>NC_141698.1:863994656-864307618 GCF_964263255.1 Lissotriton vulgaris | reverse complement strand
GAAAGTAACGCAGTGCAGCACAATGTGCGGCCTTTGTTACTTTGTTTCCCTGCACCCAACCATGTTTTTTTTTACAAAAAACCCTATCTAGAAAGAATTGTAGGCAGGATACTGTGCCTCCCTGAGGCAGAAGTAACAAGGAGAAATATTTTCATTCCTAATTGTTTTTTCTTGCATTTGTGCTGCTTTCTTCATCATATA
The DNA here is from genome assembly GCF_964263255.1 of Lissotriton vulgaris. Taxonomy (NCBI): domain Eukaryota; kingdom Metazoa; phylum Chordata; class Amphibia; order Caudata; family Salamandridae; genus Lissotriton; species Lissotriton vulgaris. The sequence continues at coordinate 864,307,417 of NC_141698.1, read as the reverse complement.
CACTAAGCGGGAAATGGCTTATTAATATTTAAAAGGAAAGGTTTCTCAAGTCAAAGGGGCTTATTTTCATAAGTTGGGTTGCAGTTTTAAAACTTTGAAATCCAGGCTGTAGGGTAGGCCGGATGTCATGTATGTCTTGTCACAATAGTGCCATCTGGTGTAGGTCATAGGTTGTATTTACCTTTCTAAGCCATGGATGCACTTTAGGCACCATATTCTATTGTCTATATTCTTATAGGAGGATTCAATATGCCTTTGAGGGTTTTAGCAAATTCTAACATGTTTTAGAGGTCTGAGAAAAGGCACTAGGGACTGGTTAGCAATGTCCTAGTGCTTAACACCAGCAGCATCAGTGCTCAAAACAAAATGGGTGTGACAAGACAAAAAGAGGGTCTTTCTCACAGTATGGTCATGGTCAGTTTTCCAACACTGATTACAGGGAGTGGACTTGAGGAGGTAAGGCAAATAACCTTCCTAATGTGGCGAGTGGGTTTAGGTAGGAAGAGACTTAAGGGAGGACAAAAGGGATGGACACAGTTGAACATCTGCTTTTTGATGAGCCAACTACTGGGGTTATTCTCTGTCATCACTACATATTATTGGAGCTTCCTGTTTAATTACCAGTTATACATCACTAGCCATTAATGCCTAGCAGTAAATTACAAAAAATAAAAAGATACTCACTGTGAAAAAAACACAACTCTTTTTTAAATAAAATACTAAAGTCTCACCCGCACCTCCCACAACAGACCTACCTTCCTCACCCGAAACCCTAATTAACCAATACCTATCTCATCCCCGACTGTTGTTCCCACTTTCACCTTCTTCAACAACCCCTGCTCCCTAAACTAACGTCCTTTTAGTGCCTCCAGCATTCTTAAACACCTCTCTGATTTCGCTCCGGCCAGCTGAACCTTCTTTACCTCTTACAGGCCTTTGATTAGTTGTTAGAAGAGAGCCTCTGTGTTTCGGATTGTGGCTTGGGATCTCAATTGTCTGTTGCAAAGGCGATAACATGGCCAGGATCACTCCTGCTCTTGTCCTGAGGTAGCGAAGTCATGTCCGTACAGTTATGGCGGATCCGTAAGAATTCAACAAGCTTGTTTAGGAAAAGTACAGCTAAGAATACGATCTTAGAATTTAACAGCTACCATCCGAACTGCCAACGGGAATCCATCCCATTTGGTGAATTCTTACGGATCCGCCGTAACTGTACGGACATGACTTCTTTTCACATACATGGAGATGCACTAAAAGAGCGGCTACTTAAAAGGGGCTATCCTCATAGGCTTGACACTCTTATAAGAGAGCAAAATATTATGACCGCCAAGCATTACTACAGGGGTCGGAACGTCCTAAACAAGACCGGATAACATGCGTAATTAACCACTCCAAGCTTAATTTCAAAATGAGGCATGTCATTAACAAAAATTGGAAGATTCTGAATTATGACGACAATGTCCCAGTGTTACCATTGCCCTTGATGGCATATAGACGTAACAAGAACCTAAAAGACATGTTGGTTCATACACGCCCTAGTAAGAAACCGTTGCATGTGAATCAACCATCCATAACAGGCCTACCTATAATACTAGGCAATCATAGGTGTGGCTCTTGCCACGCTTGTGAGGCAGCCATTGTATCAGATGGTATTTCATATAATGGAAAGGAAATCAAGTTACGCCATCTTTCCAACTGTTGAAGTAATAATGTTATATACATTCTGTTTTGCAGTTGTGGATTAGCCTATATAGGAGAAACTGGTTGTGAATTCCGTTCACGCTTTAGTGAGCATAAGTCTGCAGTTAGAACTAGGAAGCTGTCAGCACCACTAGTACAACATTGTGCAGACATGAACCATAACGAACAAGAACTGAGATGAGAAACGTTCTGGATCTTCCATTTTGATTGCGTAAAACGTGGCCTCAACGAAGAAATAAACTGGTATGTCACTAAATAATTGCGGTTCCGCACTCTTACCAATACTGACTATGTTATCTGTTTCTATTCTTTGGAGTCACATCTTTATCACCCTATGTGACCTTGATTTTACCTGGCATTAGCCCATATAGTTGTATACATTTTGTTTTTTAGCCACTTGTTTTGTACACTTCCATGTGTACATTATTTATAAGCAAAACCATTCATATATGTACTTTGACTGGTAATACTCTTATTTCTTTCTGTGTTTATTCTTTTTCTGATCTTTATTAAGTTATTTCTGTACCATTGTATCATTAAGGCCAACTGTTTAAGTGGCTTCTCAGTTAAATACTTAGGGCACTTACTGCCTTCATCTCGTGTATTTTCTAAGTATGCTGAACCTTATGAAGGATTTACCTCGGTGCCCATTTCAAGATGGTGGCACCCTTGTACATTTTCTATTTTTAGTCAGCCTCCTCTTGTTACTTCCATCCGGGTTTACTAAAACATATCGCGATATCACTCTGTGAGCGCGAATACTTAAAAACAGAATTTAAATGCCCGACATGTTTTCCTTCGTTTGGAGCTTATTAGGAGACGGATACGCTAGGACTGAGGTCTTACTCGAATAAGGTGAGCGCAAGGACTCCGGGCTTTAGGACGGAAATAAATCTTACCGACGACGGGTGCCGCCTTCACTAATGTTTTCCAAGTGCCCGCATAGTCAATCATCTAGCCGCTCTTTCTGTGTACGGGCTTTTGCATTTTCATTAATTAATGTATTCTGTTTGTATTTTTTAAAGGCACGATTAGTTAAAGAATCACGGGCGGTGTGCGCCACCTTTTGTCGATATTTCCTAAGCGCCTTCATAGTCTCACATCTAGTTACTCCCTTCTCTTCTACCCTGCACGGGTACTTTGCGGTTCCTTCTGTCAATATATTCTATTTACATATTGTTAAGGCACAATGAGTTAAGGAATTTCCAAACATATAGTCGCATTAGGATATCAGTTATCATTGCTTTCATATGTTAATAACAGTCGTACTGAGTCTTTTTTTCGTGCTCATTATTTGCCAACCAGTTGAGGCAACCAGACGCTAGAAACGTTTTTACCACATCTGTGTTCCAAACATGTATACACGATGAAGGGGTGTACCCCTATATACGATATCTTCACCCTACTGAGGTCTGTACCCTTTATTTAATAGGACGCTTAAAGGTTTGGTTGGCGTACCCTCTCAGGATTCTAAGTAAAAAATGGATTTATAAAACCCTGTGGACACATTTATTTATTTATTTATTTATTTATTTATTTATTTACTGACATTTATTGAGCGTGAACAAATACCCGTAGGCGTCTCGGCGCTAGACTACAGAGATGTCCTTCCCCAGAGATTAGAAACTAAGGCAGGTCGCTATGCTGTGTCACTGGTTAAACAGCCAGGTTTTTAGTCTCTTTCGAAACTGCAAAAGCGAGGGACTGGTTTTGATGTGTTGTGGCAGGGCATTCCATATCTTAGGAGCCGCAACTGAGAAGCGGCGGTCGCCCCAGGAGACTGTTCTAGAACGTGGAACCACTAATTGGTTGAGAGTTGTGGATCGGAGATGTCTAACCGGTTTATAAGGAGTAAGCTGATCCTTGAGGGGGCGTGGTCCTTGATCGTGAAGTGCCTTATAGACTATGCAGAAGGATTTGAACTTGATCCTGTTTTGGATCGTCAACCAGTGGTATGTCCTTAAGATGTCTGAAATGGGAGCGAATTTAGGTGTTCTAGACAGCAGACGTGCTGCTGCATTCTGTATTGCCTGCAGCTTTTTTGTAACCCTAGCTTGTGCGTTAAGAAAAAGTGCATTACAATAATCTAAGGATGATAAAACCAAGGAACTAACCAGTGTTTTGGCAGCAGCATCCGGCAGAAAAGGGATGATTTTCCTTATCATTCTGAGTTTTTAGTGGGCTGTGGCCGCTACTTTGTTCGTATGTGCCATGAAGTTGAGGTGGTCGTCAAAGGTTACTCCCAGGTTCCTGACCTTAGGGGTGGGGCTAGGAGGGGTGCCAAAGGCTGGTGGCCACCAGGTTGCAGTCCAGATCAGGGAGAGGGTTCCAAAGATGACCACCTCCGTTTTATCGGAGTTGAGCTTCGGTCAGTTACCTGCCATCCACTCTCCAATAGCCATCATTCCATTTTGGAAGCGTTCTGCCACCTCCAGCCCGTCGCCCTTAATGGCCAACACCAGTTGCGTGTCATCTGCGTATGAGGTTAGGCTCATCCTGTATGCTTTCATAACACTAGCAAGGTCCGACACATAGATGTTAAATAGTGTCGGACTAAGGGATGAGCCTTGAGGAACCCCACACGGTAATGACAACTTGGCTGATTGGTATGGTCCCAGTGTGACCGCCTGTGTTCTGTCGGCCAGGAAGGAGGAGAGCAAGTCTCTCGCAGTGTGTTGAACGCCCATCCTTCCAACACGGTCGACCAAGGTCTTGTGGTCGACCGTGTCGAAGGCTGCCGAGAGATCTAGCAATACAAGTAATGCTGTCCCTCCCTGGTCACTGATGATTCTGATGTCATCTGCTGCTTTGATAAGGGCGGTTTCCGTACCATGGTACCTATGGAAACCAACTGTGTATCATCTAGTAGATGATTTTTATCTATATGCTCTGATAGCTGCTGGTTCATGGCTTTTTCCGCCACTTTAGCTAGGAAAGGGAGACTTGCTATATGCCTATAGTTCTTTAGTTCCTCCTTATCTAGACTGGGTTTCTTCAGAAGAGGCTTAATCAGTGTGTTTTTTAGAGAATCAGGATATGTCCCCGAGCTCAGTATCGTATTACAAACATGAGTAATAACCGGAATGGTTGTGTCCTACACCATGGAAAGTACTGAGGTAGGGCAGGGATCCAGAGCCGTTCCCGTTTTAATAGACACAACAATGACCTTTATTTGATCGGTAGTTAGAGTTTTAAAACTAGTCAGGGTGTTTCCTGAGAGCATGTTGGGGGGGGGGGCTCTGCTAATATTAGATTTTGAAGTAAAGGCTTGGTATATATTATTTACCTTGGAGAAGAAGAACTCGGACAGTGCGTCGCAGAGTGATTGTGACGGGGACGGATTTAGATCTGGAGTATTACCAGATAAGGATTTGGTGATATCGTATAGTTGCCTGCTGGAATTTTTCAGCTTTTTTTGGGCTGCGATAATCATTGTGTTGTAGGTAGCCATTGCTTCTTTGTATTTAATCTTGCTTTTGGTGTCCTACCAGAGGTGAGGACTATAATATATCCGTAGACCAGCTTCAGATAGTCAGAAACCACCAATGACCCTTTAAATTCTATTTAGTTTTTTTTATTTTTGTCCTTAGCTGGGAACAAAAATTTGTCTTTTAAAAAAAGAAAGTCAAGAATCGTGTTGCTTGAAGTAACTACTGAAATTCTAACTAACTCCAACAACAACTTACAAAGGGGTAAGAGCTACCTGTACATACGTTGCTCATCTTTGTTGACGTGATAGCCCAGTTACATTTTAGGCTTATCGCATGGTTCTTTGTATATTCTACTTTCAGATTATAACTTTGAAGATAGATACAAAATGAACATCTGAACTTTATATTTGGATTATTCCATTAGAACTCCTTCTGAATCGCCAACACTTGCTTTTTTTGTGTAAGTACCTGTGCATGTATAATTTACTACAGGGAGTCCTTGATCTCTATACTGAGTGTAGATTTTGATAGTGACAATAGGACTTCTGATTATCTGATCTAGCAAGTCAGTGAATGTTTTTTAATTTGCTTGTGTTGTTGTTCCTATGCATAATAGTGCTGTGACTATGTGTAGGGATTACTTCAGTTGTTCTTTCTAATCTGTTCTTCTGGTCGATGTTATCAGGATGTCTAATTGTTGCTCTCAACAATGTGAAATGTAAATATGGTATTTTACTGTTTGGGGACAATGTTATTTTTTGTATATTGTAGACCCCTTGGATATTTGGGTTGTTCTATTGGAAGTGGTCCTGAATAAGGTGGCCTTGAGCCGCCGAAACGCGCGTCCACGAAGTGCGGGGTCTCACATTGATCTTGGAGACCTGGATTCATGATTTTACTTCTTTGTTTCAAATGTTGTTTGAGTGTGTGTAGTTTGAGTGAGAATGTGGAGATTGCTATGAATGTGTGGAGATGTTAGCACTATTTTCTTCTTTTACCAGGGGTTTAATGAATTATGTATCAATTTGTAGCCATTTAATTTGGTATATATGTCTGACTTATTTGCACTTTATTATGCTTTTCTGTGTTTTCACTTTTTATAAAAAAAATGCCTTGTCTTTATGAAAATTGCAAATCTCATAATATTTGATGAATTCCCAAAGGAATGTTAACTGATGCAAACTTATGGAATTTATATTTATAAACATGGAATAAATTATATATTTTTTGAAATATTGTAAGTCATGGTTTAGCCTTTGTCACCAATATTTGATTTATTATTTGAATTATTGTTATACTATAATTATGTGGTAGGTAAGGGAAATCTGTTCTCTTTGTCACTGGGCCACATTGAATACAGAGGCAACAGGTGAAGAGGATGGCTAGAGCGAGACCTATGACTGTAAGTGCCTTCCATCCCCATGAGGATAGGAGGTCCCAGAGCCATCCCGTCAGGGACCAGGCATCAGTGTCTGCATCTAGTTTTCTGGAAAGTACATGAAGGCGGGAAATAGCAGAATACACCGAGGGTACATTATCTGGAATATATATACAGCAACTGGACCCGATCAGTTTGCATATGCCACCACGGTCAGCCAATATAATATCTAGAACCATACGGTTCTGCAACGTCATGAGTCTGTCGGTCGGAGGATCACTTAGATGGTAATCTGCTGGGGCGGTGTAGGTAGGGGGAAGGAGAAATGCAATGTAGCACTTCCCGGACCAGCCTTGAGGTAGCCAAGTACGTGCGTGAGGTCCACAGATAAAATAGGTGTTGGGGCAGTGGCCATTGTTGGGAAATTTAGGTCAGGTAGGGTGTATGTCCTATTACACTCGCTGTCTCCCATTTTCTGACCCTTGCCCTTTCCTCTTACACAAAATAGGCCCTTATGGGGCACAGCCCATCCTCCCTGTTCTGTCTCTCTTTTTTGGACGTAAAACGTTTCCCTAAAGGAGGAAGTGTTGTTAAAAAGGGAATAACTGGTATTCTCATTATTATCTGCTCGTCCCCACGTCGCGGTGAAATTTACCATCTTTTCAACGGCTCGTACTGTCTTTGTTTTTATCTCGTTCCAAGTACTAGTGTTCTTGGCCTTGATCAGGAATGTTTCTAACAGAAGCGGAGAATATCATAGAGAATGCATAGGTAGATCCAGCATAGCCGAAAGGGAGAGGAATGAAAGGCATTCCTCCGTGTAAGGAATGTGACATTAAACCACAGACCCAACAGTTGGTTTTGTTAATAACCATTTGATGTTGGTGGAGTGTGGAGATGAACGTGTTATTGAAAAATTATTTTCTTCTATTCTCGAGATGTGGAGGGAGATCTACATGTGAATGCATAGCTGTGTTATTCAAAAGCGTGGGGGAAGCAGGAGGGAAAGCAAGATGAAGGAACCAACCGAGGCAAGCCGTGATACAAAAAATAGGAATCATGATAGAGAGGAAAATTGAAACTTTGTTATGCAATAATTTTAAGATTTTAAACATATTTTCCATGGTTTGTCGCTAGTCTGAAACAATCGTGCATACGTGACCGGACACTTCCCAGCAACCACTTCACCAAGACTACGTCTTGGACTTAATCAGCCACCGGTAGGTCAAGGTCAGATGCAGTGTCTCTAGCTTGTTTCTGATGGGATCGCAGCCGCGATCTGTACTCGTCTTGGGGGGAAAGTTCAGGAAGGGGTGAAACAAAGTCTGTCGCTTCAGTGTCTACAGTTTCGGGATTAGCAAAAATGTCAGTAAGAGTTGGTCCGAAGAATTTTTTGCAGTGGCTAGTATGGAGCCATCCTTTTCATCCTTCGACCTTGACTGTAGTCCTTGTCGTGAATAGCACCAACTTGGGAGACGTCCACCTTCATTCCAGGGGGCTGGCACGGTCAAAATTGCTTATGACGATCCAGTCCTCGGGTTGGATGGTGTGTTCCTCGGGCGTTGTTTTGCCTGGAAAGGCTGCAGCCACCTGTGAACGACAAGAACGTAGTGCAGACATCAAGGAAGCTAGGTAATCCGTCAAAACATTTGAATCAATATCAGTTAACTTTCTAGGGGATGGGACGCCCCAGATATTCGGAGGTCTCCCATATGTGACTTTGAAGGGGGACAGACCCGTCCGGGAATGTGCCACCATTCGCATGTAGAAGAGAGCAACCGGAAGAGCTGTAACCCAGTCTATTTGTTTGCCAGCACATATTTTAGCTAGTTTGGTCTTTAGAGTTTGATTATGTCGTTCGACTAAGCCTGCTGCTTGGGGGTGTCGAACACAGTGGAATTTCCAGGTATATCCTAACAGTAAGGAAACAGCCTCCATTAGTTTAGAGGAAAATGGTTGTCCGTTGTAAGAGTATATGACTCTTGGCAACCCATATCGGGGGAAAAATTCCCGAACTAATTGTTTAGCTGTCGTTTGGGCACCGTAGTTTGGGACGGGGTATGCTTCAGTCCATCGGGTCAAGGTACAGACTACTTCGAGGACATACTTATATCCTCGACATCTCTCCATTTGTATGTAGTCCATTTGGAGGACTTCAAAGGGGTGATTTGGGGGATGGAACCCTCCTTGTTCAACTGAGACACTTTTCCCTGGATTGAACTGACAGCAAATTAAACAGGTTCGTACTTTTTGTTTGGCTGCTGAGCGCAGATGCTTGTTATGCCATACCAAATTTAGGCTGTCCAACATTCCTTTTTCTCCTAGATGTGCAGGACCATGGGCAGTTTCTATGATTACAGGAACCATTATGTCAGACCGGGGTTTTGTGACTAGTTTGACTATCTCTAAGCAGTCGTGAGTTTGGTTGTCTTCTGGAACAGTGGGTAGCAGTGTAACTGGGTTGAGGATATTGCATCGTTTGATGATAATGTGGGGTTGGAATAATGTGACTTCATAACCTGTGAGACGAGCTATGGTCAAGTGTTGTGTCTGTGTCCTATTCAAAAGTAATTCTACCGCATGTGGGACTTGTCCCTCAAGAGGATGTCCTAGCAATATGGAATCACTTTTTCGAATTGCCAGAGCCGTAGCTGCAACGGATTTTAAACAGGCATGCAGACCTTGTGCAACAGGATCAAGAGTACTGGAAAAATAAGCACATGTTTATTGGCCTGTATTTGTGTGAGCACGGACAAGGCTGCACCTTCCCGTTCTGTGAAGGAAAAGGACAAAAGGTTTGGCATAATCAGGTGTAGCTAGAACAGGTGCAGAGCATAATGCTTGTTTGAGAGTGTCAAAAGCAAAGGCATGGTCAGGTGTCCAGGGCAATGGAAAAGAGGTGGCAAAATCAGAGGTCGTTAATTGTATCAGGGGTTTGGCCAAATAGGCAAACTGGGGAATCCACTGCCTACAATAGGAAGTAAGGCCAATAAAGGCACAGACTTCTTTCTGTGTCTTAGGGACAGGAATGTTAAAAATGAGTTGGATTCTTTCAGGTGAGAGTGCCCTACCCCCCTTTGACAGCAGGAGTCCTAAGTATGCCACCTGCTGAAAACACAATTGTAATTTAGAGGGTGATACTTTGTGGCCATGCTGTGCAAGAAACATTAGGACAGTTCGTGAGGCTTGTTCGCATTCTGGTTCGGAACGTGCAGTAATCAGTAAGTCATCGACATATTGCAACAATGCCGTATTGGAGGGCAGAACAATGTCATCTAACTGTCTTTTAAGTGCCTGACTGTAGATACTGGGACTTTCTGTGTACCCTTGAGGAGCTCTTGTGAAACAGAATCTACGACCTTGCAGTGAGAATCCAAATAGATACTGACTATCTGGATGAATGGGTATACTGAAGAAAGCATTTTTAAGGTCAATAACTGTAAAATGTGTTGCATCAGGATCTATAGCTGTTAGCAGAGTACTGATATCTGAGACCATGGGGTACTGTGGTACCACACATTTGTTGAGTTCTCGTAAATCTACCACAAGTCTGTAAACTGGTGGTGCACCGTGATCTGTCTTCATTCGCACTGGTAGAACTGGTGAATTACATATGTTGGAAGGTACTTCTCTGACTACTCCTTTTTGTATCAAGTCATCAATAATCCGAATAAGGGCTTGTTCCACATCTGGAGGTAACTTGTATTGGCGGACACGAGGTAGGACAACACCTTCCTTCAACGTGAGCCATGCGCAGCAGGGGGTTGGGCGAAGGGCACACAAAGCTGATTATGTGATGTTACAATATAAAGGATGAACAAAAGAAGGTTTTGGATCCTACAACTGACCAGCCTGGACCTCAACAATTGCTAAACAGAACAAGATGGCTAGTCAGGTTTGTTTTCTGATTAATTAGGACACACACAGCCAGTTTGTGCTGCGTGAACCACACGTATTATATTACAAAATATTTTATTTTCATTTTTAATTGAGTTTCATAAATTCATCCATATGTCTTCAAAGGAAATCCTGTCACAACAGTCGAATCAACAACATACAATTGTGTGCACAATATGTACAAGTGTAGGAAAGTTTACAGTGGATACTCAAAATTCATGACCCCAAAATACAACTTATTACATACAAAACAAATTGCAACATGAAAGACATTTAAACAAGAAAACGTATTAAGCAAAAAGAACCAGTCCTTGAACTTAAATACCAGTGGACAGGCGGAACTAGGAATGGAATAAGACTGCCTGCCTATCTCACAAAACCTGTGATAAAGTATTTTTTGGATTGCCAGCAAGGGCCCACTACAGTGGTGTCACTTATTCCCATTGTTGCACCAATAGTTTGACACCACCCTTTAATTGTTTTACAGTGAAGATCACACCCAGTCCCCATCCTGAGGAGAACCTTTCAATATCTTCGTTTCGAAACGCCTTGACTCCCAGCCTGTGACAAGAAAGGAGGGTGCAGCCAGGGAATAAGTGACAGGTTCTTTTTGCTTACTACGTTTTCTTGTTTTCCTACACTTGTACATATTGCGCACACAATTGTATGTTGTTGATTCGACTGTTGTGACAGGATTTCCTTTGAAGACATATGGATGAATTTATGAAACTCAATTAAAAATGAAAATAAAATATTTTGTAATATAATACTTGTGGTTCACGCAGCACAAACTGGCTGTGTGTGTCCTAATTAATCAGAAAACAAACCTGACTAGCCATCTTGTTCTGTTTAGCACAATATAAAGGATGTCATTTAATCAAGGTAGACCTACTGACTTTGTCAAAGGGTCAGATGTGGGCCTATTGGGATTATGAAGAGGTCAGGATATCAACATAAAGAAGTTTGGCTCACTGGTTAGAGGAGACATACACTGAAGTTCTACTCTCCACACAGTGTGCCGGTTCCAAGCAAGGTCAAACAGCAGAGCTCTTCGCGCTACTTAACGATCCACATCGAAAAAGCTTCCATTACCGGCGAGCCTGCCAATGCGCTCCCGCACACAAATATACTACGCTAGCATGGAGAATTAAAAGCTCCATTACCGGCACACCCGCCGAAGGACGGCTTCATTTAAAGCCCAAACTTCACGTGGCATAGACGATCCTTCAATTCCACCAGGACCCATGGCACCAAAATAAAAGTTTCCCGTGGACCACAATCACAGCGCCCTGATGAAAATCCTGCAAACAAATTCCAGGATTTGAAACGCGTCGGCATTTTCACTATCACTAAGGGACAATACGACTGTTGCACAAATTGGGCTTTCTCTCGTGAATAGCACATATTGATTGTGTTTGAGATGAGTGGAGAGTAGAACTTTCACACAAAACTGCTTACTCTCGCTCGCTTCCTAATTGTGATTGGTTCTTGTGAACTGTTTTTTCTACGATTTTTGTCTATCACAATCTTTGTCCATGTTATGATTTTGAATGTTCTTCCTTAATTGTGTTTGATTGTGATTATTACCATTCTTTTTGCACTGTATATATGCACAAATCACTGTTTGAATTGTATATGGCTGGATATGAGGTTGATGGTGATCTCATGTCTGTCGTCTAGAAACAATGAAAATAATTGTTGCTAACTAAAGTATAAGTCAAAGACATAAACCAATGTCAAGGGTAAACTAATAAACTATTGTTTATCCACAATAAAGTGTTGTTTAACTCAGAGTCTGGAGGCATAGGTGAATATTATAAAGAATCAAGACATCATTATGTTCCAGGAGACTTGGTCTTTCATCCTGGGTATTTGGCTTTTGGTAAATCGGCTATTCCCAGTCATAAAGGGAGACCATCTGGGGGTTTGGTTATCTGGGATAGACAGCAGGCATGTTGCCAGGTGGAAGAGCTATTAATAGATGACCCTGACATCCTGGCTATCAAAATTCGTTTTGAACATGGGCTAGGTCTCATATTTACCAATGTTTATTTAAGAGGGCTAGCGGGAGGGAAAGCCTATCCTACTATCTCTAAACTTGATCTATTCATCAAACCATTGAAGGGGGCAAACCACCTAGTAGTAGCAAGTGATTTTAACTGTTCTTTTGAGCCCCTGGGCATAGAAGATGGAAGCCTGTTGAGGGATGAGGATGCGATACCACTGCTGGAGCTCACCCCAATTAACAAATGGTCAGAGGCAGTCCTACAGCTGAAATGTTAATCTCTGGAATTAGGCCTGCGGGCTGTAAATGGAAGGTCGAAATCAGACTGTGAGGGTACTCATACTTTTAACAATGGGATAAAAAGTAGCAAAATTGACAACTTTCTTATCAATTTGGAACTGTGGGCAAGGCTAGAGGATATGAAGGTTCAGATTAGACCGGAGAGTGAGCATGACCCCATAATTTTAACTCTTAAAACAACTGGTCATTCTACGGCAAGGGCAGGTATTGAAATAGCCACAGCTGAAGTGACTAAGTCCAATGATTGCCGTAGATTAAAGTGGGCACTGGTCTCAGAGGATGAGAGTACTCTGGACCTGATAAAGTTAACCCTTGAAGATACCCTATTAGTTCTCTCACAGCTTGATTTGCATGAGACTTCTCTTCCTGCCCTTACAAAGGTTCATGAGGAGCTATTCATAAAGTTGAAAACCTTTTTTACAAAAAATAAAAGGAGCTCTAAGCAGGTCATGCAGAAATCTTCAAAATGGTATACTGGGGCATGCAGGGCTGCTTTTAGTCACCTCTCCCAAGCTATTAGGTTTGCCGCAAGAAGTTAGGGAAGCTAGGGTTGCATATAGGGAAACCCAGCGAAGGGCATAGAAGACTTTCCATGAGAAAAGATAGCAGGATTTACTAAATGCAAGTAATGGAAAAAATTGGGTGCGGGTCTGTCAAACAGTGAAATGGGCCAGTGGTGATACAGGGCCCTCACCAACTAATAATGTTCCTCCTGAAGTATGGGTCATGCACTATCAGACCCAGTTTGCCTCAACGAATAGTAGTCCAAGCCATTACCCCCAAGTAATGTGTGACCCTGTGTTAACCTTTGACATAGGGGAATTTGAGAGAGCACTGGATAGCTGGACGCAGGTAGGGCTGCGGGTCCGGACTGTATCCCAGCGGACATTTTTAAATGTGACAAGAAAAACTGGCTCAAATATATACATCATATGGTCAATTGACTAGCAAGAGGTGCTCCCTCGCCAGAATCCTGGCGCGGGGCAGAGATTATCCCTATCTACAATAAAGGGGATCATGCCAGCCCAAGTAACTACAGGTCTATAAGTCTCATAGATACCATGCAAAAGATTGTGGCCAGACTTGTGCTGAGTAGGGTAAATACTTGGATAGATGACCAAAAAATTCCATCCACTTTCTAAGCTGGCTTCCGCCCTCATGTCGGCACTATCAACCAAGTTTTTAGATTCATGATGATATATTGGAATACTGTGGTTTTAACAGGGGGGACTCTCTACGCTGCATTTATAGTTTTAAAGTCAGCATTTGATCTGATATCCCGCTCTAAGTGGTGGGATTCACTTAACGAAGTAGGGATGCCCCCTGTGATTTTAAATTTCATCATTAAACTTCATGAGTCTAATTATGCTCAGGTTTGGTGGTGCCAACAGGGAGAGATAACAGATCGTGTTCCTGTGACCAAGGAGGTACGGCAGGGTTGTGTTTTGGTCCTCACCCTCTTTTCTCTGTTTATAAATAATGTTATCTCGTTCTACTCTGAATATCCAACTGATGCTCCTACTCTTTCTGGCATGAGGGTTCCACTTTTAATGTTTGCAGATGACACCCTACTTTTATCCAAAACACAATCATGTCTGAAACAGGGCCTCAATAGATTCACTTTATTTTGTAATGACCATGAGCTTAAAGTTAATGTTGATAAGACTAAGTTCATGGTGCTGCACAAACACAAAAAAGTGAAAGGCAGAGTTGTAATGAATAACGCACCATTGGAGCAAACTGACACCTTTACGTACCTTGGCGTAACAATGGGCAAGAGGGTGAATTGGAAGCCACAGATAGATTTACTAGCCCTCAGGCATAATCAATTAGCAGGGGCCCTTTTAAAATAGTACTGGCTGTCCTATACTAAACCAGTAAGTCCAGCACTTGCCATATACAGTGGGAAAAACAGGGCCTACATAATTTATGGTGCAGAACTCTGGGGCTTCTATAACCTAGGCCCCTTAGTCCTAGCCCAAAACAAGTCTCTGAGATCTTTCACTGGCCTTCTCCAATCATCCTCCCTCAAACCCCTACTTTTAGATCTGGGTTGTATTTCTATTGAGGAGGCAGCAGGCTTTAGACCTCTTGCATATTGGAGACGACTTTGGACAACCCCAGAGTTAGTACCATATGCCAAAGCAGTTAAGCATATCAGGGAAGCTGATATGTCTTCGAAAATTTCTTGGCTGAACAAAATTAAGGGCATGTTGGTCGACATGGGGCTTAGGCACTTGTGGGAGGACCCCGAAGGGAATCAGTTCCCATCTAAAAATGATTTTAAATCTCTTTGTCTGAAGTCCCTGTCATTGATGGATAGTGCATCCCTGACTGGCCTCTTTTTAGATTAAAAGTATGAATGTAGGTTGGAGGCCTATTGGGATGTCATCATGAGACCTGGTGACAGGAAACTGTATCACCAATTTAGAGTGGGTACCCTCCCCTTGAAAACCTTTATGGCAAAATGGGGAGATGGTGATACAAAATGCAGTGTGTGTACATCTCAGGATGAGTTCATACTCCATGTATTGTTTGTGTGCCCTGTGTATAAGGGTCCCCGTAATAAATGGATTAAGCCGAACTGCCGCAATATTGGTACAAGATCATCCCAAACAGCATTGCTTATCTTAAAGACAGACACAAGGGAACCTGTAGTCATAGCTGTGGCAAAATTCTTGAGCTGGTCATGGGCCCTTAGAAGGAGTAGTTTGAAAGATCATGCAGGCTCCATTTTGCATTAATGAAGAGGATTGTGCTTGATGTTTTTTTTCTCTGATGGCTATGTGGGAATATTGTTTCTTCTTTTTATGTGGCTTCCTCCTGACATAATTATGATTTGCAATGAATTTACATTTTACTGGTTTTTATCACATAACTAATTTATTTTTTTAATAATAATTGAATTCTATAAAGTGTGGCACATTTGGTTTTATATAATGTTCTTTTATGTGTCTTTTATGATTGAAAAATTATCGAATAAAGACAAAATTAAATTGAATTGACTATCATTTAAATAATGTATTAAAGCTTCATTTAAAAGCCCATCAACTGTGTTTGATTCTTTTTTTAACATTTTTCAAGCAACAATGTGCTTACTTAGATTGAGATTATTGAGTTTAGTGCAAACACTTGCCTCAAAATCCCCAAGTCCGTGCCAGATCAGATAAAACTGGGACCCTGTGGTATGATCCAGCAATTTCTGGAATGTCTGACTGATACCATGAAGATAAACAATCTGGACCATTCTAATTAAAAGATTGCCAATTCAGGAGAAAAAGTGTTGAAACAACATCAGGCAGAATACACTGACAAGTTGATCAGGTAGAAAGGAAGAGACAAGGACAGGGCTTTGGAAACAGCATTGTGGAACTGTGCAAGCAAGGTTGTAAAATACTGGGTTAAATTAGTTTTAGAATTATATAAAAGCAGTGAAGTGGGGATCCTCTTGTTTGATTCTCGATTTCTCTGCATGTTTGCACTCAACTTTCCTGTTTATTTAACACTCTAATATAAACATAAAACCAATAGGATAATGTTCTCTTTTTTTGCATAGAATGTATTGAACTCAGTCAGACGTTGAAAAGCCCAAGCCTATCAGAAGAATACATTTGGTTGAGTAGTTCTGTTTCTATCACTACAGGGATTTTAATAGGTGTAAATTATCCAAATGTTAGATCATTTCCCCCTAGCTCCTGCCTTTTTCTGTCAGCTGCTGACAGGTACTGAAGCTCTGTGGATGATGCAATGACTTGTACCCTGCAATAGAAAAGGTTTTTCATACTGATGTAATATTTAGTGGATCTATTACAAACTCATGTTCGAAGATCATTGCTAGCTATAGATTTATTGGTGTGCAACTAAAGCCCACTCCTCTAAGAGGCTCATGCTCTCTGCACCCTGGTTCCCTGATGTCTTTAAGATGGAGAAATCCCTATGCAAAAGACTTGAAAGACAATGGAGATGTAATCATGACAAGGAGGCAAAAGCGACTTTTGAATGGCTCAAAAATCATTCATTGCCACGTCCATTTCAGAGTCTTCCTTGAGAATGGTTCAAAGTGGTCAATTATTTTCTTTCCCCATGGCAATTAAATGCATCCTCACCCCTTCTATGGAGCTTTGTGGAGATCTTCTCAGGGATAATTCATAAGAAAATTCAAGGCATATACGAGCAATTTCCCAGACTGAGCACCATTAATCAAGGAACATTATTTCATGCCTTTTCCGATCCAGTATTGTTTAGCTTTGCCTCTATTACAGTTGGGGAATCTGCAATTGAACTCTTAAATTGCAAGTCAGGCCCTCCTCTTGGCCCTTGACCCTTGCCCCCCTACCATCCTTAATCTTGCCACACCATTGGTTATCCCTGTCTGAAAAGACTATTCAATGAATCTCTTGACAAGGTGCTGGTTCCACCCAGTTGGCAACAAGCTCTTTTGCTCCCCCTGCCAGAGAACCCATCATCTGACTCAAAGGCTTTTGACAACTTCAGCCCCATTTCACTCATGCCACAGTTGTTAAACTTCTTGGAAAGAGCATAAATATGTAGATTTCAAATTTTCTGGTGTTGGAATATTTGCTTCATGACTCACAATCATGTTTCGGTACTGTATACAGCACAGAGACTGCCTTACTAGAAGTCGCAGAAAACATCAAAGTTAATCTAGATTTAAACAATCCGGTCATGGTGATTCTTCTGGATCTCTCTGCGGCATTCAACATGATCTCCAAAGTTATTTTGCTGGAGAGACTTGTTAAGATCGATGTCAGACATAGAGCCCTAATTTGGCTTAAATATATTATTAGCGGTTGCTCCCAGGGTGTCTTTCTTCTGCCTTTTACCTCAGAGGCTAATCTCTTAGAATGCAGAGTCCCACAGGCCTCAGCTCTCAGCCCTACACTCTCTAATGTCTATATGGAGCCCCTGGCTAATTTAGTCAAAGGCTGGGAAGTGAGAGTTATATCCTAAGTGTATGATACTCAACTCCTAGCTTTCCAGTAAAATGTGCCCACATCCCGTCGCTTTCTTCAAACTCTGCCTTAAATCTGTGGTGGACTGAATGAATGCAAGTTGCCTGAGACTTAACTCAGACAAGAATGAGATTCTTTTTTTGGCATTAAGTCCACCCTTTCACAAGCCTCTGGTGGCCATTTGGAAATTTTTGTCCACTCCAACCTCGGGGTGAAATTCTGGTCCTTCGGACTCAGTTTTTCCAAACCATTAGAATGCTGCTGCCCAGCTCTTTATCAAGATCCTACTTCGGATCTCAGTGTCTGGACATTTATGTCATCTTCAATTGCTTCCTGTGAACAAGATGATCCAGTTTAAAGCACTTACCCTAGCTTTAGGGCCTACAACCTGAAGGGCCCTCTTTGCCTTAGGTGCTGTTTCAAATCATATAGGAGAGATTGTTGAGATCCAAAAATCTCAAACTTTGTGAAATCCCCTGTATTCAAAAGGCACAAAGAGGAGGTAGATCATTCAACTTCTTAGCAACTAAGCTGCGGAATGCACTTCCCCTAGATCTGAGAAGTATCCCATCTGAAACTGCTTTTAGAAAGTCTTTAAAACCCCTTCTTTTTAATTCCTTTACATGCTTTCGATAGTCTCTCATCTGCTGTCTTTGTCTCGGTGATTCTTTCCGCTAGTGCCAGGATGCCTCCTCAGAGGTGATAGTACCCTCTACAAATGTATTATGTTGTATTATAATCACATGTGGCGATTATTTCATGTACAAAACGTATGTGTCAAATATTGATTTTCCAGCAAAGATTGTGTAACGAAAGTGCATTGTTGCCTATGGTTGAGTAAACACAGTAGCATGTTGATAGACATCTAAACTGGTGTGCCACTGTTTTTCTGATAGGTGCCAGGGGTAAGTAACCAACAAGTACCTTGAAACCACCTGCTATGGCTTGTAAGCTGATACATGATAGTGAGTATCAGATGAGTTGGACACTGTACCTTAACAGAGCCTCTTTTTCTACCACAGTAAAGATGGTGGTTATTTCATGAACCCCCTATCTGGCTTCATCCTTCACCCATCCATGAGAGTCAGATTGCTATACTCTGATACTGGCAATTTGTCCCATATAGCTTGAGGATTCTCCAGCAGCTTTCAGCAGTGATAAATTGATATGAGGCACAATGGAAATCAGCTGTTCCAAGTGTGTGTTTCACATGTGTCCATCCAGTCTTCTGAGTTATTTACACTCAGGGTTTATTATTTTTTCCAGTGGTGACAGCTGGTCATATGGGTTCATCAGTCTGTTGCAATGAATGGTGACATTGCAATTATGTTCAATTTACACTTTTACATGTTTTATGAGTTGGATGTTGTGCTTTTCTGTGCTGGTGGATTTAGCCCAGATTTGGATAGAGGCATGCTGTGAGTGGCTGTAATTTAAGTAGTACTAGAGCAGATCGGAGTCTCCACTAGTTATTTAGTAAACATAGGTGTTTTTTTAGGCTGAAGCCTATTAGACAGCATGGCAGTCTGGCTTGTTAAAGACTTTTTGCGGACATTCAGAAAGCTTTCCTGGGCATTCCGCCCATTGCTTACCATTGACTTCGTGGTTTGTAATAGACATTTGCTTGGTTTCTGTTTCCTGGCTTTATTTGTTTTAATATAGCGTAGGGAATACCTACAAGGGATTTTGTTTATACACTACTTGAATTGATTTATTAGCATGAGTCTTGGGAGTTAGTTTTCAACAATCTAACCCAAATGTATCCACAGGATAAATAAACTAATTATTAATATTGGTCACATTGAATGAAAGAGGAAGAAGAAGCACATAGAAAAATCTATTTATATGAAAAGATATTGTATTTCATCAGTCAGAAGAAAATAAATTCACGGGGATACAACAAACAAATCAATGTAAGCAAAAAAAGTCACGAACAGATATGTGTGCAAATCAGCAAATCAGTTCATAACAGGACATAAACTCCTTTCAGTAACAGTGAATAACTAAGACCATTTATGTACAAAAGTTACTCTTAGGAAAATAAATTGCTTTGGAGATGATGACGAGGTCGACGTTTCGGTCTTTGTTGCAGGTGTCTATAAGACCATCATCAGGACAATTGTATATTGCAGAGGAAGCCCCTTAACAATGCTGAAGAGGTTGTTAAAGTCAGTTGGCTAATAAGTGGATATAAATCACAGCAGAGATCTGTTGGATTCTTGAAATCATTAATGAATGGTTCAGGTCAGCAATCCAGCACAAATGAAGCAAAACTCTTCGAGTCTCAAGTTGACTGTGTCAATTGTTCACAAGGTAAGACGGCACATCGAAGGTAATCCTGCTGTCATCTGCTTTCTGCGAAAATGCTGACCTGAACCATTCATTATTGATTTCAAGAATTCAACAGATCTTGTTGTATCCCCGTGAATTTATTTTCTTCTGACTGATGAAATACAATATCGTTTCATATAAATAGATTTTTCTGTGTGCTTCTTCTTCCTCTTTCATTCAATGTGACCAATATTCATAATTAGTTTGTCTATCCTACGGATACATTTGGGTTAGATTGTTGAAAACTAACTCCCAAGACTCAAGCTAATAAATCAATTCAAGTAGTGTATAAACAAAATCCCTTGTAGCTATTCCCTACTCTATATTGTTCACTGCCCAAGCCTACAAGGGTTTATTGGGTTACCCAGAATAATTTTATGTTTATTTGTTTTAGGTTATCCAGATTGAGTGTGTCCCTCCCGTGGAGCATAACCTATTTACTGTATCCTTCCACCAGTGTACAATTTCTGTAAGCAAGCCTTTAAATCTTGTTCTTAGACAGAGACAGAGGTCAAATGTCAGGTTCTGTCATCTGAATGGAGTATGATGTTTCCCATTCTTTCTCGGGCTTCAAAGTGAGAGGATTTTATGACAATCATTCTGGCTATTGGGTGTGTGCTGGAGCAGGGCTATTAGGTGTTATTTTTTTTTAACACAACAAAATGTAAATGAACTGTGAAGATATTTAAGAATATATCAGAATCGGGAAAGCACAAATTAAGCACTTTTTTGTAATTCTGAAGTGTGGTAAAAACTAATATTTTCATACCATCAAAAACAATCAACACACTAGGTGATGACATTTCTACACAGCATTCTTTGCGCACTGCATCCTTTTAGCAGCAAAACTGTATGTCTTAGAAAAAATAATGGTCATGTCAATTTAAGATGTGTTGTCTGTAATGGCACTGTGCTACCACACCATGTATACTCCACTTTTTGCCACTCCACACTACTCTGCCCCACTCCACGCCAATGCACTCTACTCTGCTCCACTCCACTCTATGCCACTCCACTTTACAACATGTGGACTCTAGCATTCTCTGCTCCAATCTGTACTGCTCTACTGTATATAAATCGACTCTATGCAACTCTGCACCAGTGAACTCTACACCACTCTAGTCTCAGCCACTCCACTATTCTTTGCACCACTCCACTCTACACAACTTCAGTCAGCAACACTGCACTGTAGGCCCATGCATTCTCTGCCAATATACTCTATTCTGTACAGCTGCACTCTGCACCACTGAACTCTAGGCCACACTACCCTGCATTACTTTCACTCTAAGCCACTGTAGTCCACGCCAATCCACTCTATTCCACTTCACTATATAACACTCTACTTTACATCACACTACTCTACACCTCTGTTTTATGCCCTGCCACTCCACGCCACTTCACTCTACTCTGAAACAATCTCCTTTATGCCACTGCACTCTACACCACTCTACTCCATTCTATCTCATTTCAATTTATGCCGTGCACTCTAGTCCACTCTTTACCACTCCACCCTACAACACTGCACTTTCCCTTTAATCACTGCACTCTGCGTAACTGCACTCTATGCCAATCCATTCTACTACGCCGCCTGGGGGCAAAGATTGCGGGTGACTAACTGCGGCCATTCCCGCCATCTACCTTGATGGATCTACGCAGTGAGCGACTGCACAGCTTGAGCCCGACAGATGGCTCAGAGAGCAGCTGGTGATAGGAAGCGCTGGAGGACATGCTAGGGCTCACAGCTACTTCGCTTGTGCACTACCTGAGTCTGCCTGAGCGGATTTTTCGGCCGCAGTGGTTATAAAGGAAGCCATTGAGCCTCTTGATGGCATCTAGAGGAGGGAAAGCCACCAGAGGGCGGATTACTCCAGGTTCTGACAACGGTAGAGTGAATGCAGGCAGCAGCCAGCCACAGTAGAGCAGCGGATCCTTAGCTGACTCAAGACAGAGAAGTGGAGTCGGCAAAACTAAGTGAGAAACCGGACCAAAGAAACTGGCTTTTGTCACACCTGTTTTACAGGTAGAAGGGGGCCTGCAAAACCTGCTGTTGCCTCAATGTTTGCAAGCATGGCAGGGGGCATACAGAAAATAATTCTACCACAAGACGACAGTGGGATAAGTACCTAATAGAAGAGGCTGGAGAGAACAACAAGGATGGGAAGGGGGAGGAAGAGGGGACCCCCTATAACTGCTGCAAATGAGGGTCCAAACCCAAGACACTGCAATAGATATATTTCTAGAAAAGGAAGCAAGAGGTAAAGATCTGATCACTCAATGCATAAGGCGCAAGGGACATATACTAAGGAAACCGACCAGGGGGAGAAAGTCATGAGGGAGAAAAACCAGAGGATATCCCTAGACTCAAGCTTGTCCAGAAGTACACTTATGCAGGCATGTGCTCTCTCACCGGAGCTGCTTGGTGAGAAATGTTATTCGCTGACGGATGATGAGTCTGAGGTATCTGAGCAAGAGGACACTCCATCAAGTGGTTAGGTTCTATCTGATGATCGCATCAGCACCTCAACAGAAGATAAACAACAAACACAAAGGGAAAAAACAACGGATAAAAGGAAAAATGGAAAGGAAAATGTAAAAACACTTACCAGCAAACAAATTAAGTGGGACTACTCAGATACGCAGATATGGCCCCGGAAGGAGGGAGGAGAGGGGTAGGTAAGGAATGAAGAGCCCTCCCTGACGACTATCTTAACAGCAATCAAATAGGTACAAGAAGAAAAATGGTAAGATGGACGTAGAGCAAGGGTTGCCTCAAAAAATTTCAAAACAGGGATCCGTAAGTTAAATAAAACTGGTGGGGAAATAGTAGAACACCTAGCCACTGTGGAGACACGGACAGAGGCCCTGGAAGTCAAGGTGAACTCTCTTAAACTGCAAGGTACAGGGCAAAGAGCAGCAATGATGGATGTTATGACAAAATTAGAAGACCATGAGAATCACCAGAGAAGAAATAAACTCCGCTTCCTAGGGATAACCGAAAGCCTGCAAGGCAACAACCCTAGATGTTATATGGTGAATCTGTTAAAAAGTACATACCCTGAGCAAACAAACTGGGATTGGGATACAGAAATACAAAGGGCCCACCGTGATTCCTCTTCATGAAAAAACATCCCCAAGGATCAAGTGAAAAACCTAGAGCAATGCTGGTCTTTCTCGGAAACATGTTACTGAGGCAATTATATTCAAGAATGCTCTAAAATCCAGCAATGGTGTTTCATTCTCCATAAGACTGGGTTTTGTGTATGCAACAGTTGAAAGACGGTGGTGCTTAAGACAACTGTTCTTCCTCTTCCAAAAACTCACGGCTGAGGTCTTCCTCCAGAATCCGGCCGGACTTAAAATTATATTTAGTGGAACACCACGCATAGACACAGTAGCTCACACGAAGGGCGGTGCGGGTGGACAAAGGGAGGCATTGGCTTGGGTGGAGGTTTTAGTTCTGGTGGCAGCTGGGATTTCATGCATGGAATTGGAGCATACAAAAAGTGGTAAACAAATGAAACTAAGAGAATGGGAAGAATGGATCATAATACTAACCCAAAATAAATTAATACAATTTACACAAGTGCGTGCATATGGGCTAGGATGCTGTGTGATGCTGGTGATAGAGCCCTAGAGCTTCCTAAGTTTTACACTGTGCTCCCTATATGGTAGCAATGTGGATGACTTGTCTTTATTGGAGTGGGTATCTAATGAATTAGCACAAAGGTCACTGCTGATAATTCTATTTGGAGATTTTAATATAAACTGAGCTTCTAACTGGGAATGGGACCAAAATGTGTAAGGAAAGGAAGCCCAAGGTGTTTCAAGCACTATGTAATTTATATCAGATACATGGACTGTGTGATGTCTGCTCTATAAAGGGGCTAGCCGATCATGGGTTTACTTATTACTCTGCTCTGCATCGGAAGCATGTTAGGTTGGAATACTTCTTTGTTTCATCTACAAATCTGGGTAAAAGTATAATTGACCAATTCCCGAAAGTCTTATCGGATCATAGCCCATTGGTATTACAGTTAGAGGGGAGGATCTGTGTAGAAAACCCCCACTTGGACCTTCGAGAGGGTACTACTATTAGATGAAGCCTATGTGGGACATATGAAAGAGCGAATTCCTGATTTTTTACAGAGAAATATGGGCACAGCCTCACTAGAAATGGTCTGGAAAACCTTAAAAGCAGGGGATTCAGGGTGAAACAATACAATTTTCAATTAGAAAAAGGAAAAGTGAAAAAGAAAAAGATCGGATAGGGCTAAATCAGCTAAAGTTTGCCCTGGCAGAAGAAAGTGTGGTTACGGCTCTAAGACAAAACAATGGGGCAAAAGAAGCGCAAGAAGAAGTGGCTCTCGCAAAGGCAGTAATTCAAGGAGAGCTACTAAGTAAAGCATTAGATAAAACAATAGTTTACCGCAAGGAAATGTATGACTATGGGGAAAAGGTGGGCCACCTGCTAGCCGTAAGAACAGGGCAAGAGACGTAGTGAAATCCTTTCAATGAGGGGACCTATACTAGGGCTGGTAACTGAAATCAAGAGAAATTCAAGCAGTTTTTCATAAGTTTTACCAGGCTCTCTACACCGAGGATGTGGGGTGACAGGGGAGGCAACATGTGGCTGAAATAAATCAATATCTAGATGCATTTGTGACGCAGGTCTTGACACAGGAAGAAAGGGAGAATTTAGAATCCCACATTTCTTGGGATGAAATTGCTGAGGCAAAGTCAAATTTACCCAGAGGTAGAACGACAGGGCCAGATCTAATTTTCACAGAATTCTACAAGTTCTTTTTGGGAGAACTAAAAGAAATGTTGACATCTCTATCTCACAGATGTCAGAAGGGGTGGCACCGCCAAAATCATGGTCTTTCGCAAAAATCATAGTCTTTCCAAAGAAAGATGAACCGGTCTTGGAACTGGGCTCCTATCACCCTATAACCTTAAAAAACGGGGATGTCGAAATATGTTCCAAAGTATTAGCCACACTCCTCTCTGAGATTATTCACAGGATATTGTGAGGGGCAGCATGGTTTTATCCCAGGTAAGGGTACAATCGAGCACATCCCAAGGGTTATTACTATGCTTGATGGTAAACAAGTGTGAGGGGACCCCATGGCGGCAGTAATTTTTCTAGATGCCGAAAAGGCTTTTGATAGGGTCTCCTGGCAATTCCTCTGGACAACGATGTAAAGGAAAGGGATAGGGACAAGGTTTATTGGAGCAGTAAAATCCATATGTAAAGACCCTGAATCAAGAGTTCTTATAAATGGGGAAATGCCAGTTCTCTTCGCACTGAATATAATTCCTTTTTTAAAACAGTTGGAATTGGCCCATATTATTCCTCTATGGTACGGAGAGCAAAGATTTGGCTTATGCCCACGTCATAGCCGTAGTGATTCCACATCCAGAACAGGCTGTTAGGGTGATAGAAGAAGAAGCACAAAAATATGACGATCTCTCAGGATATGCCCTGAACCCAGAAAAGACCCAGATAGTTATTAATGAATTCCCCTCCTTCAGCGATAACCGGGTTGTTAAAAAGGCAAACTATCTTGGGGTCAAGAATAGCTCCTAACTGGATGAGGTGGTAAAGGAGAACCTGGGGCCTTGTGCCCAGGAGATCAGAAAAACGCTAAAAAAGATTGGCCCCTTACTTATAACACTTATTGGTAGAAGCAATAGAAATAAAATGGTATTTTTCCTCAAATTGTTAAATTTTTTAGAGCATTAGCCCTCGCCTTTTCAAACTTTTAGTTTACAAAATTTTAGAGCATTTTTGCACAATTCACTGGGGCATATTCGAGGTCAAGAAGAGCATTTACATTTTTATCCCTGCCCAGAGAGCATGGTGGTTTGGCTCTCCCTAATCTTAAATTATACTGGTGTGTGGCCTCACTTACACAATATACAACACTCATGAGAATAGATAACAGTTGCATGCAAACAACATACCCTACCCTAAGGGAATTAGGGATTGGTCCTTATGCCTGAGGGTGTGTATGGCACCAGCTAAACTACGGATATTATAAAAGGGTCCTTTTTAATATATTACTTACAGCCTTCAGATATGGGAATCTGTACAGCTCCTAAGCAGACTGGGGAGGTTGAACTATTACACTCCGTTATGCCAGAATGGAAATTTACCAGATATTTTTTAGGACCTACACTTTAAAACCTGGACAGAACTGGAATTAAACAACTAGGTTGTTTTTACTCCCATGGTGGTATTAAAAAATATGATGAATTAATATCAAAATGTGTTCTCACTCATAGGGAATTTTTTTAATCCTGCAAATCAGAGATTATTTACAGAAAAAGGGGGGTGGGGTTGAGAACTTCGGGAAGAAATAATTAAAATTACCTACGTTCTCAAGGATAGGAATTCTCTATAAGCTGTTGAATGAACATACAATGTACCATTCAGTGGCAGGATAGGTCAGGGATCTGGGGCAACCTTTCAAAAAATCTTTTGAAGAACCAAGACAATTTTAATATCTGCTAATATCCAGGCACAGTATTACAAGACCTGTTTTGGGCTTTATTATACACCGAATAAGATAGCTAAATGGAGCAACGGGAAAGGAGTATACTGCCCACGATGTGCCCTCTATAAGGAAGATATAGTTAACATGTTCACAACATGTATAGAGCTGGAGACCCTAATCAGAGAGTCCAAGGGATTTCTTAATGAGAAACAGCAACTTCACTAATATTGATTGGAATATCTAGGTTTAATGAAGAGGAAGCAGGGGGCTTATTAACCATAGCAATGGCTGTGTATAGGCTATGCATTGCATCAGCCTGGCTTGACCCGTCACACCCCTCAGTTCAGCAATGGGTGGCTCGCCTACTGGCTACTTACAACCTGTAGAAAGCTATATATAGGCAAAAGAAATATAGGGTGAAGGAGAAGGGAACAAGAATTTGGAAGAACTTATCCGATTGGGTTGGACAACCAGACTGCTAAGGGGTGCTATGAGATTATGTTGCAAGGTATGAGAAGTGGTGCCACAAACAAGGAACAACGTTTTAAGGGGAATAATGTTCAGCTACATGACCCATCTATAGTTGCACTGTTTGCACTTCCCACTTAGCACTTTATTTTTCCGTCTTTTTTCACTTTATTTATGCTATTACGTAACGAGCTTGAGGAAATGTAATGCATAAATGCACAGCTTTGCACATTTTGCACTCAGCACTTTAAACATGCTAAATATACAATGAGAGTATTTTTTAAGGCTGATGCACCACCATAGGAATGAAATATGTGTTGACTTAAGTGTAGGTTGGATTCGTTGGGGAGGTTTAGGGATTAAAACTGGGGGGAGGAGAAAAACATTCCACTCTACACATGTGACTCTACACCACTGTGCTATATGCCACTTCACTCTTGGACACTCTACTCCGCTGTACGATACCCCACTCTATGACATTACTCCCCATGATTTTTCACTCTATCACACTCTACTCCATCAAGCTCTGCTCCACAATATGCCACTCCACTCTTTAATACTCTACTCCCCTCTATGCCAATCTATGACACTCTACGCCACTCTCCAATGCTCTACGCAATTCCCTTTATTATTATTATTATTATACAAAATTTATAGCGCGCTCAGTTACCCAGGAGCATCCCGGCGCAGAACAGAACAAGGGAGAAAGCTCAGCTCAATCGCTACACTGGAAACAAATGAGTCTTCAGAAGTTTCCTAAAGAGTAAGATCTTGGGCTCTGAACGGATCTTAAGGGGCAGGGAGTTCCGTAAAGTCGCCACTTGCACTGAGAAACGCCTGCCCCCAGAGCGAGCTCTCCTTACTCTAGCTGACTGCAGAAGATGTTTTTGGTCCGAGCGCAGAGGACGTGTGGGCTTATAGGGGCGTGCCATAGTGGAGAGGATAGGGGAGCCCTTACCATGCAGGATTTTGTGGGCCGTGCATAACGCTTTAAATTTCACCCGCTTCTTAACGGGGAGCCAGTGAAGCGTTTTCAGGGCCGGGGCAGCTGAATGTCTTCTGGGAACATCCATCAACACTCTAGCGGCTGCATTTTGTACCTGTTGGAGGGTTTTAAAAGTCGCTTCGGGAGCACCGAGAAACACTGCGTTCCCGTAGTCGAGCTTTGACAAGATTAAACCACGAATCAGAAGCTTCCTCGCTGAATCAGGGAGCAGTGGTAAAACCTTGCGAGCTGACCGCAGCAGACCAAAACAGACCCCCGCGGTCTTCCTGGCGTGGGTCCTGAAGGACAGATCTTCCTCCAGCCAAACTCCCTAGGTCTTGATCTCCTTCTTGGGAGATGGTGGATCACCCAGAGACCGGGCCAACAGCTAGCAATAATGGAGGGACTGGATTTACCCAGGAACATCAGCTCAGTTTTTTCCCCGTTGAGCTTTAGGGCAGAGTGGGACATCCAACGATGGACATTAGCAAGGCAGTCGTGCAAAACTTCAGGTTGTTCCACCAGCTTTATGCAACTCTATGCAACTTTATTCCACTCCATTCTGTGACACACTACTCCACTTTCCTCCACAACTCTATGCCCCTCCACTCTATGCCACTCCACTCTATTATACTCTATTATACTCTTAATGCAATTTCACTCTATAACACTATACAATACTCTACTCCACTCTATGCCACTCCACTCTGTGAAAATCTACACCACTCTATGACACTCTACGCAACTCCGTCTAAGCCACTCCATGTTACTTTACTCGACTCTACAACACTCTATTCCACTCTACTCTACAGCACTCCACTGCACTCTGCGCCCTTCCACTCTAACCACTCTACTCCCTCCATGACAATCCACACCATACTATGCCAATCTAAAACACTCTGTGCAACGACACTCCATGTCACTCCAACTCTATGCCATGACAATCTACACCACAACACCCTATGCCACAACACTCTACAACACTCTACTGCACTCTGCGCCCTTCCACTCTAAGACAGTCTACTCCCTCCACAACACTAGACTCTATGCCAATCCACAACACTCTGTGCCACTGCATTATACGCCATGCCACTCTATGCCACGACAGCCTACGCTACATCACTCTATGACACGTCACAACCCTCACATATATGTGATTAACTTTAACCATGCTGAACAGCAGCCACGCTGATGTACTACGTATATAAAACACATTGGCAAAGCCACTACCTCTTGCATAGGCGAGACCTATTGGCTTTGCCAACGGTTGTTTGACTTACGGAGACTTCTCCGGGTCATTCATCAACCACTTTCTTGACACTTCAATTGGTTATGTGTAATCCCTGGTTTTAGATGACACTATTGCAAACTCTCATTTTTTCAATCTCAGTACATATTTAGAACTAGGGAAAACTTGTAGTAGTGCACGAGGTTCCTCATTGGTACATGTACACATGCCTCCATTTCTGCCACTTGCTAATCAAGGAAATCTATATTCTACATATGTTCACTGGCATACATTATCTGCGTCAATCAGGTGTTTGTGAATCGAGTCCTGGTACCTAACTGTGGGGTTTTTGCAGCGTGGTCCCCCCTCCGAGTTTCAAGCGCTTTATAAATAAATGTAACACACGCAATGACGAGCATAAACCAGCTCATTTGAAACAACCTTTTGTACAATCCCTTTGCGTTGCATGCTTGACATAATCATTATCTTAATGACAATGAGAACTTTTCCTTTGTGCTGAAAAGACTCCCAGATTTTCAGATAATTATAAAGCAAGAATTTATAGTCCCGGGGTCAGAACAAGAATTCAGTGATGAATCATTCGGCTAAGGTACCGCACTGTGAACAAAGGGAGCTATGGCAACAAACAGCAAGAGGCTGGGTACCAGACTGCATTTTTATTATTTTTAAGGTACACTTGCCAGCAGAGTAGTTGGATTCTAAACAACACGACTTTTAATATAAAATAGAGTTCTACTTGATCATGGCTCTCTGAATACATCTCTTGTTGTCCCCTCTATGACAGGAATGTCCCTCCTTTAATCTTGCTACGAGGCAGCCCCTTCAGAGACGAGGGTGCGAGGCGCTCACTCCACATGCAGCTCTTTGAAGCAGATAGCGTTCTCCCGTTCTTTGCATATTTGCTCGTGCATGACAGCTTCATTTTTAGTTCACTCCACTGCACGTTGTGAATCAATGTCAGGCTTTCCGAATCCACGGTGGCAGCCCATAAAGATGAAAAACAACATTTGTCAACAACTGGGTTCCCGTCACGTGACGCCACTGAAGCGATAGTAAAATGCACTCCCGCCAAGATCAAAACAAACTGTGCGTGCGGTAAACAAACACATCTTCCCCGCAATTCGACGTTTTTGCCAGAATGTGATTGTTGCAGGCTACGGGCAGCGTGATTCGCTTGTGTTTTGGTGGCACGCTGTTCCTTGTGGGAAACATAAGCAGTGCAGCGAGCACGTTATTATCTACCCCTGGGCTGCTGTGGTTGGCTGGGCTGTAAAACTGTCAAGTACCGGAGTCCATATTTTTCATGTAACATTTCCATATTGCTGAAGAAGTAAATCACAGAAATGAATAAATAATATTGTCTCCATAAATCACGTTAAAAGTAGTGATGAAGTTTTCATCTAGATGTCTGCCATGCATTTTTTAGGCAATTTTCAGACAATAAAAAAGCAGGCTTCCTTGCTGTGGACATTTTTTTTTGAGTTTCTTCCTTGACACCCACTGCAGCTCATTTGTTTATTGAGGGAGCTTCTGTGCTTTAGAACAAAATGTACATTAATATTGATCACTCTACACATTTAAGCGCAGGTGCGTATTGACTTGGAGCTATCTGAATTCAAACAAAACCATCATGATTGGTTAAATTGCGTTTTTTTGGGCAAATTCCAACTAGGCCTTTGTTAGGCCTCGAACCAATCTTATTCAAACTGAATGATATATCATAAGGTTTTTTCTGCATTTATATTTCTTGACTGACACTCCGTGCAGCAAGATGTGGTTTGTTTATTTCTATGTGATACTGCTCTCAAACCATTTTGCAACAATATCCATGGTCGTTCCTGCCAGTGGATTGTATTGCTTTCATTCATAATAGTTCACTGTTATTTATGTAACTAATTTGTTCTTAGACCTCTGGAACTTATTAGGTAAAAGGGGCAAATCAATATTCATGTAGTGGGTTAATCCTAAGGTGATATGCGACTTTTAAAATTGGAAAATTTGTTGGAGCAATCACTATACAATGGTGACTTTGAAGTTCCTGTAATTTCGATGCACAACACTGTATTTCACCTTTGAATTTGGTAGTGAGCCACATAACATTTTGAGATGTATCCTGATCCTTTAGGAATGTAGCCCGATGTCTTACCGAGTTTGCTGCACATTTGAGACTTGGCCTTTCCCTGATTTTTGACCACTATTATATGTATCTGCATTTGATGGCCTACATACCAGATGACTTTTATGTAATTTAATAGGCTTACTGCTGCATTTGCAATTTTACCATTCTTGTATTCTACTTTGCATTTTGAAATAAAACGTCATGGCTTTCTAATTTCCAATCTCTGTTTTTAAATCAGTCTTTCCCTAGTGAACACCTTTTGGAAATGTTGTTTTGAATCTAGGGACACGTTGGCTCATAGACTGTGAAGTTAACACTGTCCCCAATCCACCCTATATTTGAGTGTGCCACTGTAATGCAGACTTTCTTGGGCCCTCTACGCCCACAGTTGTTGGTCTTAAAATAAAAACCAGGTCTAAATAAATCAATTAAAAACAATTCTGTATGAGTCTTTGGATATTCTGGTTAAAGAGAAAGGTCCTGGGGGAATTCTGCAGTTCAAACGGATTTATCCCCTATTACTACACCTCCTACTGCACTTCCTTCAGCTCAAACCCAACCCTTTCCAACACAACAAGCATTGATGAACCTTCCAGTGATAGCTGGAACACAATGCAAAATAATGCTTAACATCATTAGCATTTTAAATCACAAAACATTTAAACAATAGTATTCTACTGTTTTTGAATTACTAATTATATTTATGGCATGTGAAAATTAAAAACTTACTTATAAATATATGACATAATATAATTATTAAACTGAAAAAGAAACAAACACACGAAGTGTAACCAAAAACATTTCCCATCCATAGTAGAAGGTCCTCGAAAATAAACAAATCCTTAGTAGATAAATCAAAAATCGAATCCTTCCGAAAATAAAGCCCCCAAAAAATGAAAAAATACAACTGTACAAAAGGCTAGAACGACGTAATCCTCTTTAAATACAACATAACATAATTGAACAAAACATAACTGTGGTGTTGGGCCTCAGGCCCACATGGTGCGGAAATGAAGGACGCAGACACTGGATCTGTAGTATAGAAACTGGCCTCGAGCACGTGCACCCGGGCCCTTTTATTGACTGGGCCGCGTCCCTCGTGGCACACGTGATGGATGGGTGTGGGGGTGCAGTGTGCCCAGCCCTCGAGGAAGTGGCTGGGATGACATCTTCCTGCGGGACGCTAGAACGTGTCTTGCAGGACACTACATTCCTCCCCAACTTTATTGAGGAACAAACAAAGGGCTCCATTAGGATGACGGGAGGACTTTGCCCGCCCGTCATCCCATCGTAAATTGGGACCGCCCGCCATAAGGGCGGGGGTCCCGGGGGTGCCATTAGGATGTGCCCGCCACATCCTGTATTTTCAGCATTGTGGCGGGCGGTGTTCTCTGCACCGGCCGCCACAATGCTGAAAATGCACTTTAACATTGTCATGTGCAAAGCGGCAGGCACCGCGCGGTGCCTGCCGCTTTGCAAATGACAATGAAGGGGGGTACCACAGGTACCCCCCCACGTGCACCCCTCACCTGTACTTCACTCTGGGGGCCCACAGGGGGCCCCCAGAGCAAAGACCGCATGCCTTTCCGTGGCGGCGGCGCCGCCGCGGAAAGGCACTGCACACCAACCATCATAATATGTCTGGCGGTGTCTATTATACACCGCCACCATATTATTCCTTTTCCGCCCCGGCCGCAAGGCGACTGGGGCGGAAAAGTGGCAGGCGGTGTTTCCCTCCATTGCATTCCCCCGCCATTGTAATGTGGCGGGGGGAAAAGGGTGGCGGGCGGGCATTTCTGTCAGGCGGATCGCCACCTTCACCATGGCGGTGGCGATACGCCTGACATCCTAATGGAGCCCAAAGTGTTAGTCCAACCTGTGGGGATAAACAAACAGTTACCTAAATACCACAGTGTCCATCAGTATTTCGAGTCAGGTGGCAGGACGACATTAGACACGGGCTGGAGACTTTGCTTGCAGCAGAACATTCTCAGTGGGCACTCATAGTTTAACCTGAGGGGCTCAGGACATGACCGCTTGCTCGGCGACGTCTGCTGCAGACCGTCAGTTCGCTGACGATGACATGTCTTGCTGTCTTGCTTGGCTTCCAATTTGCTGACGTCTTATGGTCTGTGGTGAATTCTAAACAGTTCCTTTTAGTGGGTTGCGTCGTGAACATGGATGGAGTCCCACGTGAGAATTCACAGAGGTATTGCTGGGCCGACTGTCCCTGTTGAACGGCTTGGCTGTGACAGGTAACCTGTCGGTGGGGGAAAGTCTCTTCTTGCTCTCCCGCCTGGGGAGGCCCGTTGTCGAGATTGCTGCTGGACTGTAGGAGGGCTGCACTGGGGGCCACTTGTGTGCCATCTGGGGGGCAGCTTCAGGCCCGCTGAGGATCCGTTACTTGGTCGCACGCACAACTCTCAGGGGTGGCTGAGTCTTGGTCAAGACTTGCACTCGCTGCCGTGGTTCCAGGGTGGGCCAGGTTCACAGGTGGCTTCTGATTTCCTCAAGTCGGCTAGCGTGGCAACGGTGTCGCACTCTAGTCTGCCGATATTCTGGGGAGTGGTGTTGTTTGCAGCAGGTGCTGATGGCTGGCGTGATTGCGGTTGCCAGCCATGTGGTGACTTGGGATGACAGGTGGTGGTGACTTGCTGAGAGGGTTGGATGTCAGGAGGGACTTGGCAGCCATGTGCTACCGGCTTGCTGAAGTGGAGTGTCTGTGGCGGCTTGACACGTAGAGTCTGGGGATCCGCTCTTGCCTGGCTTAGGGCCACTGCAGACTCCATCTTGAGGCTGTGTGAGGACAGACACTTTGTGCTGATCTGAATCTGTGGCATCTGCGGACATGAGCAGGTATGCCGCTTGACTTAGACTGCCGATGCTTGGGACGGACGGTCGTCTGGGAAAGCGTGAGGATGAGACGCGGTTGGTACTTGCTGTGGTCCACCCATGAGGCTTTGTCCAGGGACGTCGGTCCACCTTGGTGGCTGTCTGGTGTGTCAGGGTGTGCTCTTAGCTTGCTGTGAGTCCTCAGTCTTCTCTCTTTGTTGGTTTGTTCAGCCCACCTGTGTTCATCCGGATTTCGGGGTGACAGAGCTGTCACTTTTCTTCTTTTCTTAGAGGGCGCAGCGCTTGGACCTCGAGGCGCTGTCATGGCGCCGGCTTCTGCCTTCGTTCCGGCGTGCTTGTCTGGACTGGTCACTTTGTGACGTGCTCCTTGCTTGCTGCGCGACGTGAGGTCCGGTCTCGTGTTGCTGTTTGTTGGAGCACATGGTGCTGTGGCGGCCTAAACCAACAAAGAATAGGAAGGAGTCAACTAATGAGCAAAAAAAGCTAGTTACTATGTAGAGGTAAAGGAGAAGCTAAACTCATAATGTGTGCTGATAAACTCACGCATAGGGTATCTCTTCTTTGTGAAAAGATTCCCATCAGTCACCACTCAAATCCGCCCTTCATCATCTAGGATCCTTCACACCATGAAGGTAGAGTAGTATACCCACAGCGGACTGGCAGATGTAAAAGCCTAGACCTACATGTGGGACCCAGTGATTTAAATTTGAATGATATATCCGAAGGTAACTGAAAGCAGTGCACTAAATGTGAAGTAAAGTGTTTGAATACGTGAAATGTGAATAACAATAAAATTGAGTAGAGAAGATGAAAGAAAATTTAATATACTCCTCTTCAATCCCAACTTAATAAAAAGTGCGAAGTGGCCTAAACAAATAACCACTATTAAGAATGGAAGGTCGACATGTTTCTGCGGACTGACTAGATCCAGCTGGTATCTTGCTGCTTCCTCAGGACCATTAACGCTACTGCTTAGTAAAAATATTAAAAAGGTAAAATATCACCTGAGTTTCAGTGACAACATCCTTCTCCTGACTTCATGATTCAACAGGATGTCAAACCATTCACAAAGAAACACATACATAGAAAAAAGCAGAATGTAAATAATTAAGTTTAGATCACCGTTTTTTAGAAAATATTTTTTAAAGACAGTAATCTTCTTTGGGACTAATGTGCTAGTATCTTCAATTGATAGATAGATCACATCAGCCTATAATCCATCAAGTGTAGACGCTCACTTACCTATGTGGCAGGAGAGAAAAGCCCCACCTCACTTGGCTGCAGCGCAGGTAAAACGGAGCACCGCTCTATATAGCAAGAATAAATGAAAAGGGAGTTATGACGGCCTGCCATGTGGGAAGGTCGACTCTTCTCTTGCCAATCTTGGGTCATGGCCAACTCTGTTGTGAGGCAGTGTGAGGGAGGACACAGTGGGGCCGATTCCAATCTGGGTAGGAAATCACTCCGACCAAGTTGGATCCGGGGTGTTTTCCAACCGATCAGGACTCCTGGAGTCCGACCTAGCCAGTACAATGCGGCCGTATGCCATCAGACTTGTTTCGGTTGGACTCCCATTGAAGTCAATGGGAGCCGGCCGGAGAACGCCTACATGGGCTCCCATTGACTGGATGGGTAAGTTCCAGACAAGTGCGCCCCCTACAGTGTGTATGCGTCAGTGCGATTCGCACAGTACATCCCTGTGTTAGGGAGACCCAAGGGTCTCCTCCTGTGTCCGAGCCCGTAAGGCTGCGGGTAATAGGGGGTCCGATGCGGACCCCCAAAGAACAGCTCCAGTAGCAATTGTGAGCTGGAAGCTCCGACTCGATCCAGCTGTCCGAATCACGCATCGTAATGGCTCGGTCGGAATTCGCCTCCATTGCACGCCACGGTTAGCTTACGGTCGAGACGTACTGAGCGGTTCAGACCCGGAAACGATTCGGCCGGAGATTTCGCGCTTGTTCTCATCGTACTTTGTTGTCCGGACCCGTTTACAAACTGGATGGAAATTCAGCCTCTGAATCCGACCCGCTAATCTCGAACCCGATTCGGAGCCCTTCCAACCGAGATCGGAATCGGCCCCCGTGTGTGGTCTTCGGCCTACTGCGGGGCTTCGCTGGGGCGGTGGAGATGTGGGTGCTCTCCTACCTGTATTCAGCCATGCTTCTTTGTGGAGAGGTCTCCTGGGTGCTGTCTGTGCAGTCAGGTTCACTGGTGTTGCTTTCTGTGCACTTCTGGCTTTGCATACTCTTTGCGTGCTTGTTCTCATTCTTTTTTTTTTTTTTATTAAACCTTTATTGACAATTATAATAATACAGTAGCAAGCCTACAACCACTAGGACCGGCCGTCGCCAATACAGACAAATGCATAATATAATACAGTTACACAGCGCTTCAGCCGACAACCCAGGGGTCCGGCGGTGATTAAGCTTACATGTCATATCAACGTACATTAAGGCACAGGAGAAATCAAGGTTTTATTTTTTTTGTTTTATAAAAGTGTGCTTCTTCTCATTCTTGGGCGCTTTCTTCTGGCACTTTGGTGCCTGTGGTGTGGTTGTGCCTATTCACCAGTAGGAGCGGGTAATGAGACCTCTTCGCTGGTGGTGGCGTTAGGCAGCCACGTGTAGTGCGTGCTCCGCACCAGTCTTTCTTGTGCTTGTAGTTAGGTAGTTACCTTGAGACGTTGTTTTCTGGCTGGTCTTCCACGTTGCTGTCTGGCTGGTCTTCCACTCTTGCTAGTGGGGGTTGTCCTGGGTGTTGCTGCTTGAGTTTCTTGCAGTTCCTTGCAGGGTTTTGTCAGTCTCTCCCTGTACTTTGCAGAGGTGGTAGACGGTGCTCTTGCCTAAATGATGCTGTTTTGAGCTGGTGCAGCTTGGGGCACCTTGGGGCTCGAGTGTGGCATCCACCTGGAGACTTCCCTATTTTCACAGGCCTGGCTGTTCACACCTGCAGGGGTCAGAGGGGGGTACTCTAGGAGCATTCTTCTCGGAGGGCACGTCTTGTCTTGTCCGGTGGAGACCGTCTCAGCTCTTGGGAGTGAGCAGACAGTCTTCCTGGTGATGGTGGTGCGCACTCTGAGATCTGCTGACTTCTGTTGCGGGTTGGTTAGCAGGATGCTGTGCGGTGCCCTGGTGCAGCTGATCCACAGGTCTGCAGCCATCGGTCACTGTGAGCTGTTAGTGTGCTAGACCGCTACTTCTGGCAGGGTAGTGAGGTGTCCGGGTTTCTCTTCCAGTCTCTGGTGCTGTTTGGGTTAATGGTCGCGGGGTACAGCAGGCTAGTTGCTCTGGCTAGCATAGCGCATGGCATCTGGAAAGCTACCACGTGGCGCTGTGGGCTGCGTGCTACGCTTGCGGGCACATTCTGAGTTTTACAGGGGTAGTAGTGTCTTTACTCTTCGTGCTCAGTGCAGACGCGGAGGACAGCCTGTGGGCGCATCGGAGTTTGCTAGGGGTCCCACTACCTTCACGCTGTCAAGTCTGGCCGGCTCCTTTGTCTCTTGCAATACAGTCATAGCTGACGTGTTAGCATGGGGCCTTGTGCAGGCAGCGCTCGTCTCCTCGGGACTATGAGGTGGCGACAAGGTGATGTGAGGGGCCCAATTCTCACCTCTGTCACGGGTGACGGGAAACGGTGTGCTGGGGGTGCCGCTTGCCTGGCACCTGTCCTCCCCCATGGGGAATGAGGAAGCGCAGAGCGACAGGTCTGTGGGGTCAGCTGCCCGCCTCATCGCCAGTGTGGTGTTGGGCCTCAGGCCCACATTGCGTGGAAATGAAGGACGCAGACAGTGCATCTGTAGTGTAGAAACTGGCCTAGAGCATGTGCACCTGGGTCCTTTTATTGATGGGGCCACGTCCCTTGTGGCACCCGTGATGGATGGCTGTGGGGGTGCAGTGTGCCCAGCCCTTGGGGGAGTGACTGGTATGGCAACTTCCTGCGGGACGCTAGAACGTATCTCGCAGGACACTACAATATCTAACACTACAAAACACTCTACTTCTCTTCAACACTTAGGGGCAGATTCCGATTCGGGTCAGAAGGGTTCCGAACCATGTTTAGAGCCCTTCCGACCGAATCGGTCAGTGCCGGCCGGGTTCCATTCCGACGAGCCATTCCGATGGGCTCGGTCGGAATGGAATCTGACTCGGATTTCCGGAAGGCCTACAACAGGCTCGACAAGCCCGTCTGCCATCCGGAAATCCTCCAGTACTCCCCCGGTCGCCTCTTTGCGACGGAGGGAGTACGAGGGCAGGTTTTCACTGCCTTTTCGTGTGGGTCTGTCCGGCACGAAAAGGCAGTCGGAGACTGTCTTGGGGGGCCCCCAGCAGGGCCCCCATGGGTGCAAGGCTGCCCAATGGCAGCCTGGGGGCACCCATGGTGCCCCTCTCTGGATCCCTGCACCCGGTGGCAAGCACCTTGGGGTGCCGGCCACGGAGTGCAGGGATGAACTGCACCCCTGATTTTCTCAATGCAGGCATGCATTCCGCTCGTAATGCTTGCATGCATTGTGAAGTATACGAATGCAACCAAACCCTTTTCCGTCACATCGTATTAGCAGGGCCATAACCCACAACAGCAGGTCGGTGCATTACTGCTCCTAACCGATGTCGGATGGACCTGAGTCCGTCCGACATAGGAATCGGCCCCTAAGTCAAACACTTAAAACACTTAGGGGTCCATTAGAATGGCGGGCAAACATATAATATAAAAATGTACTTGTAAAATATTTAATAAAGATATTTAATAAACTAAATACTATAAACAAAATGTACAAAGTATATCTTTGTAAAGCACATAGTATATAATTTTTCAACCAAATTTAAATGATATAAAATATATTTCGAAACATATAAAACTAAATATACTAAAATGTTTACTTTTTTTCATAAAAAATGATAAGTAATTCAAATCAAAATGTTTATCATGAAAGAACTGAAAATCCATTAACTTTTTTAATACATGACTATACTTCAGAAAAATTTACCATTTTTTGAAACAGTTTAAAAAAATGTATGTAAAAATATATTTAAAATTTTGCAAATGTACATAAAAATATATATTAAAAATATATTATACTTTATAACCAAATTATGAATAAAATCAACATTTCTGAATCATGTTTTTCAATATTTTCAAAAATTATATATTAAAACTAAATAAAAACAATTTAATTATGATCAACAACAAAAAAATGTGTTTACAAATAAAAACATTACAAATAAAAATGAAGATATGTTTCCTTTTTTATTTGAATATACCAATAAACTCTAAAAAAAACCTATGTAATAAAACACAATAAATTAATATTTCAACTCCAAAACCAACTAAACTCAAGAAAACTGCTGGCTAATGAACCAAAAAAATGTACTATTTCAACTCCAAAACCAACTAAACCCAGGGAAAGTGCTGGATAATAAACCAAAAAATATTACTATACCAAACTCCAAATCAAAAAAACTAAAGGAAAATACTAAATAATTTAAAAGTTATAAATATAAAGAATATAAAACATCAAAACTATAAAAAAATTAAAAATGTACTTTTGTATCAAAATACAATTTAACATTTTCAAAAAACATTTAAAAAAGGATTTTTTTTTACATTACTATAAAATCAAATATTAAAATAAATATTTCAAATGTGAGATAACCCTTCTCACAAAAATAAAAAATGAAAGAAATGTTAAATTCTAAATTACAATTAACATTTTTAAATTTGAAACATTCTAAATTATCCAAATAAAAAAAGTATTAATATTAAAAAAAATTAAATTTTTATTTAAATATATTTTACATTCCATAAAATATTTTACACAATTTACATCAAAATATTAGCACCCAAAAAACCCTTAAAATTTGGGGAAATCTAAAAATGTATTTATATCTTTCAATATTTTTTTTATTAACATTTATTTTTAACCAACATTAATAATTACTCCCCACCCTTATCCCCCATAAACCCAATTTGTATACATAAAATTAAATATATATTAAAAAAAGAAAATAAATATTTTTAAATTTCTCCCTACCCTGGTCCCTATAAGCCCAACATCCCACTCCTAAAATTTTAGATAAATTTAGAAATGATTTAAAACTTTCATCAAATATTTTTAAATGACTCCTCACTCTTATCCCCTATAAACACAACATAAACACAACATACCACTCCTACAAAAATGAAAATACAATAAAAACAAACATTTTAACATAAAAAAATAAACCAAAACATATAAAATAACTACTACCTAATGAATAAAAAAAACAACATTAAACAAAAAGAAAAAATATACAGTCTATAATATTTACAAAAATATATTTGCCATCGATATTTAAGAAATCCACATTTCTTTATAAAAAGAAAAGAATCGATATTTTTAACAAGGAAAAAACGTACCTCGATATTTCCCACCATCGATAGTCTGGAAAAGAGTTCGATAACTCAGTCGGGGTTCCTGAGGGAGAAGATTTGCTAATCCAATCGGGGTCTGACTGTTAGCTGCAGAGAGGGGTGTGACGCTGGCGTTGCACTTTAGCTGTGGGTGCCGGTCCTGACCTGCGACGGTCCTGTCCTGATCCAATTTGGTCGGTACTTATCCTGATTCTGGTCTGCACCTGTCCTACCCTGTTGGCACCTGCACTATCGGGGTCTTCACACCATTCTAGGTAAATATAACGCTGCATGGGTATGTCATTGTGCTGTTTCCCTCTTCTTACCCTTCCTATGTTTCAATGCTTAAAGAACATTTCATGATAATTTCACATCATCTTGCTTTGATTTTATTCTTATTTGATCAAGCTCTGATTAATTTAGTATGGACACTGACATTTAAAGAAATGATTTAGATAAAGCATTTAAATCTTTCCCGAGTCTGTGGTTATTTTATGAGTGCAAGTGAGAGTTTTATTAGTGAAGTAGTGTGGCTCACTGGTTAGAGGCGGCAGACCCGAGAGCAGAGGACGGCCCGGGACCAGGGTTCGATTCCCGGCGCGGCAGGTTTCTGGACCAGGGTCAGTGGACTCGATAATTCTCTCGCCTTGGTGCCCACTCTGATCAGCGATCAC
Source organism: Lissotriton vulgaris (assembly GCF_964263255.1). Taxonomy (NCBI): domain Eukaryota; kingdom Metazoa; phylum Chordata; class Amphibia; order Caudata; family Salamandridae; genus Lissotriton; species Lissotriton vulgaris. Next base: position 864,266,169 of record NC_141698.1, on the reverse strand, counting down.
ACTCGGCAACTCTGGGCATTAGCTTGCCTCATCTTCACTAACAGCCCCACCAGACCGCCGGGGATGCCTGGTCTCACCCTGGAGATACCCATTAAGGGACCATCTCTCAGGGAAACCAGGAAGGGTTTCGCAGCGGTCGAAGCGCCTTGGGACCCTACAGGTAAGTAGTGCGCTATATAAATGCCTATACATTTGCAAATGTTTATTTACTACCTATTTTCTTACTAACTCCCTTGATCCCTTAGGACTCTAGGTCCCGGTGACAAGGATTGGTAAATCAAGGTATAGGTCCTAAAAGGTTAAAAATTGAAATCACTGATTTAAGCGTAGGTTTGCCTGTTCAAAGTGTGTATGTGTTTATGGGCCCAGGTGAGTATGGTAAAATTCTGGGCAGGTGAACCTGCGCTCTATCAGCATTTCTTTTGGTAGCAGTTAGATGGTTAGGGTTTGGTTAAGATAGGTAGTTAGTCGTCTATTGATTATTTTTGAAATTGCATTGATTTTGTGTATTAACAAAAAAAAAACGTTTGTATTGTTCTATGTTTGTTTGGAATCCCCGGGGGCAGAATAGCAGGTGGTAAACGGAAGCCACTTTGCATTGAGGTCAATTGCCAAAGGAGGTAAATGCATGGTTAGGTGAAACTGGAAGCACTGATTATGGAATTTTCTATATAAATGTGTGAATAAATGATAACCAAGTAGTTCGCTGGTGAACCTTTGGTCTTATATCACCTAGAAAGGGTAAGCCAGAGGGAGTAACAGGTTCTCTAATGCTTGTATGAAGAGTAGGCGGAAGGGATCTACTCACAGTTTGTGAAGAGTAGGCGGAAGGGAACTGCCTGCCGTGAGAGAAATAATCTTTCCTTTGAATTTAGTCACTTAGGCACAGTGGTGAATGTTTTTACGTCATTAATTAATGTGAATTGCATTTAAAGTGAAACAAAATAAGTTCTCATATTACCTTGCAAAAGAGGGAGTCAGTTGCGGAGCTGCACTGATGTCACTTAGAGCTGCGCTGTTATTGGTTGAGACAGCGGGTGTGTAGCTGAGGTAATTGTAATTGTAAAGGAGGGGTGAGTGTAGGAGCATGGGAACTTGTCTCACGAGAAAAGCCACGCAACCATTGGTCAAAAGTTATTTGAATTAAAATATCTGATTGGTTCTCAAAAATAGGAAACGCGCTGGTATTGGTGAAGCATTTTGTAAACAATTGAGTGTAGCTGCATATTAAATTTATTGGTGCAAATGTGGCATTTAGATCCAACAGTTTGAGGAAATAGACCCGATAGGTGGTACTTAGGGTTTGCGCACAAGCAGTGAGGGGAAGACCTCCAAACCTGGACACCCTTGTACTCCTAGGCTTCTCAATCATCAACAAGGACTGAAAAGACCAAAGCGGTGGAGGCTTAGCAATCGTCCACAACAACAACCTGTCTGTGACTAAAATAGACACCTTCAACTACAACACCTTTGAATGTCTAACCGCCAACTTCAACACCAGTAAGAACAAAGTACCGCAATGCCATCTCCTATACCATCCCCCAAGCAACACCCCCACTTTCACTGAACACCTGTCAGACCTGATTGCACACTGAGCACTCCAACACAATAACAACCTAATTCATGGTGACCTCAACTTGCATTGGAATGACAAAAACAGCCCACCTATACAAAACCTGAACAAGCTACTACAATCCAACAACCTTACCCAACACTGCTCAGAAGGTACACACATCAAAGGGGCTATCCTGGATGCCATCATCGCCCAACACGACGCAATCACAATAGATCACATCCTACCAGTTGACTGGTCAGATCATCACTTAATCATATTCCATATCATGCAACCGATCATGCATCAACCTCCCTTCCAAAATCCTCCCACATGGACGAGAAACTTATCACAGATCAACATGAGCGACCTAGAAGAAAAAATAAGCACGCTCCTGCCCATTTCCCCTGACGGTCGCTCCACAACAGAACTCACATTACACTACAACACAACCATGGCGTCCATTCTAGACCAACTTGCCCCCCTGAAACTGCAAAAAGCTAGGAATATTCCTTCAAGATCCTGGTTTAACAAGGACATTAATGCTGAAAGGAGACAACTTAGAGCAACTGAACGTTTATGGAGAAACAATCCTTCTTCAAGCCTCTGTAAGCAACTCAAAGCAATTTGAAGGAACTACAAAAAACATATCAACAAGGAAAAAAGCAACTTTTCTGCACTGCCCTTAACAATGCAAAAAACAGGTCCAAAGTACTCTTTAACGTCATCAGGCAACAGATCTCCAAGACCTCTGCAACCCCAGTCCGGGCCTCCAAAGATCTGTGTAACAACTTCACCAACTTTTTCAACAACAAAATCACCAAAATGTAACTATCTCTTGACACCAACATCTACCCCGCCTGCAAAAACCCAACCCCAACAACCGAAATCCACACGAAAAAGTCCCCCTCGAAAGCCTGGAAATCCTTTTACCTTGTACCCGAAGTAGAGATTCTTAAACTAATCTCCTCCTCTAAGCCTGCATCTCACACCCTTGACCCTCTACCCACCCAATTATCCAAAAAGTTGAAACTATCACTCGCCCCACTCTGGAGCGAAATCATAAACAGCTCCTTGAAAACTGGCAGCATTCCAGAATGCCTGGCCAATCACCATCTATTGAAAAAGCCAGGCCTAGACCACACCGACCTGAACAACTTCAGATCTGTTTCCAACCTCCCTTTCCTATCCAAAATCCTAGAAAAGTGTGTTCTCAAACAACTGACGCAGCACATAGACAACATCAACCTACTAGATCGCCACCAATGAGGCTTCAGAAAAGGCTGTAACACTGAAACTGCGATCCTTAATATCGTGGACGACATCCACAAATCCCTTGATGCTAACAAATGCTGTCTACTCATTCTCCTAGACATATCAGCAGCCTTTGACACGGTGGATCACAATCTACTCAACAAGGCTCTTCAAGACAGAGTAGGTGCGGATGAGGTAGTCCTAGAAAGGTTCTCCTCCTTCTTACACAACCGCACCCAAAGGATAAAAATCAAATCCTTCACGTCCGACCTACACCCTGTCAACAGAGGTGTCCCCAAAGGCTCTCCCCTCAATTGTTCAACATTACATGGAACCTCTCACCACCCTCCTTAAAGAAGCCAACATCCTTTTTCACCTATACGCAGACAACACCCAGATCTACTTGGAAACCTCCTCCTTCAACGACATTCAAAGACTCAACAACACTCAAAACTGAAATCCTCCTTATCTCCAACAAAGAAGAGAACCCCCAAATCGTTGAATGGCTGAAATCAATCGATGCTCTCAACTGCAATCTCACCCTAGCTAACTCAGTAAAATCTCTAGGAATCACCCTTGATGCAAAACTAAACATGACCAACCACATCAAGATCTCTGCAAAGAGTGCCTTCCTCAATCTAAAGCTTCTCAACAAAATTAAGCCCTTCATACCACCCAAGGACCTCAAACAAGCCATGCAATCACTAGTGCTATCTAGACTCGACTACGGGAACGCAGCCCTCACCGGTACAGCTCAATCCCACCTAGCGCCACTCAAAACAACCCTCAATGCTGCTGCCAGAATGGTTTCCGGGGGTTAAGAAATATGACCACTTATCTCCCGCCCTCAGAGAACTAAAATGGCTCCCAGATAAAATGTGTGCCAGCTTCAGAACTGCCTGCCTCACGCAGAAAGACCTGCACACAGGGAAAACGGAATACCTGGCCTCCAAACTCAAGAAAGCTGGCCAGACAAGAAACCTCAGGAGTTCCAACTCCCTCCTACTCATCCCGATTAAAACACACAAACAAAAATCTGCTGCACGATCCTTCTCTGGAAACGCACCCAAAATCTGGAACTCCATCCTAGTCAATATCAGGGCTATCCATTCCTTTATAAAATTCAAAAGTCTCCTAAAAGACCTCTCCCTCAACCGTGCCTTCCTGAAATGAGAATCGCGGATGAAACGCACAAACCGGACGTCCGCAGGCACCTGACAATGTTACACCACAATCCTACCTCTTATCGCACTTTAAAACCACGTGACAATGTTACCCCTCGATCTACTTCATCCCTTCTCCCCTACCCCCTCCTCGTTCCCTCCCCATGGAAAGTGGTTGATCCCAGGACATTGTGCACTCATCAACGCTATCTCAGGACCTCCCTACCTCAAGGACGCAAAACTCAAGGAAAGAGGTTGAACCCAGGAGATTCTGCACTCATCAACGCTATTTCAGGACCTCCCCACCTCAAGGATGCAAAACTAAAGGAGTCCTTAGAACATTTACGTTATACCATTGCCTTTTTTGTCTCTCTATATGTGTCTTCTGATCTAAAATCTGTTGTGAAGTGCTCTGATACCCTCAGGTCTGGCCAGCGCTATACAAAACTCCTAAAATAAAATAAAAATGTACAGAGGAGAGAGAAAAATGTCACTATTTCAAAGAATTAAGAATTTCTTTAAAAAGGAGAAAACGATTAAAACTAGAGAAGGGATTATTATTCCTCCACCAAATACGCCTGCATCATACATGATGGTAGAAAGGGGCTACCACGCCTGTGTGTGGTTAGAGAATTGGACAGAGTACACAAAAGATGATGGTGTTTTTGCATTTCTAGAACATGGTACTGTTAGACCTGACACCCTTGGCGTGGTTTCCCCACATCTTTTTGCCTCTGCCTCCTGTATTTTTGATGCTGTGCTGGATTTCGTTTTTGCTGGTTTAGATGCTTTGGACACTCTGCCACTGCTGATCAGTGCCAGAGTGTAAGTGCTCCCTATGTAAATTGTTATATTGATTGGGTATACCTGATTGGCATATTTGTATCACCATGAAGTCCCTAGTAAAGTGCACTGTGTGTGCCAGGGCTGGTGATGACAGATGCTGCTAGTGGGCCTGCAGCGCAGATTGCACCACCCATATAAGTAGCCCTAAAATGGTGTCTCAGGCCTGCCAGCGCAGTGCCTGTGTGAAGTCAGTGGACTGCCATGTCCGCCTGGCCAGTGTCCCCACTGGCTGGGCCTAACCCTTCCCTGTCTGTGCACAACAGTCACCCCTATGGAAGGCTCAAGGTACCCCCCTGGGCAGGGTGCAGTGCATGGGTAAGGTAGAGCATGTACTAGTGCAGGTAACATGCTCTGGTAGCGAGCAGCAGCCATTTTGTGTGCTCACTGCTGCAAGGTTATCTTGCTCCATAGATTAACATGGGGGAGGCTGGTCCCAAAGGATACCAGCCTATCTTCCCATAGGAACAAGATGGGACATAAGTGATTGATATCCCTGAACTCAGAATTTAATAACACATCTTTTAGGAAAGGTTGTTTTTAAATTCTGTGTTTGAGAATAGTACTTTTAGAAAGTGGCTGTTCTCTTGTCTAACCTTTATGTGTGACTGGGACTGTTTGTGGATTGACTGTCTGGTTTGAGGGTGACAGGGGCTGCAGAGCCCCCAGGAGGTTGTCTGAGTCAGCCCGTGGATGAAAGGCTGCATCTGCTGCCAAGGAAGTGGGAGGAGATAGCACCTGGGAATGACTAGGGATGTGCCTGCCTGACCACAATGCTGCCTCCACCTCCCGCTGGGCGACTGTCACCTCTGTCCCTGATACTGAAAGAAAGAAGGAAGCCAGGAAATCCCCAGTGCCCCAGCAACACCCAGAACTGGTTTAGAACGGGCTCAGGGCCCACTTGCACAAAGACTTCAAAGAACTTCAAAGACTTTTAGGGGTATAAGAGAAGGACCCCTGACAACAGAAAATCAGATTCTACAATCAAGAGGAACCTCTGCTGGAAGAAGGACTGCTGGAGAACTGAAGGAAGATTGCCTTGCTGTGTGCTCTAAGGGCTGACCTGTTCTGCTGACCAACTGAAGCTGAGGATAGAGAGAGGGACTTTGCTGTGTGCTGTGACCCTGCTAACTTGATCTCCAGAGACTTTGCTGTGTGCTGTGTCTCCTAAATTGAATCTCCAAGGGCCTGAGAAGAGCTGGCCTCCTGTCCTGGAACCCAGGGTCAAAAAGGTTCCATTGAAACTGACAAACACTGTGAAGATCGTGCTACAGATTATTTGGGTGCATGAATTCTAAACTGCAGGCCTGGGACCGAGATAGGTGTGCTCATCGGCACGCATTCCTCGAGGTCCGGGGGATCGAGATGTCTCCCCCCGTGAGATTCGCCAGAGAAGGTCTACGGTCGTGAGGGCGGTCTATTTGTGACCTCCGCCCCCAGAAACCTACTGTCGCTAAGTCCCGACCTTGTCCAGGGCCTGGGAGCACCCCCCGCAGTCTGACGTAGCTTGCCGGTACCACCGAACCTGAGAACGAGCCTGCTGCTCCCTGATTGGAGGAGAGAGCCGAGCCCCATCACTAACGCCGCGACGGGATTGGCCCGTGCGCCGTAGCGTCACCGCTGAGGCTGCGTTGTGATTGGTGGCCGGCGTAAGCATCATCGAGGGCCTGCCCCGGGAGCCGCACTGCCATTGGCTGACTCCCGGGTGAATGCAGAGGCCTGCCGAGAATGCCGTGACCTGATTGGCCCACGGCGTCATCTCTACGGAGGGCCGCGATCAGCGAGGAATCCATCGCCGAGTCCACGCCGGGACCCGACCTCGCAGAGGGAGCCGCGTGTAAGTGTACAGCCCTGGCCTGTTGTCCCTGCAGGAAAGTACTGCTCGATCTCCCCGCCGCTCGTTGGATTGTCGAGAGCGGGTGGGAGAGCAGTCGGGACCGGCCGGGGCTGCCACGAAGGCCACCGAAGCCGCGAACGAGCCCGCTGCTCCCTGATTGGAGGATAGAGCCGAGCCCCCTCACTAACGCCGCAACGGGATTGGCCCGTGCGCCGTAGCGTCACCGCTGAGGCCGCGTTGTGATTGGTGGCCTTTTTGAGCATCATCGAGGGCCTGCCCCGGGAGCCGCACTGCCGTTGGCTGACTCCCGGGTGAATGCAGAGGCCTGCTGAGAATGCCGCAACCTGATTGGCCCACGGCGTCATCTCCACGGAGGGCCGCGATCAGCGAGGAATCCATCGCCGAGTCCACGCCGGGGCCCGACCTCGCCGAGGGAGCCGCGTGTAAGTGTACAGCCCCTGGCCTGTTGTCCCTGCAGGAGAGTACTGCTCAATCTCCCCGCCGCTCGCTGGATTGTCGAGAGCGGGCGGGAGAGCAGTCGGGACCGGTCGGGGCTGCCACGAAGGCCACACTGATAGCGGGGCTTCGAGGGTGAGCACACCAGTGAAAGGAGCGGGGTATTAACCCACTAGAGTCAGCGAAGGGCTGATTTTGTAGCCCATAGACCAAGAGTATTTGTTTAATACCGAGTTAAAGAGACCTGAGACTATTCTTTACTTTTGAGAACTTCCTGATATTAAGTAACCGACCAGATTAAGTGTGGAGAAGTGTGGCTCACGGTGTAGAGCAGGCAGACCCGGAAGCTGAGGTCAGACCCGGGACCAGGGTTCAATTCCCGACGCGGCAGGGTCTTGAGCTCAAATGTCCACGGACTCGATAATTCTCGCTTCGGTGCCTGCTCTAATCATGGGTTCTCACTCTGCAACTCTGGGCATTAAGCTTGCTTAATCTCCACAACGGCCCCCCGTGGCGGGATGCCTGGCTTTCACCTTGGGGATGCCCTGTAGGGGCTATCTCACAGGGAAAAGCCAGGACGGGTTCCCAAGGCAAGCGCCGGGAAACCTCCGGGTAGCTGTGCGCTCAATAAATGCAATAATAATAATAATAATAATAATTAAGAGCAACATTTTGATTAAAAGCTATCATCGTGCAACTGTTTTGTTTTTCTTGCTGAAACTAGATAAAGATATTTTTTTATAAATATACTTACCTGTGTGGTCTCAGTTTGTGGTGGATGGGGAGTCTATGTTGGTATTAAGTGCATTTATTATACACATTGCCTAGGGGATAAGCCTGTCTGCTCGAGCCAAGCTACCTAGAGGGTGAGCAGGGGTTATCTACTTTGTGTACTTCTTCACCCTGACTAGAAGCAAGGGTCCCTACTTGGTCTAAGGTACTTACCTCTGCCAATTAGAGACCCCCAGATCTAACATTGTTGGACAGCGGTGTGGATTTTGAACTAATATTTGCACTTGACCTGCAGTGATTTCTTGTACATCACTAGTCTAGTTTAGCAGCACAGATTGCACAAGATTTTTCTTTTTGGTGAAACCTATTTTTGAAAGTCTAGGAAGCATCATGTCTCAGAAAGCTGTGAGCGAAGGAGTAGAATTAAAATTTGAAATTCAGGAGTTGCTCATCTATAAAAAGGAGTAGCTGATGCAATTCTGCAAGCAGCTTGGATGCCCACTGAAGGGCAGCTCAAACAAGGAAGAGCTACAGAAAGCTCTACGGGCCTGGTGGGAGGCCAAACATGTTTACTCAGAAGATGTTACTGGAGAGGAAGGCACACAGGAGAATGCTTTTGTATCCGGTGATTTGCCAGTGAATAGGCCCGCATCTAGGGTTGGCAGCAACCACTCCAGTAGGGTTATTTCTCCAGAGGAGCTGGAGGATAATCAGAGAGCTAGGGCCCATGAGATTGAGCTTTTTAAACTCAAAGCCCAAGCAGAAGAGAGGAGACTGCGCCTTGAAAGTGAAAAGAAGGCGGAGGAAAGGAGGAATGCTCTTGCTTTTGAAGAGAAGAAACCCCAGTTGGCTCATGAGTTGAGCATGAGGGAGCTGGACTTTAAAGCTAAACAGGTGGAGTCCAGTCCTAATGGCAGCGCACAACCAGTACAGGCGGGTAAAGTATACATACCAAAAGATCTGGTACAGAATTATCAGAGGGGCGAGGATATTTATGCGTGATTTAGATCGTATGAGCTTGCCTTGAAGATGAATGAAGTGCCTGAGAAGAATTGGGGGGGCAGGTTTGTGGAAGCACTTTGAGGCCTCTGGGAGGGATGTCTTGGCACCCTTAGAAGCAGCAGGTACTTTATCCTACCCCACTATGAAGGAGGCCTTATGACTCAGGTATGGGCTCACTCCAGAACAGTACCGCCAGAAGTTTAGGAACTTCAAGAAGCTTGATTCAAGTACTTGGGTGGAGTGTGTGAGCATGCACACGCGTGCACTGGGAGGTTGGATAAAGGGCAGCAAAGTTACTGATTATGTGGGGTTGTGTCACTTGATCAGTTGGGAGCACTTGAGTAGTCTATGTGTTCCAGAGCTGCGCCACCATCTTTTAGACAGCAAGTTAACTGATCCCAGTGAGCTTGCTAAGGAGGCGGACCGCTGGACTAGCACCAGGGTCCACAAGGGGGTGGTAAGTACCCCAGCCAAAGGTGGACAGGGTCCCCAGCAGAAGAGTGGGGAGACAAGGGTAATCAAAAGGAGTCTTCTAAAGGGCCCCAAAATAGTTCCCAGGAGAAGAAGTCTCAACCCCCGAAGCCTAAGAAGTCCTGGCCCCATAAGGGCAAGCAGGACAACAGATCCCCGCCTACTTGCTATGCATGTAGAGAGGTGGGGCACATTGCCCCCAAATGTCCAAACAAACCTCCAGCACCCACTAGTGCTCCACCCCGGGGTTAGCCAGTGTAGCTTTGGGAGGGGATTTGATTTCCAGTGTGGAGGAGGGGTTAGCAGTGATGACCCTTGTCTCTTTAGGAGACCAAGAGATGGCCCAGGAAATCTTGCTGCCCCTAAACACTAAAAAATATGGGCAGAAGGTGACCATCGGTGGAAAAGAGATAGAAGCTCTGAGAGACACAGGGGCCAGCGTGACATCTGTCAGGTGTCAGTGGGTGTCTGAAGAGCAGATCATTCCCAATGTGCTCCGTCCTGTGGTGGCAGCTGACAGTTTCGTGCACCTCTGCAAGTTGGCACGTGTTCCATTTGAATGGGGAGGAGTCTCCAGTATTTTGGAAGTTGTTGTACGTGATGCCTTTCCTGTAGATTGTCTATTAGGTAATGACCTGGAGAGCTCTCCATGGAAAGATGTGGAGCACAGAACTCATTTGGAAATGTTAGGCTTGCCTGCGTGGATCTGTGTGACCACACGTGCAATGGCAGCCAGTAAGGGTGGATTAGAAGAACTGGAGCCTGGAACAATGGCCCAGGGACCTGCCAAGAGAGGAAGGGGTAGAGGGCGTGGGAAACCAGCCCCCACCGTTCCCACGGTCCAGGAGGAAGCAGAACCTGAGGGGGATGCCCTGGAATCTACAGGGGAACTGGTGGCCGAAATAGGGGAATTGCCTGAGCTGTCCCAGTGGCAGCAAGATGGTGGTCCCTCCAGGGAGGAATTCTGCCAAGCTCAGAAGGAGTGCCCTTCTCTCATTGGTGTGTGGCAGCAGGCTGCAGACCAGGCAGCAGGCCTGGGGTCCAAGGAACATTTGATTTACTGGGAGGATGACTTACTTTATAGTGAGCCTAAGTTCGCTGAGCCCAGTGCAGCCCGTGTGCTTGTGGTACCCGAGCGCTTCAGGAACTTTCTACTGGGTCTGGCTCATGACGTGCCTCTCGCAGGACATCTGGGGCAAGACAAGACCTATCACAGGCTTGTCACCCACTTCTACTGGCCCCAGATGAAGAAGCACGTTGCTGCCTTTTGTAAGTCTTGCCAAACTTGTCAGGCCAGTGGCAAGAGCGGAGGGAAGTGTGTGGCACCGCTCCAACCCTTTCCTGTGGTGAGCACCCCTTTTGAGCTGGTGGGCATTGACATCGTGGGGCCCCTGGACCCCAAGACAGCCTTAGGCAACAGGTTTATCCTGGTCTTGGTGGAGCACGCCTCCTGGTACCCGAAAGCAGTCCCTTTCAGGACAGTCACAGCCCCCGTGGTGGGCCGTGCCTTAATGGGGATCTTTTCCCGTGTGGGGTTCCCCAGAGAGGTGGTCTCTGACAGGGCTACAAACTTCATCTCTAGGTACATGAAGTCTCTGTGGGAGGAGTGTGGGGTGACATATAAGTTCACCACTCCTTACCATCCTCAAGGAAATGGGTTGGTTGAAAGATTCAACCGCACCCTGAAGGGCATGATTATGGGCCTAGAGGAGCCCATGAGGCGGGAGTGGGACGTCTTGTTACCATGCCTGTTGTTTGCCTACAGGGAGGTGCCTCAGAAATCCTTAGGGTTCAGTCCCTTTGAGTTGCTGTATGGCCACACTGTCAGAGGGCCTCTCACTCTGGTGAAGGAGGGGTGGGAGAAATCCCGTGGGAAAACCCCTCAGGATGTGTTCAGCTATGTGCTGTCCATCCGCAACCAGACCAAGCGCTTCAGGAAGCTCGCTCAAGAGAACCTGGATGCTAGCCAGGAGGAAATGAAGAGATGGTATGACCATAACACCTCTCTGGTTGAGTTCCACCCTGGTCAGAAAGTGTGGGTGATGGCACCGGTGGAGCCTTGTGCGCTCCGTGACAAGTGGACCGGGCCATATGAGGTGGTGGAGCGCAAGAGCGAGGTTACCAACTAGGTTAACCTAAAGACTCCCAGGCAGCCCCTGAGAGTGTTGCATGTGAACCGCCTCAAACCCCACTTTGAGAGGTCAGAAGTGACTATGCTCATGGCTACAGATGCTGGAGGGGAAGGGGATAGTGATCCTCTCTCTGACCTCCTGGCAACCAAAGAGTAAGATGGGTCAGTGGATGGTGTGATACTCTCACCCACCCTGACCCCAGAGCAGCAGAAGGACGGTCGCCAAGTCTTAGGTGAGTTCGCCCCCCTGTTCTCCCTGACCCCAGGTGTCACCAACTGGTGCGTCCTCGATGTGGACACTGGAGATAGTCTGCCTGTGAAACAGAATTTTTACAGGGTGGCTGACAAGGTCGGAGCCAGCATCAAGGAAGAAGTTTCCAAGATGTTGGCGCTAGGGGTAATTGAGCCCTCCAGCAGCCCCTGGGCAAGCCCTGTGGTCTTAGTACCTAAGAAAGCTGCTACACCTGGTGGCCCCCCTGAACTCCGTTTCTGCGTAGACTACCGTGGGCTCAATGCGGTCACCAAGACTGACGCGCACCCCATCCCCAGAACTGATGAGCTTGTGGATCGGTTGGGAGCTGCCCAGTACCTGAGCACCTTTGATTTTACTTCAGGGTACTGGCAGATTGCCTTAACTGGAGGGGCCAAGGAAAGGTCAGCATTTTCAACGCCAGAGGGGCACTTCCAGTTTTGTGTCATGCCCTTTGGGTTGAAAAATGCCCCTGCCACATTCCAGAGACTGGTCAACCAGGTATTAGTAGGGCTGGAGGAATTCAGCGCAGCATACCTGGATGACATTGCTGTGTTCAGCTCCACTTGGGAGGAACACCTGCAACACCTCTGCGCAGTGTTGAAGGATCTGCAGAAGGCAGGCCTCACTATCAAGGCCAGTAAGTGCCAGATAGGGCAGGGATCAGTGGTGTACTTGGGACACCAGGTGGGGAGCGGCCACGTGGCGTCCCTACAGGCGAAGATTGATACCATTCTGGCTTGGGAACCCCGCAAGACCCAAACTGAGGTGAGAGCCTTTCTAGGTCTCACCGGGTATTACAGACGGTTTGTCAAAGGTTATGGCACCATTGTGGCCCCTTTGACAGAACTGACATCTAGTAATCAGCCCAGGAAAGTGAATTGGACCGAGGCCTGTCAAACTGCTTTTGACGCTCTCAAAACTGCCATGTGCACAGCACCGGTGCTTAAGGCACCTGACTTTTCCAGTTAGTTCATTGTGCAAACTGATGCTTCAGAGCAAGGCGATGGAGCAGTTCTCTCACAAATCAACGATGAGGGCGGAGACCAACCAGTGACTTTCATTAGTAGGAGGATACTCCCCAGGGAACAGAGATGGAGTGCGATTGAAAGGGAATCTTTCGCTGTGGTCTGGGCGCTGCAGAAGCTGAGGCCCTACCTGTTTGGGACTCATGTCCGTGTTCAGACCGACCACAGGCCCCTCAGATGGTTAACGCAGATGAGGGGTGAGAATCCAAAATTGTTGAGGTGGTCCATTTCCCTACAGGGGATGGACTTTACGGTGGAGCACCGCCCTGGTACAGAACACGCCAATGCTGATGGTCTGTCCAGATTCTTCTGCCTTAGTGATGAGGACTCCCAAGAGGTTGGGTAGTTCCCCCCACTTTCTGCTGGAGGGGACACGTGTTAGACCTGACACCCTTGGTGTTGTTTTCCCCCATCTTTTTGCCTCTGCCTCCTGTATTTTTGATTCTGCGCTGGATTTCGTTTTTGCTGATTTAGATGCTTTGGACACTCTGCCACTGCTGATCAGTGCCAGAGTGTAAGTGCTCCGTATGTAAATTGTCATATTGATTGGGTATACCTGATGTGTGTATCACCATGAAGTCCCTAGTAAAGTGCACTGTGTGTGCCAGGGCTGGTGATGACAGATGCTGCTAGTGGGCCTGCAGCGCAGATTGCGCCACCCACATAAGTAGCCCTAAAATGGTGACTCAGGCCTGCCAGTGCAGTGCCTGTGTGCAGTCAGTGGACTGCCATGTCCGCCTGGCCAGTGTCCCCACTGGGTGGGCCTAACCCTTCCCTGTCTGTGCACATCAGTCACCCCTATGGAAGGCTCAAGGTACCCCCCTGGGCAGGGTGCAGTGCATGGGTAAGGTAGAGCATGTACTAGTGCAGGTAACATGCTCTGGTAGTGAGCAGCAGCCATTTTGTGTGCTCACTGCTGCAAGGTTATCTTGCTCCTTAGATTAACATGGGGGAGGCTGGTCCTAATGGATACCAGCCTATCTTCCCATAGGAACAAGATGGGACATAAGTGATTGATATCCCTGAACTCAGAATTTAATAACACATCTTTTAGGAAAGGTTGTTTTTAAATTCTGTGTTTGAGAATAGTACTTTTAGAAAGTGGCTATTCTCTTGTCTAACTTTTCTGTGTGCCTGGGACTGTTTGTGGATTCACTGTCTGGTTTGAGGGTAACAGGGGCTGCAGAGCCCCCAGGAGGTTGTCTGAGTCAGCCCGTGTATGAAAGGCTGCATCTGCTGCCAAGGAAGTGGGAGGAGATAGCACCTGGGAGTGACTAGGGATGTGCCTGCCTGACCACAATGCTGGCTCCACCTCCCGCTGGGCGACTGTCACCTCTGTCCCTGATACTGAAAGAAAGAAGGAAGCCAGGAAAGCCCCAGTGCCCCAGCAACACCCAGAACAGGTTTAGACCGGGCTCAGGGCCCACTTGCACAAAGACTTCAAAGAACTTCAAAGACTTTTAGGGGTATAAGAGAAGGACCCCTGACAACAGAAAATCAGATTCTACAATAGAGAGGAACCTCTGCTGGAAGAAGGACTGCTGGAGAACTGAAGGAAGATTGCCTTGCTGTGTGCTCTAAGGGCTGACCTGTTCTGCTGACCAACTGAAGCTGAGGAGAAGAGGGACTTTGCTGTGTGCTGTGACCCTGCTTACTTGATCTCCAGAGACTTTGCTGTGTGCTGTCTCCTAAATTGAATCTCCAAGGGCCTGAGAAGAGCTGGCCTCCTGTCCTGGAACCCAGGGTCAAAAAGGTTCCATTGAAACTGACAAACGTTGTGAAGATCGTGCTACAAATTGTTTGGGTGCATAAATTCTAAACTGCATGCCTGGGACCAAGATCGGTGTGCTCATCGGCACGCATTCCACGAGGTCCGGGGGATTGAGGTATCTCCCCCCGTGAGATTCGCCAGATAAGGTCAGTCTATTTGTGACCTCTGCCCCCAGAAACCTACTGCCGCTAAGTCTCGACCTTGTCCAGGGCCTGGGAGCACCCCCCGCAGTCTGCCGTACCTTGCCGGTACCACCGAAGCCGCGAACGAGCCCGCTGCTCCCTGATTGGAGGATAGAGCCGAGCCCCCTCACTAACGCCGCAACGGGATTGGCCCGTGCGCCGTAGCGTCACCGCTGAGGCCGCGTTGTGATTGGTGGCCTTTTTGAGCATCATCGAGGGCCTGCCCCGGGAGCCGCACTGCCGTTGGCTGACTCCCGGGTGAATGCAGAGGCCTGCTGAGAATGCCGCAACCTGATTGGCCCACGGCGTCATCTCCACGGAGGGCCGCGATCAGCGAGGAATCCATCGCCGAGTCCACGCCGGGGCCCGACCTCGCCGAGGGAGCCGCGTGTAAGTGTACAGCCCCTGGCCTGTTGTCCCTGCAGGAGAGTACTGCTCAATCTCCCCGCCGCTCGCTGGATTGTCGAGAGCGGGCGGGAGAGCAGTCGGGACCGGTCGGGGCTGCCACGAAGGCCACACTGATAGCGGGGCTTCGAGGGTGAGCACACCAGTGAAAAGAGCGGGGTATTAACCCACTAGAGTCAGCGAAGGGCTAATTTTGGAGCCCATAGACCAAGAGTATTTTTCTAATACCGAGTTAAAGAGACCTGAGACTATTCTTTTCTTTTGAGAACTTCCTGATATTAAGTAACCGACCAGATTAAGAGCAACATTTTGATTAAAAGCTATCACCTTGGAACTGTTTTATTTTTCTTGCTGAAACTAGATAAAGATATATTTTTATAAATATACTTACCTGTGTGGTCTCAGTTTGTGGTGGATGGGGAGCCATTGTTGGTATTAAGTGCATTTATTATACACATTGCCTAGGGGATAAGCCTGTCTGCTCGAGCCAAGCTACCTAGAGGGTGAGCAGGGGTTATCTACTTTGTGTACTTCTTCACCCTGACTAGAAGCAAGGGTCCCTACTTGGTCTAAGGTACTTACCTCTGCCAATTAGAGACCCCCAGATCTAACAGGTACCTTTAATGGTAGGGTTTTGTACAATTTGAGAACAGCATGAATGAATTAGATCCCAGACCTAGATTAACTCAGTACGAAGCATTAGAGGAATGGGAGACGGAGGCTTTTGAGCAAGATAGACCCAGAAGCAACAGAAATTGGAGAAAATTTTATCCCAGATTTCAAAAAGAGACAAGAGAAAAACAAATGAAGAATTGGAGACAGTCTATGTTGGTAGAAGGATTATATCCTGTGCGGACTTTAGAGGAAGCGTCTGGAAGCAAATGTACAGAGAAAACGAAAAATGTAATGATTAGTGGTGAATCAGATGATGACTATTTGGAGGATTTGTTAATGAAAAGTCTGCTACCTTACCATGAAGAAGGAAATAGAGTTAACCCTAGTGCCCCGTACTTAAAACCACCTTTGGTCCCGTAAGTAGTGCATGAAATCTCGTTAGAAAAAGTGTTACAGGAAAGGGAAAGAGAAGCAATAAATAAACAGAGAAGTGAATTAATTCAGAAAATCTCACAGTTAAATATGAGTCCTGGAGCCTTGACAATTCCGGTAACCATAGGTCCTGTTTCATTATATGGAGAAAAACAGTCCTGTCCCAAACCTCCAGTTTTGACTACACCTGTAGTGCAACCTAGAAAAGAACCCTTGATAATTGATGATCAAGCAAGTGAATGCAAGTCAGTGATTTCCCTGATGGATTTACCTATAAGGGAACCGGTGGATGATTCAGTCAGGAAAAACACTCCTGGAACTTCTAAAGAGGTACAGATTAAAACATCCTCGGGTACAAGAAGTGCTACTGTAGTAACCCTTTATGAAATAGAGAGATGGTCCAGAGAAATAGAAAAAACTAAATCCCAGCCGAAGGTATTGGATATTTTTAAATTAAGAGTTGAATTAGAGGGGCGTGGCTTCGGAGCCTTCGGAAATGGCTGCGGTTCTTGGGAGCTCCGCCGAGACGTGGGGGCTTAGATCGGCTCCAGGACGTATTCCTTTGGTCTGGACCCAAATTTTCTCCTCTTCGGACGTTGGAACCAGGGCTGCTTCTAATGCAGTGAAAAACTGCACTCATGGTGAGCCCAGTGACTTTATTTTCTTCAATTTGTTGCTCCCACTCAGTGTAACGTCATGGCCGCCATTTTGTTTTTCAGCGCTCCCGCTGACTATCGCTCATACTGCGTGCAATGAGTATTACTCTCAGGAATACACGCCTTTTGTAATGACAGCATTTCCCTTCATTATGGGGTACCTCTGACCTTTTTCACTACGTCTCTCACATTTATTTATTTATTTTGCTCTCTGCTCATGGACTTTTCATTTCTAAGTTATTGCCTCATACTCTACGAACTTACTCACAATTTCCTTGAAGGGCTTATATTTGTACGGCTTTTCATGGCAACGTCTCGAAACAACTGTGGTGGGTCAGTTCAATCTAAACAAGCTGGTTTAGAGGACTTTAATCCGTTCAATGTTCTACAGGAATCCGTGGATGATATTAACAATGACTCTAATGCGTCTAAAGGCTCTACATCTTCTTCTGGTTCCCGCTCAAGTTGAAAGCAAAATACTAAAGTACCCTCGACGTCGACAACTGCTTCTGGCAAACGATTTATAGTTAATCCGCCTTCTCCCACTAACTCGTCTTCCTCAATTTCTATGGAGCTCATTCTTGATGAAATTCGTGCTCTTAAGCCACACATGGAAGAGACTAATGCCCGCCTGCAAAATTTGGAATCTTCATGGTCGCTCACTGAGCAGAGAATGGGAGATTTGGAAAGTCGTGTAGACTCAGTTCAAGAACTTACTAATCAAATCCCACTCATGTCTAAAGAGATATTACATCTCAAGCAACAGTTTGAGTAATTAGAAAATCGTAATAGACACAATAATCTCCGCATTTATGGATTGGTTGAAGGTCTTGAAGGGTCAAATCCGATATCCTTTTTTCAGACTTTCTTACCAACTCTTCTAGGACTCCCTGATGGTCCACCTCTGAATATTCAACTTGCCCATAGTCTGGGCCCGAATTCTCACTCAGCTTCATCTTCTTCAAAACCTAGAGGTGTTAGCCTGTATTTTATGGAGTACACGGAACTACTCAAAGTTCTTCATGCAGCTAAACAGCGTGGAAAAATATCTTGGAACGGTTCTATCCTCTTTTTTGCTCAAGACAACGCCAAAGTAACTGCGGATTGTCGGAAAAGATTTTTGGAGATGAGACCTGCTCTGCGCAGTTTGAATGCTAGATATGGCCTGTTCCATCCTTGCCTTTTCAGAGTGACTTATAATAACAAGACGACCACTTACGAAGATCCTGCATTACTTCAACAATTTTTGGACAGTTGCAATGGAGAATCCATGGAAGTTCCTCGGCCGTAATGGCTTACTGTATCTTCTTTGAGGACTCAGTTGTGTCTTATTTTTTATCCACTCCCTTCGTTTGTATTGTGTGGCAATTTTGTACCGTCTTTTATTGACGTTTTTTGCTACTCATTGTTTTATGCGTCTTTGGTGTGCTTTATTACCTAATCCTTTATTTTTCCCTCATTTCTTTCTTAGGTAGCAGTTTTGTGGTCCCTCATCACCTTGTACCTCATATGTCTCCCCCGGGAGTTGTTCTTCTCCTCGCGATCTCGTTCTGGAGTCTCCTGTTCAGCGTTCCGTTTCCCTTATGTGGCTCCACCACCCCTGTTCTATCCGTTTTCGTGTGGTATGTCTTTTGTTGCATTATTTCTTCATCGAATATTGCTCTTATTTTGTTCTTTCCTATTGTGTTCTATCCTCTCCATGTTTCTATTTCCCCTTTTTCTCTTATCTTTCTTTTTTTTCTTTTTTTTCTTTCCTTCTCTTTTATCTTCTTTACATTTTTCTACCTCAAAGTATTCTGTTCTCCCCTTTCTCTCTGTTGTACTCTATTATTTTTTTATTTTTCTAGTTGGTTTTGTGCTTACAATTTCTTATCGTTATTCTTGCATTCCATTATCTCTCTATCTAGTTTTAGTTTCCTTTTAGTATCTTCTTTCTTTTCTTCGCACGTAATCTTTCTTCTCAACTCCTGCATTGTTTTCTTCCAACTCTCTTTTACTTCTCGATATTGTATTTCTCCAAATTTTTCCTTCTTCTTCTTCATTTATTCCAATTGTTTCATTTATAATGTTCCACTTGCACCTTTGTTTAGTTCTCATTTAGATCTTTACCTCATTACAGTTGTTAATTACATTTTACTGTTTTAGATGTCAGTAAATATAATCTCTTGGAATGTTAAGGGTTTGGGTTCCCCTATTAAACGACAACGAGTTTTATCAGATCTAGCTCATTTAAAAGAAGATATAGTGTTATTACACGAAATTCATATCAAAGAAGCTGAAATCTCCAAATTACGTCGTAATTGGGTTGGCCATGTTTTTGCTTCTCCGTGCTCGGGGAAACGTAATGGAGTTGCGATTCTCTGTCATAAACGTATGAACATTCAGCTTGTACACCAAGATAATGACTCGGATAGACTGTTTTCAATGTGTATGCCCCCACTGTTCAAGATAAATTGTTTTGGCCTCAAATTCTTTCTTCATCAATGCAATATAATGATGATTATTTCATTTTAGGTGGTCATTGCAATATGATAATGGACCCTTTTTTAGACAGGAAATCATCTGCCCATTTTTCACCCTCGCCCATTCACACTCAATTTATTTCTACTATATCCCAGAGATCCCTTGTTGACTCTTGGAGGCTCTGTCACCCCTCCCTTCCAGAATACACATATTTCTCTCCAGTTCATTCTTCCCAGTCCCGGATAGATTACCTGTTTATTTCTAAGCCTTATCCCAGCATATTCTTCATTCTGACATAGGTTCTATTTTAATTTCTGATCATGCCCCAGTTTCCTTACTTCTCAGTTTACTCCCTCCCACTAAAGGTTCTAGGAGATGGAGATTAAATAACTCTCTCCTTTTAGACAAGAACTTTACTCCAGCATTCCTTCATTTTGCTTCTCTATTTTTTATAGAAAATAACTCCCCTCAGGTTTCCCCTCAATTGGTATGAGATAATTTTAAAGCTGCCTCAAGGGATTACATTATTTCCATTGTTACCAAAAAATGGCGCTTAGCTTCCCAATCCATATCAACTCTTACTACGCAAATTAAACAATTGGAGCCCTCTTACTTTTCATCCATGAATCCATCTGTTTTGAATGACCTCATTAACACCTTGGCTGCTAGGGAGATTTTTTTCCTGTGCTGATATTTCATGACTCCCATTGTTCATGACGAGCTCAGCTCGTCATCAGCACAGCTCCACTGTGCCTCATGACGAGCTGAGCTCGTCATGAGCATCGAAGGGGTTAAAGCAAAATTATCATTCAATAAGCTATCCACTGACTCTGCGAATTTATTTTTACTTAAATCCTGTCCCAAAATTTATTCTGCACAGAATAAGGCTGGTAATATCCTTGCCAATTACCTCAAAGTTAAAAAAAAGTGTACGAAAATTGAATTTATTGTGACTTCTACTAACAATGTTGTTCATAAAGACGAGGACATTTTGTTTGAATTTACCAATTTCTACCAAAAATTATATACTCCGGAATCATCCCCCTAGTCATCTGACATTGATCATTATTTATCCCCCATTCCCTCACCCTCATTACCTGATGTAGATTTTTCTTCTTTAGAAAAGAATATTCTTTCTAAAGACATTTTGGATGCCATCCATGTTCTTAAAAAAGGCAAAGCCCCTGGGCCTGACGGTTTTACAATAGAGTTTTATTCCCATTTCTCTAACTTTTTAGTCCCCAAACTTCATCAGTTGTTTTCGTTTTTTTAACTTCCGGGAAATCTGAGGGCTCCTTTCAAGAAGCTTTGATTTATTTATTGCCGAAAGAGAATAAAGATCATACTCTCTGCAAGATTTACAGACCTATTTCCTTGATCAATTTAGATTATAAAATTTTTGCAAAAATACTTGCTATTCATTTGGATAAAATTCTCCCCCTATTAAGGGTCGCCATCTTTCTGATAACACTCGTCTCTTTTTTAATATCCTTAGTAAATCCCACACCTTCAATCTATCTTTGGCTGCAGCGGCATTAGACGCTGAAAAAGCTTTTGATAGGGTTGATTGGGATTTCATTTTTTCAACCCTTCTTTGCTTTGGTTTTGGCCCAAAGTTGCGTTCTTATATCTCATTACTATTCTCCTTTCCTAGATCTTTTATCTTTGTCAATGGTCTTGTCTCTTCTTCGTTTCCTCTTTTTCGAGGTGTACGCCAAGGTTGTCCTCTATCTCCTCTTCTTTTTATTCTTGCTTTAGAACCTTTTCTATCTAAAATCCGACTGAATACTACCATCTCTGGTTTCCCATATGGTCCTAATCAAGTCAAACACTCGGCTTACGTGGATGATATTCTTTTATTTATTTCTGACCCCCAATCCTCTATTCCTGCCTTCCTTTCAGAAGTCGAAAATTTTGCTCAGGTATCAGGATATATACTTAATTTAGATAAATGCGAAATCCTCCCTCTTAATAAATGTTGTTTCCACGCTGATTTTGTATCTTCCTCTTTTCATTGGAGCCCTACTAAAATTAAATACTTAGGTTAATGGTTCACTCCATTGATTAAAGATACTATAACACTTCATTTAAAACAATTACAATTAACTCTTAATGATTCTACTGCTAGATGGAATCCTTTATTCCTGTCCTGGTTCGGTTGTTTAGATGCTATTAAAATGATGTTAGTTCCTATAATGTTATTCTTTCTTTCTAATCTACCTGTGAATCTTCCTAAATCCTGTTTTAAAAATATTTATTCCATTTTATCTCGCTTTTAATGGCAAAATAAGAAGGCCAGGATTTCCTTTTCCAGACTTAAGTGTCCTAAACATCTAGGCAGAGTCAATTTTCCAGATTTTAATTCCTATCATACTTAATTTTTTCTTGCTCACTCTGTCTCCTTGTTATCGGAGCGTTCATCTGATTCCTCGTCTATCCCACTGTGGGTGGACCTTGAATCCTCATTTTAACACCCCTTTTCTTTTGAAGAATGTATTTCTTTATCTCATATACCGCAAAAAATGTCTCTTCCCATCCTTAATAACTCAAGGAAGACTTTTCTTCCCTTGCTTTTTGACAGTCTAGATGATCGATCACGCTTTTTACAATCCTCCATCTGGTATAACTCCCTTATTAAAGTTAAAAATAGAATTGTTTTCCGGAAAGAATGGAAGGACTCATCAGCTTTTTAATGATGATTTTTGTATTACGTTTTCTAGTCTTCAATCTTCTTTCTCTCTTCCATCATCCTTCTATTCTAAATAGAAATTATTGAGTGCAGCTTCTCAAAATTCGTATAACTCTCTTACTTCCTCTTCTCAAAATACATCTTCTCCTCTTACTCTTTCTTCCCTTATAAATTCTTCTTCGGCATCTCAAATTTACAAGAAATTAAGGGACGTTTCTGATACTAGATTTAAATCTAAAACAGAACAAGATTGGCAGACAGACCTTGAAGTTTCTTTTTCTACCGACACTTGGCACCAGATATGGTCTAAAATAAGGAAATCCTCTAGAGCACTAATACTACCCAAACCTTATTTTTTGTTTACAACAGACTCTTAATCATTCCTGCCAAATTACATTTACTAAATCCCTCAGTTCCCTCCACCTGTTGGTCTTGCTCCGCCCATGTAGCAGATCTTAAACATATGCTTTTCACTTGTCCATTGATTTACTCCTTTTGGTCCGAAGTATGGCAACAAATTAACGACATTTTTTCTACTAAATTTCCCTTTTCTCTCACTCACATTTTTCTGGGCAGTCTCTCTGACATTTGGTCCACCTCAAATAGCAACATTTCTATTATTGACTTAATTATTGCAGTAGCGTATCAGCAGATCACTAAGTCTTGGAAAGACTCTTCAAATGTTTCTTTTCGGGCCTGGTGGTATGGTGTTTGCTATAACCCCTGGTTAGATAGAGCCTATGTTCACTGTATTACCCTAGCTATTAAACGAGACTTGTTATGGTTACCTATATGAATTATTTAGATATGTCTGCTCAATCCCAACCTGTACACATTCCACGTGTTGAAGAAGTATTGTTCTTTCATATTTTTTGTTTCTACTTTCTCTCATAGGGTGCCATTGAATTTTTTGAAATTTTCTGATTGTTCGTTTTGAATATGAAGTTTTGTATTATATCAATTGATTTCCCCCTTTTTTCTTCCCTTCCCTTTCTTCTTTTCATTTTCTTTCCCTTACCCCCCATTTTTTTACCTAATTTCTCTTGAAGCATTATGTTATCTACTGTATTGCTTTTATTAATTATGTAATGCACTTGCGTATTCAATAAAATCTTCTTTAAACTAAAAGAGTTGAATTAGAAGAAATGATGGCTGGAAATGTGAGATTAGACAGGTTAAACACTCTCAGTGAGGACGAATTGTTGTTTATATGTCGAAGTATCACTCGCAATACTAAAAGATTTCATGAAAAATTAATGAGTTTTGCTTCTAATATGGGAATTGATATTGGAAAATCGAACGTTTTACAGAAACCTTACCGAGGTGAATTTTCTGACAAAGATTTAGAAAACATGAATGTGTCAGGACGTAAAGTGCAGATCAAGGAGTTACTATTGTTGTTGCAAAAGTGGGGTGATTTAGATAAATGGAAAGCTAGATGGGCAAAGAAAAAGGAGGAGGCCCAAGCAAAAAATACTGCACTTGAATGTTTATTAAAAGAACCAGAAAAAGTGGAAAGGTTGTGCCCAATGAGAGAAGTGCCCGGAGGAGGTTATTTGCATGTTCCATGGTCCCGACAAGATATTTTGTCATTTACGAACGATTTCCTGAAACTCCGAGAGAAACCTGTATAGTGGTTCAGGCAGGATGAAAGATTTGTAAAAGTCTCAAAAGTGCTGCTAAAAGATTTAGATGGGTTATTTGACCATGTGGTTCCTGTGGATTTATGGACAGAATGTAAGATAGCAGTTGATTGGCCAGATGATGAGTACCCTAGAGACCCGAAGACAGGAGCCCCATCAGAGGAGGTTGTGAAGAAATATAATCAAGTAATATTATACTTCAAAGGAAAAGTACCCCCAAAGGAAACTGACTGGACAAGAATAGACAGAACTACCCAAAATAAAGATGAATCAGTAATTGCATATTATAAACGCCTTTTACAGGTATTCAACAGTACAGTAGTTTGAAAATCATTGACACGAAAGACATGACCCATTTTATTTATTGATTTGTGTCAGGGTTGAAACCAGAAATTTCGCAAATGATTAAAGATCATAAATTTTATTGGCAGACCGAGCGGATAGATGAAATACTTAAGAATGTAAAATATTGTGGGGATGAAATTGACAATAAACGAAAGAATTTAGAAGAAAAGGTAATGTGGGCACAAGTAAAATTAGCAGAACAGGAACTTCAGTTAAATCAATTGAAAAATAATCAGAACCAAGGAGATGGAAATGGGGGTAAACCAAGAGGTAGAATGAACAGAGAGGAGTTCAAGAAGAAATTTCCTTGTCATGGGTGCAGAAAAATGGGGCATTGGAGGAATGATTGTAAAGCTGTATTGAGTAACCCTGTACAAAATAATAATTTGAATCCACAGACGCAGAGTGGGGTGTCAAGGAAGCCACAGCAACTGGTAATACAGAACCAGTTACCACTTGCACCTATGCCAGATTCTGGGAGCCAACCAAATTACAAGGTGAATATCACAAATTGGGAGGGAAGTGGAAGGAGAGACGCAGTGACATCACAATTTCTTTTGAGTGATGCATTTTTTGAGGAAGATAGTTACTGATGGTGCCTGGGAGTGAAGGATGAGGAGTGGGTCATCCTTGCCGGTAGATCAGTCAGGTCCATACATTGAGGGAAAAGTTGAGGGAAATGATATTACCTTTTTGTTGGATACTGGCGCTACCCGTCCTACTGTGAGAGCAGCAGACATTCCAAACCTACCCCTCTTGGGAGAAGCAATCCAAATAGTGGGGCATTTCTAATAAACAAATTAGTACCCCTGTTACAGAACCCATGGAAATCAGAATAGGTAATTTCAAAGAAATGAACAAGTTTGTAGTGTGCGGCTCCAGTCCAAAAAACCTATTAGGTAGGGACTTGCTGTGAAAATTGAATTGCACAATCTTTTGCACCCCAAGTGGTGTTGAAAGTCATACTCCAGATGAAGATGTAGTTTATAAATTAATGTTGGCCAAACAAGAAACTGAGAATAAAAAGATGTTAGTGGAAAATCTCCTAAAATAGTTGCAGCATACAGTGAATCCGGAAGTGTGGGATTTCACTGGAAAAGATGTAGGTTTAATATCAAATGTTGACCCTGTAAAAGTAACAGTGAAAGCAGGTGCAGTTTATCCAAATATTCAACAATACAAAATGAGCCCAGAAATAAAAGCAGGCGCTGCAGAAGAAATAAAGCGTTTGGTTGAACAAAGCATTCTACAGGAAATAATGAGCAGTCCATGTAATTCACCCATAATTGGCATAAAGAAACCGACGGGGAAATATAGGGTTGTACAAGACCTTTGCAAAATTAATAAAATTGTAGTCCCATGTTGTCCAGTTGTGCCAAATCCTGCACTGATTCTGTATCAGATACAGTGGGGAGCCTGATGGTTCATGGTATGCATTTTCTCCATACCTTTACATCCAGATAGCAAATATCTTTTCCCTTTCAAATTTGACGACCATGTCTATGTTTGGATCCATGTCCCTCAGGGGTACACAGAAAGTCCATCGATTTTTAATCAGATTCTGAAACAATGCCTTGAATCTCTGGTCTTGCCCGGACAGTCTGTCCTGGTGCAATATATAGACAAATGATAGATAATCGCCGTGCACAGCTTTTTAGGTAATCTGTGAGTTAAATGCGTAGATCGTGCTCCTTTGTATACTCCCTGCTGAAGAGTATATACAATGAATGAGGATTGCGCTGGCACTGTACAGTGCTAGTGTCACAAAGGGCACAGATTGTAGATTGCGGGTTATTACCAGCCAATTTATGAACAATAAAGGTTTCAACAAGTTCAATGTTCTGTTCTCTGAAGTATTTTATTCATACTTTTATAGATGATTCCAACTTAAGAGTAAGGCAGTAATCATACTTTTATATCCAACTCCTTTTTCAAAAATACATTCCATATATTCCAATGCATTTCGGCCTTTAGGCCTTCATCTGGGAAATCTGTGAAGCAAAAATTATATCTGTCACAAAACGTGGTATCATGTTAAATTCAAACTCAAGTAAACTAAATAGCTCTAAAACGCTGACTTGTCATACATTCTCTAACATTGTTAACGTTATAAGATTAAGCTACATTGCGCTGTCTGTGCAGTTTTAAATGTGGATATTTACACTGAAAGCTTACACGCTAAACAAATACTAGCATATTCATCGTCATACCGGAATGCGTGTTGTACCCAGAGGTAGGAGCAACATAGTAGCAAGTTCCCTTCGTATTACTAACATTGCAACTGAAACAATTTAAATGTCATCCAAAATGTAACGCGTTAACCAACCGGACTCGATTGTGGATTTAAACTCTAAACATACTCTTAAGTTGGAATCATCTATAAAAGTATGAATAAAATACTTCAGAGAACAGAACATTGAACTTGTTGAAAACTTTATTGTTCATAAATTGGCTGGTAATAACCCGCAATCTACAATCTGTGCCCTTTGTGACACTAGCAATATATAGACAACCTGTTGGTGGCGTCTAAGACTCGAAATGACTGTGTTGTTGATACCATTGCATTGCTGAATCATTTGGCAGAAGGATGGCATAAAGTATCACCTGAGAAGTTGCAATTCTGTACCACATCGGTAAAGTATCTGGGACACCAGATAGAAAGAGGTGTTAGAAGAGTTACCTCTGAAAGAATCAAAATAATCAGAAACATGAATCTACCTCAGACACAGAAAGAAATCAGAATGTTTCTTGGAGTTGTAGGTTACTGCAGGCAGTGGAATGTGGGATTTGCAGTCCTAGCTAAACCTCTGATACAGATGAAAACGAAAAGAGTAAAAAACCCTGTAGAGTGGGATGACGAAAGTATAACTGCTTTCTTGAAGCTGTGAGACTGTCTCTGCTCAGCTCCAGCCTAAGGGATGCCTGATTATTCCAAAGAATTGGCATTATTCTGTGATGTACGCGACAATTGTGCATTGTCTGTTCTGACCCAAACTCATGGTTTAATGAGAGGTCCTCTGGCATATTTTTCATCCACACTAGATCCAATAGCATCTGCATTGCCAGGATGTCTGAAAGTAGTAGCTGCAACCTGCATAAGTCTTGAGCAAAGTGAATCCATCATTATGGGGCACCCTGTGACCATGTATGTTCCACAATCAGTAGTGATTCTGTTAACCAGAACACGTACTCAGTATTTGACTCCTAGTCGGCTGACTAAGTATGAGCGGATTCTTCTAGGTGCAGGGAATGTGACCATTGTCAGATGCCCTGTTTTAAATCCAACTACACAGTTACCTGAATCACACTTCGCAGAAGTGAAAGGGGAAGTCGAGCATGATTGCATCGACCTCACGGAGTACAGTACAAAGCCCCAACCAGACATAAGAGAAGAGCCATTGTTGACATTTGAATATGAGCTGTTTGCAGATGGCTCATACATGAGACATGAGGAAGGAGGAATAAGTGCTGCTTATGCTGTGTGTACTTTGTGGGGTCCAGTGGAAGCATCCTATTTACCTGGAGTCAAGTCTGCACAAGTAGCCGAATTAGTTGCATTGACAAGAGTAGTAACCATGTACACTGACTGTCAGTATGGTTACGGGGTTGTGCATGACTTTGGCCAACTATGGATGCAAAGGGAGTATCTGACTTCTTCAGGTACTCCTATTAAAAATGGACATTATGTAATAGACTTACTGGAATCAATTCAATTACCAAAAGAAGTGGCTGTGGTCAAGTGTGCTGCTCACCAATCTGGAAATGACCGAGTGACAGCAGGTAACCGATATGAAGACCAACTAGCCCTGCATTGTGCCAAACATAAGATGGCAATAAATAAGAAAATCGATGCACGTGGAAACAGCTGCCAACTTATGTTGCTTGGAAGAGGGAAAACATGGGAAGTAGTGAGAGAATTGCAAAATGAGGCATAAAGCAAAAGGAAGAGTGGGATAAAATAGGATGTCGGAGAAGGGCTGAGGGTGAGGTTATTGTTTACCTTGATGGGAGACCTGTGTTACCAGATTTTATGCTTGCTCCTATGGCTAGGTTGTATCATGGAAGCTCACACATAGGTACAGACGCGATGATTAGACAGTTCAGACAGAGTTGGTTCAATGTGAGATTCAGGAATGTAGCAGAGAGTCTTTGCCAGAGGTGTATAACATGCCAAAGAATGAATCCTGGTAAGAGAACTGTAGTGTTGCCAGGAAAGATTGGAAAGGCAGAAGGTCCCTTCATACGACTCCAGATTGATTTCATCTATTCATTCTCTTCCTGTTTTCAAAATGGGCGGAAGCCTACCCTACAAGTAGAAATGATAGCATCACTGTAGCTAAATTACTACTGAGGGAACCCATACCTCATTTCGGTTCTTCAGTGACGATTGAATCAGACCAAGGGTCTCATTTTAATAATGAAATAAATTGTCTGATCTGTGAAGCATTCCAAATTGAGGAAAATCTGCACTGTGCATACCACCCAGAAGCTTCTGGAGTGGTAGAACAATTGAATGGCTCCATTAAGTCATGATTGACTATAAATCTACCCGATTGGAGTGGCCTGATGCTCTACCTCTTGTTCTAATGGGACTCAGAAGCATTCCAGACAGAAACACAGGCTTGAGTCCCCATGAAATACTATAATAATAATAATAATAAAAGCCTCTTATATAGCGCCTAGTTACACTAGGAAACAGTGTGGCCCCGCGCTTTAAGAACATGGACTAGACTGTTACCGGGAGAAGAGAGGGATTAGACTGCTGAGAAGCAAAGAAAGGGGCTCATAGCTTCTGGAACAGATAGGTTTTTAGTTTTTGGCGGAAAATGTTCTCTGATGGTTCCATCCTGAGTTCAATGGGTAGTGAGTTTCATTGTTTGCTGACCAAGTATTTGAAAGACCTACCGCCCATACGCGCCCGGTAAATTCTGGGCACTTGAAAGAGCATACAGCCTTGAGATCTTAGATGCCGTTTGGGTTGGTACTTGGCCAGTAGTTTTTGGAGGTATATAGGTCACTTTTCTTGGGCAATGCGGTGAGTCATGCACATTGTTTTAAATACAATGCGCTCTCGTATGGGCAGCCAGTGGAGGGTGGCTAAGGCACGTTTCCCTGAGGACTTTATAGATAGGTTAAGTGCCAATCTAGCAGCTGCGTTTTGTACGCATTGCAGACGCTGAAGACTTTTTTTGCTCAGACCCATATACACTGGGTTACTGTAATCAAGATGAGGTGTTACCAGAGCATGGATCAGAGTTTTCCTATTGGTTGCAGGGAGGGAGTCCAAGGTTTTACGTAGAGTCTTCAGGATCCCGTAACATTTGCCTGCAATCCCTCTAGTGTGGTGTTCGAGTAGAGTCTAATCTGACCCCTAAGTTTTTCACCTGCTCTGAGGGCTTTGGTATGGTGCCAAGTTCTGATGGCCACCATGCAGACGACCAGATGGACGGAGTCTTCCCTAACACAAGAAGCTCTGTTTTATTTGCGTTAAGGCATAGACAGTTGGTATTCATCCATCTGACTAGGTCACTGAGGCATGCCGAGAAACTAGCTGAGGCTTCCTCTGGCGGTCAAGAGAGTTTCACCACCAGCTGAGTGTCATCCGCATATGACACTATCTCGACCCCATACGCCTCGACTATCTTGGCTAGGGGTGCAATATACAGATTAAATAGTGTAGGGCACAGGATTGAGCCCTGCGGCACCCCATGCCTGAGTGCTCGTACTTCCGATTTGAAAGGAGGGCAGTGGACTTGGAATTACCTATTTGCCAGGAATGCGCGCATCCATTCGTGAGCCAGGCCATCGATTCCAACCTCGCTAAGACGCGAGAGTAGTTTGGGGTGGGAGACGGTGTCAAATGCCACGCTCAGATCTAATAGGAGGAGCACAGCTGTCATCCCCTCATCTACTCTACCTCTTAGTACCTCCATGGAAAAGAGAAGAGCTGATTCAGTAGAATGATACGTTCTAAATCCTGACTGTGAGGGGTGGAGATAATGACCCTATTCTAAGTGTTTTATCAGCTGGGCATTGACTATCTTTTCCACCACCTTAGCGCAGAATGGTAGGAGCGATATAGGACGATAGTTGTCCAGTTGGGTTATACTAAGACTGGCCTTTTTCTTAATAGGGATAACCTGCGCTGTTTTAAAGTCTTGTGGTAAGTGGCTCGTCTGGAAAGATAATTTAGCCATATGACTTATATGTTTTACAAGTAGTTCAGCCTGTTTTTTGAAGATCTTGGGGCGCGCTACGTCTTTGGGGGAGCCTGATTGGATGCTGTGTAAGATTCTCAGCACCTCAGTGTTATCTGGCACTGTAAATTGATTTAGGTGACAAGTGTATGTCGTTTCAGCATTAGTAGCATGGTTAGTAATCGGATCATTCATGACCTTCGGAAAGGTTTTTTAGATGTTCTCCACTTTTTGGATAAAGAAGTCCGCTATCGCTTCACCAGTTGCTGTACAGTTAGTATCTGGGGCTATAGTCCTATCAGATGAGGTGAATTCTTTGTAGATGACAAAGAGTTCTTTGGTAGAATTATCAGCTGATTCAATTCTTTTGTTAAGAAAGTTTTCTTTTGCTATTCTAATCCTCTTATGATAGTTTTTTGTACTAATTTTATAGTCAAGTTTGGCTGTTTCATCATATTTACTGCGCCAGATGTGCTCTAGCTTTTTGCACTTTGATACTCATGGGAAGAGCAATGAGGCAGGCATGGGTACCAGGACACATGCTGATAAATATATCTGATGATTTAGTGCTCGAGTACTACAAAGAACTGGCTGACCAAGTGCGTTCTATCTCTCACCAGGTTGGGGAAGATGCTGTCGCCAGTCAATCAACTCCAGCACATGACCTGAATCCAGGTGACTTGGTAGTGATAAAGGAACATACTCGAGAATCTTGCCTAGCACCAAGGTGGGGAGAGCCACATCAAGTGATATTGGTTACTACCACAGCTGTAAAGTGCAGGGGACTTCCAAACTGGATCCACGCGAGTTACACCAAGAGGGTGACCGAACCTGATGAAATAGAGGCTGAAGGTTGTGCAGCTGAGGGGTCTCAAGAAGTTAATCTCAAAGTAGTTGTTGAAGAACAACCGAGCACCAGTTAAGATGAATGGATTCCAGTAGTCGACATACCTGCAGAATTTGTGAGAACCAGAAGTCATACCTATCTAGATAGACAGAGTGAAAGTAAGGATGAGTCAGGAATAGAAGAAGGTACTCAGATTATAGAAATCCAAGTCAAAAGTGATTCTGAGGAGGACCAGATAAGGAAAGGTTGGTGTACTCAGACATTTAAAACTCCAGTCAGTACTCCAGAGTCTGAGGAGGGAAAGATAGGTATTAGGGTGAAAGCTCATGCAGAAGACAATCAAGAAATCCAAAGACCTGAGCAGGAGCAGATGGGGGTAGAAAAACATGTTCAGGAAGAGGAAGGCGAACAAAGTCAAAGTCAAATACAGCAAAATCCTGAATAAGGCCAGATTAATATCCAGGCAGAATAAACAAAAATAAGACCTGGACCAAGTCAGATAGAGATGAATTCAGAAGTTGACAGAGAACAAGTAGCGCCACAACTGAACAAAATAAAAGAGCATCTGAAGAAAGTCAAGGCACAGTGCCAGCTAAAAGACTCAGAAAAGGAGATAAGTGGCCTTGGTTTTGTCAAAAGACTGACATTTTGCCTTAAAACAATAAATGACGAACCAGAGCAAGTAAATGAAATATCAAGCCAATCTGGACCATCCACAGAGCAACAAAGAAGGAAGAGTCCACGTTTGAAAAGACTAAATAACAAGTTCAGAGGACCTGAGTGGCCATACGTCATACTTGAAGATTTCAAAATCTAGAATTGAGTGATGACGAACTGATCAGACTGCCGAAGAAGTGAAACTAACTTGAGAAGGAAACAAAGTCTGTGGAAAAGTTACAAAGAGGGTATAAAATCTCCTTAGTCAGAAATGGCTGATTATAATCTTAATGGAAGACCAAAAAGAAATTGTTTAAAGACATGCTGTAGAATATGTACATGTAGTATAGTAATAGTAGTTATAGTATGGTTTGGATTGACATTAGCTATACCTTACCTAATGAGCAAAGAAATGCAGAATAACACTTATATACCTGAACAAGTAGATTCACCTAAGACAATACATACACATACACATGAGAAAGCAGTTAGTCTTAAGCAACCTGGAGTTTATTTAGAAGCACCAGATGATGGAGACTTACATTATAGAAGTCATTTAAACGTATTTGCTAATCTGTTAGTACATTATGTAGAAGCTATGGAAATCTGTGATTGCTACTTGGGCATGAAGTTGCCCACATCAGTATCTGAAGGGGTCACTTACCATCACTTACCTTTAACATATGGTATTTCATGTAGCATTTTAGCTAGTCTGTTTTATAGTACTGAAAAATTACAATATTATTATTCTAATTTTAATGTAGTCTTTTCTGAGGTTCCTTTACCTAGAAATTTAAATCGTATTTCTAGTACTAGAGACTCCACTCACTTCATGGGTGATTGTTTTCTAACAGTAGGATCAATAGATGTAGCCAAGGTTCACAAAGACAATCTAACATGTGTATTACAAGAGAAAGAAAAGTTATTTTTAGATTTAGTCGAGAAAAGGAGACAGGATTTCCGTAGAAATGCCGCTGATCATAAGCGAAAGATTCCTAAATGGGCTGAGCATAAAGAGTTTACCTCTAATGGCAAGACTCAATCTGCTATGTTGCTGGATTTCGTAAAGAAAGGGAAACTCTGTCTCCATAGAGAGAAAACAGATTATTATAACAATATATTAATTGGTTCCAGTGAATGTGAACATAATTTCAAAGTGATTGAGGGTTGGGGTTTCAAAGATGGTGTTCCCTGGAATTTATTACATTTGTGGGAACAAGGCCTATTTTAAATTGCCGGATCATTGGTACGGGAGTTGCTATTTTGGAATAGTATTCCCAAAAGTGTACCATGTAGAGAAAATCACTGGAAGCAATGAAGAAACTAATGGATTAACTCATAGTAAAATAGCATCATTTGCTGAATTAGTCGGTGACATATTTAGTGCAATAATACCTTCTGTGGGAGTGGTTCTTAATACTCAAAGAATCTGCAAACTGTCAACAGTGGTAGATCGCTTATCAAGTGGATTTTTGATGATCAATACTGAATTGGTTGCGGTAAGATCAATGGTTTTACAAAATTGACTTGCTCTTGACATATTATTGGCAAAAGAGGGTGGAGTCTGTAGAATGCTGAAGACGCAACATTGTTGCATTTACATTCCAGACGAAAGCGTAGAAATTAAAAGGTACACGAGAAATATTACCAATTTGAGAGAATAATTAAAACCACTGGAGGTTGACAGTGCATGAAAGAGACTAATTAGTGGGCTCTCCTCAATAGGTAGTTGGTTCACTAACGTAGGAAAGAGTTTTGTAGGTAAAATACTGATGCCAATGGTGGGAGTAGCACTACTGATTTTAGGGATAATCATTTGTTGCAAATATCGCAAACATAAAAAGACATATAAGGTAAATCAGAGAGGAAAGAAAAGAAACTTCAGTGGAATTGAGCTTGAAGAATTAAATGGGAATTTTTACAAGAAAATGAAAAACTTCCACATGAATAATGGGGAAAAACCGAAAAGAGTGTTTGAAGAAATAGAAATGAGTAAATGTTGAACAGTTGTCATCTGTTTCTGTAATATGTGTTGATATAAAATATCATCAAAGAAGGGATTGATGGAGCAAGATTTTACTTGTGAAGAGACTTGCTTGTAATCAGCCCTCTCGAAATAAACTGTAATACACTAAAAACATGTTTTGTCTTATTAACAATGAAAAACACGACATTTATAGTAAGCTGGGGAAGCTTGCATATGTGCTTTTACCAACCGTAACTCGATTAACCCAAAATGGCCGCCGCAACGCTGGAACTTTTCTGCGCATGCGTCTGTCACACTCACGTGACATGACGTACTTATTGCTTTGATGCGAAAACTTTGCTTCTGTGCACTAGAACTACTGATGGCTGCTCTATGTTCTGATGCACTAAATGCTTGCATTGCTGCTTTTACTAAGTTGTTCGTTCTGCATAATCTCTAACGCTGTAGTTAAAATAAAGTAATGGGAATAGACTAGAGATAAGTGGTATACAGTGCATTCATTTATAAAAGTTTCTAAAACTGTTTCTCTTTGACTTTGCTATTAGCTCGTGTTCTGACCAATCGAGTGTAATGATGTTCCATCTTGGGTCCTGAAACTGGACATGCGCCGAATTCACCCGAGTCTACAAGCCATGGCATTGAAAGCCGGCCAACTCCTGACTTAATAGAAGATGTTCTTGGGAACCTTACCTCTTGACCCTTGGAGAGGTAGCTGAACTGAATTGTTATATTACATTGTAGTTCTTATTGATACATCCACTGACGGGTGGAATAAAAGCGCATGGGAAAATAAAATTATTGGGCGGGAGCATAATTCTGAATATTGAAGAGCATGACCTCACAACTGATATGGTGTGATGACCTCTCCTCGTCTTTTGACCAATCAAATTGAGGGAATTTACACATTTACAACATTGGGGGTGCTACACTGCCCTGGAAAATGGTATAACTAAGGTAGGCTTAGCTAATTAGATTGTCCGACTTGTCTGAATAGCTGACCTGTCACTGACCCAACGCACTCAATAGGTGATCGAGAGCAGAGGTGCTGGCGGAGCACTCTGTCAAAAGAATCGATAACCCAATCGGGGTTCTGGGAAGGAGTTCGATAACCCAATCGGGGTTCCTGAGGGAGAAGATTTGCTAACCCAATCGGGGTCCGTCTGTTAGCTGCAGAGAGGGGTGTGAAGCTGGCCTTGCACTTTAGCTGTGGGTGCCGGTCCTGACCTGCAATGGTCCTGTCCTGATCCAATTTGGTCCATACTTATCCTGATTCTGGTCTGCACCTGTCCTATCCTTATTGGCACCTGCACTACCGGGCGGTGAATTCCAGAGATAGCCGGCGATAAATAAGCAAGCGCTAAGCGCGCTTTGCGATATTTATCGCCGGCCCTTGATAATATGCCCCTTTGTTATTTAAGAACCACGAGATTTACTTTAAAGAAAAATTCAATGGGAAAATTAG
This sequence comes from Lissotriton vulgaris, assembly GCF_964263255.1. Classification (NCBI taxonomy): domain Eukaryota; kingdom Metazoa; phylum Chordata; class Amphibia; order Caudata; family Salamandridae; genus Lissotriton; species Lissotriton vulgaris. The sequence goes on along the minus strand of NC_141698.1, from coordinate 864,231,099 downwards.
AGACACTCTTGCAAGCGGAAGTAAACGTCACACATATATATATATATATATATATATATATATATATATATATATATATATATATATATATATATATATATATATATATATATATATATATATATATATTTAGCTCTATAACATTCCATTGTGATTGATGCAATGTTGAATGGTATCTAAATCTATTAACCTATTACATCAAAGAGCTTTCGCACTTTGGGAGGCACCTGCTAACAAATGTTACACAATTACTTTCTTCTTCTAGTCATTCTCAGCTGATCTACCTGATGTACTTTTTCAGGGATCGCATTTCCCACAGAGAGGAGGCAGCTTCCACATTTACTCGGCACGACGCATGCCTTGCTACACTGCACTGCATGAAAAACTAGGCGACGGGTCTCTCAAGGTGGCTTTGAGCGCAAACACCACAGCAGGAAACTCCTACCTCGAGCACGCGGACACGGCACTGTGATTGAGCTCAGATCACAGCCAGTGGCAGCGGCTGATTCAACCTGGATAGCAGGTGAGCACAGAACATCTCCAGTCTGTGCAGATGGCGCATTTGATCAGAGGAATATCAAAAATCGGATGACAGAAAAGGTGGCACAAAATAACATAGAAAATAGCGTTTTCATTCTGTAGGAAGAACATTTCACACCACTTATCCATTCTTTTGTGCTGCTGATTTGTTCGGGTACATTTCTTTTATTGCAGTGTGCGTCTGCTATGTAGAAGCGCCGCATAGTTAACAGGCCATAAGGATGGCAGCCTTACTTTTTCAGCATCATTAAACATGTACAACGCGTTTCATAAAAATCTGCTACCTTTGTAGATAAAGCATTTTTTAGGATCTGACAAGAATGCTGCATTCCTTCCACAGAAATGTAGCATGGCATGTCACAGTTTCTCTAAAAAGAAACTTTTTTTATCTGCCTGTTTCATGTGCTCTGCAAGTGAAAAATGAGGATGCACTGATTAACCGGTTCCTACCTATGATGTGCCTCCCTTTGTGCATTAATTTTTCATTATTAAAGAAAGCAGTTCATTAAATTTAGATCAAACGTAAATTGGCAAAATAGATTTTTCTCCCTGCATGTTTGAGCATACTTCACTAAAGCTCCAGGGGGCAGATTTACAAGAAAATGACGCATCTGTAAAGATGCGTCACTTTCCCTGCACCATCCTGAGAAACCCTTGCGCCACTATGACGGCGCACCATGGCGCAAGGATTGACAGATGCGTCAGAAATTCTGACGCATCTGTTGACGCAAAAGTCATGCATTGCTGGAGTCGTGTCGCAAGCAAAGCAGGGGGAGACCTATCCTCATTGTGCTGAGTCACTCCTTACACCTGCTTCAATCAGGCGTAAAAATTGTAAGTAGTGGTGTCCTAGAAGTGGCGCAGTGAAATCTTCTGGATTTCACTGCTTCACTTCTACGAGGTTTTTTTGCATCAGAACACCCACCCTGCAGGTGACGCAGGGCTTTACAACATGACGCATCTCCCTAGATGTGTCACGTTGTGAATGGCCCGCATTTTTACGCTGCTGCATCACAAAAAGTGTTGCAACGGTGGCCCAAAAATTACGCAAGGGGCTTGTAAATCTGCTCGCAGATTTATTGTTGAACCTTGGGATGACTGTTCATCACGGAATGCAGCATAGCCCTGTAAACTCTTCAATGATTTCTCATTAAAATAGTGATGTATAGCAGCATGCCTACTTTGGAGGTCCTCTTCTGTCTTCCAATCTGCTGAAACTCGGGATTTGTGGCTTTGTAAGTGATACATATTTTTGGCTATGAGCAAGGACTCCAGCCAAGTGCAACCTAGCTAGAATCCATCCTGACTCTTTTTAAAAGCTATTCTCGTTGGTTTTTAGTCTGCACATGCAGTAATGCATTACAAGCTGGTAGTGATGTCACTGTCCTATTTCCTCTCTATGCTGGTACTCGATGTCTCCACTCGGCCCCCTGCGTGACATCACCTACAGCAGACAAGGGCAAAATAAGTTAGCAGCTGCCGCTGTGGATGCTCCTAAGTACCTGCCTGCCCCACCCCCCCCCCACTCCAGCTCACTCTGATGGATTCTTCAGACTGGATTATGGAGCTCTGTTAACTTCTGCTAGTAATGAACTTGCTCCTGACTTTATGGCCTTTCACTCTCCTGCAACCAGTGCTACCGACCAAGATCATGGCCATCTCTTATCAGGATCCTGTGGAAGTTACAGAAAACAGACTACCCAGCTTCTAGAGGACTGCCCCTGCTGCTTGAAGGACTGCCTTGCTGCCTGAAAAGGCAGTCTGGATCTGCTGCCTTTATCCCAGGCCTTTATCACAGTGACTTCAAGGTTAGTTTGCTAACCTCCTGTCTAAGCTACAAGGACACAACAAGCTTCAGAGGACTCCCCGCAACTGCCTGGCTGACCTGCTGCAATTAGACCTGCCTGGGCCTCCAACTGGACCAGCCTAAAACCTGCTGGCCTCTGTGGAGTGAACCCCTCATCCCCAAGAGGTGCATACTCAGACTCTGGACTTTTGGCTGGCATCAGAGTGTGCTCCTGCTAAAGAAAAGGTGACATTCTGAAGTTTGGGCTCCTTGTGACCGTGAACAGGCCAATTCTCACTGAAACTCTGCTTTCTGTGACGACCGCTGTCTCAACCCTCTGGTGAAACCTGTGACAGCCTATGGTGAGTGGCAATGCAAGACCTACACTGCGTGCAACTGTGACAACTGGCCACAACAATTGCCAAACCAAAGCTACAGCAATGATCATCCACAATGCCCAACAGGCTCTTTGGCTAACCAGTGACAATCTGCAGTGCCCAACCTGCTCTTCACGCTACAGTGATGATACTTCACATTGCTCAGGCTTTTCTTTGTGGCCTTCTCCAGCATGAACAGAACTCTTCACTTTGCACTTAGAAGGTTAATTTTCAGTGGGACAAACTTGGTCCATATATCCAATCTGAGCTCCATTGGTTGGCCTGAACTTGTGACTTTTCGTTGTTCTAGTGCAGAGGTCTTCAAACTTTTTGAAGCCGAGACCCCCCTGTCAACATTTTTAGGCGTAAGGACCCCCTCCTGACAAAAATTTCTAAACCAGTAGGCGAGGCCACTAGAATTATGAGATAGGTGAGGACCAAATTACGCGGCAGGAATGACTAAATTGAGTGGAAAAAAATGTAAATGATGTTATGTGATGCAGCGTTTTTTGGGATCGTATTGTTTAATTATTTTGAAATTTTTTAGTCACAGTAACACTGAGGAAAGATTTCACCCCTTCAGTACCGGTTTATAACCAAAATACAGCAAATAACATCAGAAATATTTCTACTCAACCTTTGAGAAGGGCCTTCCATTAGAAGCTCACCTGGCTCTGGCCAGGAGAAGGAGGGGTCACTTAAAAACCTGGCGGTTTTATGCAGAGTTAAGCAGTATACAAAAACAACAGTTGATGAACAGAATGCAGGACAATGTCATACATTCACCCGAGTACAGAGATCTGGGCCTAAATCCATTGTTTTTTTGCACTCCACACCACCCCAGTTCAGACATGGCTAATCGCTATATGCAAATCAGACTTGACCCTGTGCCTCATGGGAACAGTCCAGCCCAAACTGCCAAGCCATGTCTTTCCTGGACCGGAAACAAGCATCCTAGGACCGGTTTCAGACTATCAGCCGTCTTCAGCCAGGATAGCTTGACTCCAGTGGTGTGGAGAGCATGGGACTCACGTCTGAGCATACCCATCCCACTCGGGGTGACAAATGCAAAAACAACAGTTGATGGACAGAATGCAGAACAATGTCATACATTCACCCCAGTACAGAGATCTGGGCCTAATGCAGCTTTGCTCTCACCCCCTCCCTTCCATCACTCTCTCCCCTCCTAAGCCCGGATCCCTCTCTCACTTTGCAGGCCATTTTATTTCACCCATTTTTACAACTTCTGAACTCTCCCTATTAAACCTCTCACTACAACTTTAATCACCTCTGGCCATTCTGTCTTTTCACTGCCCTCATCTCTAACAGTCTCTCACATTAATCTCATGACCTCTCTGGTCCTGTCACCTCCCGTGCCCCTCAGCACTTCTCATTCACCTTGTCTCTCCATTCAAATTTTTGTATATTTGTATCTTACACCTCTCCAGTCCCCCATTTAACTTTCATATCTCCACTTTGTTCTAACAGAAGCCCTCACCTTTGGCTCACACTCACTTCTTGCGTGTCCACACTTTTTCTTCGGCAATTCACATTTCTCCTCATCCCTGACCTCTTCAATCGAATTCTCTCACTCCCTTGCTGTCCTCTCTCATCTCTCCTCACCAAGCATAGGGGTCGGACCCGTATGCTACTCTCGGCCTGTGTCACTCTGCTTATTGTTCCCTAATTCAAGAAGGCATGAGTTGTCTGTCTTGCTGTTGTGGTGCAGGCTGCGCAGTTATGGAACTTGCACCCTCCTTTGCTTAACTCCACCAAGAATCTATTATCCTTTAGGAAGATATAAAAACATTTCTCTATGCTCTGTAGGTTACCCCATTTGGCTGGTTCTCCTTCTCCTTCTGTGTGTTTCTCATTTGGATACTGACAGCAGATGGTTATTAAACCCAGGACAACTTTTGGTAACAGTAGCGCACTACAAATGTAATTAATAATAATAGGCAGAAGCAGGGGAGTCACTAGACCAGAACTTCGGAGGGGGAGCTAACACTCCCAGCGAGGGCTGGTCCTAACACTGGTCACACACGGAGCAACAGTCTTTTTTGGTGCCCCACCCCCGTTTCCTCCTTCTCCATTAATTCCTTCACTGCCTCTCACCAACAATGCACCTCATCTCTCTATAGCACCTTTCTGACAAACATTTCATTTTTTTATTGAGCTACTCTTAGTTTACTCACATTCATTTCTGTGATCTGTAAATGTAAATGTATTGCGATTTATATAGCGCACGTATCACCCGAAGGCATCAAGGCGCTTGCCTTGGGAACCCGTCCTGGTATTCCCCTGTGAGATACCCCCAGCAGGGTATCCACAAGGTGAAAGCCATGCATCCCGCTGCGAGGGGCCGTAGTGGAGATTAAGCAAGCTATTGCCCAGAGTCGCAGAGTGTGAACCCGTGAGTTAAGTAGGCACCGGAACGAGAATTATCGAGTCCATGGAATTTTTGAGCCCAAGACCCGCCGAGGCAGGGAATTGAACCCTGGTCCAGCGCTGATCTCAGCTTCCGGGTCTGCCGCCTCTAACCCCTGAGCCACACTTCACCACAGCTGCATGCTAAATATTCTTTGTAGCAGGCACATTATCCCTCTACACTGTGTGGGTGACAAGAGTGCCCATGTGAGCACATGGTGAGCGATTCAACAGTGCGAGAGTAGGGTAAGAGGAGTGACTGCAGGGTGAGTGAGGTGACGTATGTATTTGGGTGCGGATACAAGTTCAGAATGGGACGAATGAATGTATGATTACTGATGGGCTTGTTTGAGTGAGTTGCATATTGAGCAGTGAGGGGATGGGTGAGTGAAAGGTCACATGAGTGCAGGATGAGTAGTGTACTCATGTGACTGCAGGGTGAGGTATATGGTGAACAGTGCAAGTGCATTGTGAGTGCAGAGTGATCACTGTGAGTGCAGGGTGAGCGGGTGAATGGTGCGAGTGGATGGTGATCAGTGTGAGTGCATTGTGATCGCTGTGAGTGCAGGGTGAGCGTGAAAGTGAAGAGCGAGAATGAGGAATGAGTTGCCTGAATGCAGGGTGCATTCCGAGACACTTGAAGTAACTCAGCATGTTATTGACGCCAGCGTAGGGTTCAAGACCTAAGTTAAACTATTGCAGCATTAATCGGTGATCGAGGGTGGAGGAAATAAATAATGTGCGGATCCTGCAACAAACTTAAAGTCCTATGGTTAGGGTTGCCAGCAGATTATTTTAAGGCTCTTTGCATTGGCTTCTGATGTCCCTGGGTTGGCAGGATGTATAACAGTATGTGTGCAAGCCTCACACTTCCACATCGTTCAGGGGTGCAGTGCTTTCAAGGCCTTATGGTTGGAGTGTGCTGTGCAGCACACTGTTTCTCTGTGATTCAGGGGTGCATCCTGCTGTTTCCCAGGGTGGATCAAACATGCTGTCCTCCTGTTCTGAACTTGTTCAATTCTTTGTTTGTTGCAAGCACCATCTCCCTTTATCTCTCACTAACTACCTTGTTTTATGTTTACCTTTTGAAGCTCTCTCTCAGTCTCCTCGCATTCCCTCCACCTTTCCACTACCAGCTTCATTCCATTTCTTTACGAAGGATGGAATATAGATGGCAGCTGCTCACCCTGTGTTTCCCCCATGTGACCCCTGGCACTGCCCTTGTGCCCCCTGGTCTCAGAGAGGGGAAAGCAGTGCCAAGAACAGAAGGCAGACATTTTCCGATGAGCGCTATTTCTTTCTACAGCTCCCTTTGGGCCACAACATTTTAGTTCTGATATATAAATTCTACAGTACAGTTCATGGTCTTTAGAGTAAAATAAAAGATAGACATTTTAAACAATTTGTTGTCATGATTCAGTATTGTGAATATAAGTAAAATGATGTGTTATAATAAAACCTTCACTGGAGTGAATATGTCTTACTAGTAATTCAAATTCAAATTCAAACTAGCAATAGTAAATAAATACTTATTACCAATAAAAAGTGCAATTGGTTTTTAAAGACCTGTGAAAAACTTGGGCATGCCAGAGAAAATAATCCAGACACTGCCCAGCCGTGCACCCAGCAGCTCGAGTTGCACTGCAGCAGCCCCGGCTGAGACAGAGGACGGGGGAAGAGGGGGGGGGGGCTGAAGGCTGAAGCCCTTGGGCCTGGGCATAAGTGTGACTGTAAAGGTGTGACCCCCTTTGCATCGCTCCACTGCCCCCGTGGGGGTCGGGCCCCACAGTTTGAAGACCCCTGGTCTAGTGCAATCAGATAAGCACGAGTGGCACTTTGTGCTTTTAGGCATTATTTTCATTAAAAACATTTAAAATGCATATCTCCAGTTAATTGGATTTAGGTCATTCTGGTATCAATTCATTTATTAAAATATATTTTTTCTAAATTTAGTAACATTTTCTCTATTTTCCTAAATTGGTGTGAGATTTTATTGTGCTGTGTTTTTGCTTTGTTACTATCTGTGTGCTGAATAAATACCTTGCTTCTAAGTTAAGCCTGAATGCTTTTGTCCGACAATACCAGAGGATTTAGCACAGGTTAATTTAGTGACTTTTTGTGGATCATCCTGACAGGGATTTTGGTTGTTACTTGACGAGGGCTCACAACCCCCTCAACCAAGAACCACATTTCCTACACAAATTTACTGACCCATTTAACAATTTTGAAAAGCTTTTCGTGATAATTAAATAGTTTTAGGAAACCATAAAAAATCGCTGTTTGGAATGACTATGTTTAGGTGTCTCTTCCTCTAAGACCTGCCAATGTGAAGCTACAGATATGACTGTCCACAATGCCCAACCGGCTCATTAGCTACAGCGGCGACCATCTCCAATGCCCAAACTGCTCTTCATGCTACAGCAATCATTGTCCACAATGCTCAGCCTTCTCTTTGTGTACTCCTCTAACAAGAACAGTACTCTTCACTTCATACTTAGAAAGTAACTTTTGAGAGGAACAAACATGGTTTTTGTGTATGACCCACACTCCTATGACTAGCCTGAACTTGTGACTTTTCGTAGGTTTAATGCGGCCAGATGACTTGAGTGGCATTTTATGCTTTTAGGTGCTATTCTCACTAAACTCTTTAAAACTGCATATCTCTGGTTGAATGGATTTAAGTCATTCTAGTATCAATTCATTTATCTATTTTCCAAATTTAGTAACATTGTCGCTATTTTTGTAAATTGGTGTGAGATTTTCCTTGTGCTGTGTTTTCTCTTTATTACTATCTGTGTGCTGCAAAAATACCTTACACATTGCTTCTAAGTTATGTAAGCCTGACTACTTTTGTCCAATGCTACCAGAAGATTAAGCGCATGGTAATTTAGTGACTTTTTGTGGCTCACCCTGACGGGGATTGTGGTTGTTGATTGAAGAGGGTTAACAACCAAAAACTCAGTTTCCCACACAAATGGACTGAGCAATTTAACGATTCCAAAAATATTTTCTGAATTATTGTAAATGTTTTGGAAACCATAACTAATCCCAATTTGGAATGGGCATGTTCAGGGTGTCTCTCGCTATTAGACCTGGCATCCTTGTTGTGGTTTCCCTAGACTTTTTGACTTCTGTTTTGATGGCTTCATTTTTTCTGGCTTTAGGATTCTGGGCATTTTTCTACGACTAACCAGGGTTGAAGTGCATATGCTCTGCACTCTGAACATGGTAACATTGGCTTATCCACAATTGGCTTATTTATTTACTTATAAGCGACTAGTAGGGCCCACTACATATGCCCAGGGCCTGTAAATTAAATGTTACTTGTGGGCCTTTAGCATTGATTGTGCTCCCCACTTAAGTAGCCCTTTAAACATGGCTCAGACCTGCAGATGAAGAGCCTGTGTATGCAATTTAAACTGTCATGTCGACAAGGCAAGTTAACCCTTTTGCAAGCCCAAATTCTCATTTTTAATACACATAAGTTCCCCCAAGGTAAGTTGTAGGCAGCCCCAAGGGCAGGGTGCAGTGAATGTAAGTAGCTGGGCATGTACTTTTAAGTTTTAAATGTCCGGGTAGTGAAATACTCGTAAATTAGTTTTTGACTGCTGCAGGGTCTATCTTTCTCATAGGTTAACACAGGGACTGCCTAATAATATTTTATAGGTGTAGTTTCCCCTTTGGACAAGATAGAAAAAACAAGTTTGGAGTCTCTGAACTCACAATTTAAAAACACAACTTATGATGAAGTTGTTTTTTGAACTGAAGTTCTGAAAATGCCACTTTTAGTAAGGAAAGTGATTCAGTTGAGGACTTTGGAGGCTGGGATCAATATATAGTTTATCATGGAAAGGATCTCTTCAAGACTATCAATCAAATCCTTTGTCAAATAAAGAAACCAAACACTTATTTCTTTGAGCATTAATGTTTTAGCATGTTGTTACTTGATGAATTATTCAATAGTGTAAACTAGGCTTTATCACGCCACAATCGATCAATCAAAATGATTTTAGAGAAATGAACAAGGAGTCCTCCTTCTCAAGTCATTCTTTTTTTGGAAGAAGAGTTATAGACACATACAAACATTGTACATTCAATGTTTTACATTATTTAACTACAATTACGTTTGTGAACACATTGGTTTAGGACAAGACATGTATAGACCAAGAAACATTACATGACATTATCAGAAATGAATCGGAAAACATACAAAAAGAAACATTTGGTTACTATCTGAGTGCTGCATAAATACCTTACAAATTGCTTCTAAGTTAAGTAATCCTGACTGCTTTTGTCCCATGCTACCTGAGGATTAAGCTAAAGAAACATTTGATTGATGGTCTTGGAGGTACCTTTCCATGATATACTTTTAGAAAGCTGGCATTTTCTTACTTAAACCATTTGCAGATAGATTCATCAATGCAACATTCTGCGAATTCCAAATAGCGATATTTATCGAATCGCAATTTAGAATTCGCAGAATGGCATTCATGAAGAAATGCACGCTTAAAATGCGAATCGCAATCGGTCGCAATTTCCGATTGCGGTTTGGCTCCAATGGCATAATAATCGCAGAATCAGCCGATTTCCTGATTGAAATTGCGATTTCGCAATTACCGAAATCGCAATTTGCGATCTAACGGGAAGTCGCATTTCGAGCCCAATGATGACATCACAACCAGGAAGTAGGCTGTTCCCTCCCTCATTCAGACCACTGAGCCTGGAAGTGGAAGCAGGACTGGGAAGAGCTCCACAACAGTGAACTTGCAGCACCAAAGCAGGACATCCACAACCTCCAAAATGTCACAGGAAGCAGCAGGGAGCAGTGCCCCGGGGAGGAAGAGGAAGATTAAGTTCTCAGAACAAGAACTTGAGTTCCTAATTGAGGGGGTCTGTAAGGACCATGCACCCCTGTTTGGCAAGGACTCTAGGAGGGCGCCAGAGGCTGACAAGCTCAGAATCTGGCTGTGCATCCGCGCCAAAGTAAATGCTGTCGGGGTGACCCAGCGGTTAATTGACGATTTGAAAAAGAGGTGGTACGACGTCAGGGGTCGTGCCAAAGAGCGAATTGCGGATAAGGCTGGGTGAGCGACTTTCCACCGGTGGAAGAGACCCCACTGCCACACCCAACACCCCACTTGAGGACCTCGTGGAGGACACCCTGACTCCTGAAGCCTGCGTGGGGGTCACCCAGCTGGACTCGTCCAGACCCACCCACAATCCCTAGGTAAGTGCCATGCGACTGCAAGCCCGTCCCCTCACAATGCCCATGACCCCTGAGCTAGCAATTTGTCAACCCCAGTCATGCAGGCCATGCACACCTGAAATGCCCTATTGCATTGTGGGAGTTGTAGTGTAACAAACAATCCCTGATAGCTCAACACAGGGCAGACCTGTCAATTCAAAGTAATTCCAAAAGCCAGTCAGGGAAAGCAGGCCTGCATGCATGTAGCAACATCTCATGTGCAAGCTACATATCATTAATCATGCACCCATTTACATGACAGGTGCTGCAGAGGAGCCCAGCACCGACAGCGAGGCCCTACATATAGATGAGTACCCAGAGGACACCGAGGGTGAGGGCCAACCTGAACCAGGACCATCTCAGCCTCCTGCAGCAGTACCACCCCCCCATGTGGGCAGGGCCACTCCAGCAGCCACAGGTGCCCAGCAACCACCCCAACCAACACCCACGGCAGTGGTACAGGCCACACCACCAGCAGCCAGGAGGCAGTCAAGTTGCAGTCCTGCGGAGTGACGCACCAGCTGAGTGACACCGCCACACGCGTGGGCAGGGCTGTCCATGCACGGGATCCTGGCCTGGCCATTGAACGCCGCATGCTTGCGGTACATCTAACACAGGCGCATCACCTGGCTGCCATACATCTGCAGCTCACCAATACCGTGCAGCATGTTGGACAGCTGACCGCAGCTGTGCGGGAGAATAACCAGATCCTGGTCTCCCAGCAGAACATCACCCGCCGGCGCCATCGGCAGTTGCTGACCCGCCTGACCGCCTACACCCGGTCTAATAATATTATTGGCAATGCAACATCTCAACTTGCCCGCCGGTCATTCGCAATGCAGGTGCAAATGGTCCAGTGTTGCCAGGACGTTGCAAGGTCACTGGATCAGGTGACAGCAGCAGTGCTCAGAATGCAGCCAACTGCCCATGGTGAACCAGGCGGTGGTGATGATGCCAGCAAGGGCACATCAAGCCACATCAGCATTTCCTTGCCACCGGTGCCTGAACGCCGCCGCAGCAGCAGGCCCACTGCAGCATCATGGGCCAACACTGCAATTGAGGACAGCGATAGGTGACTGGGTGCGTCTGGACTGAGGCGCCACTGACACTTTACACTCTACCTGCAGGGCCATGCAGTATCTGCAAGCAAGCCCTCTACCCCTGCATGGGGACATATGACGCAATACTGTTCCCATGTGCACTCATGGATAAAAAAAGCCACATTATTGTAAATGAAAAATAAGAATTTATGGTTTAACGTAAATACGACTCATGTCATTATTACATTTGTCATGCATGAGTGCAGTGTTTTGTGAGGGGAATGTGTGCACTAGAAACAGTTAATAGTGATGTGGTTGCAGCGCCTGTGTCCTTCCGCAGGATTCTCCCGACGTGCATGACGCACATGTGTAGGTGGGTGGGTGTCCCCTTCCGACTCACTGCCAGAGATCTCGACAGGTATCCTGCGCTTGGTAGCAATGTTGTGGAGTATTGCACACACGGCCACGATGCGGCAGCAGACCTCAGGCTTGTATTTGATGGCCCCACCAGTCTTGTGAAGTATGCGGAATCTGCTCTTCAAAAGGCCAAATGTCCTCTCAATGCAATTTCTTGTGCGTATGTGTGCAGCATTGTATCGCCATTGCTGTGGTGTTGCAGGGTTGAGGTTTGGGGTGAGGAGGTACTCACAGAGACCGTAGGCGCTGTCACCTAAATGACTAGAGCAGAGGGTGAGTGCCTGTCTGAGCAGCTACATGATCACAGTGTAGTATATGGGGGCATGTGTACTCACCTAGTAGGTGTCCTTCGCCAAAGTCTCCCCTGGCCAGTCGTGTGTGAATGCCGCTGTGCCGGAATATGAAGGAGTCATGTGTGCTCCCCGGGTATTGTGCCACTATGTCCGTGATGTAAGTCTTAGCGTTGCACACCATATGGATATTGAGGGAGTGGTAGGACTTGCGGGCGCGGTACATGTATTCCGTTTGTGCTGGTGGGCAGATGTGGATGTGGGTACAGTCAATGCATCCGATTACATGTGGGAAATGCGCAACGTTGTAGAAATGTAGCTTGGTCTCATTCAAGTCCTGTTGGGTGGTGGGGAATGAGATGTAGTGGTGTAGCCGGGTCAGCATAGCCTCCAGAAAACTCCTTAGGCAGCGGGACATGGTGCTCTGGGATATCCCCCCTGCAACAGCGACTATCCCCTGGAAGCTTCCAGAGGCCAGTAGGTGCAGGCTGCACAAGACCTGGACATTGGTGGGCACGGCATTGGTCCTCCTTGTTGGGTGCTGCATCAGGGGGTCTAGGTCCCGGATCAGCTTTATGATCATTGGCCCATTCAGGCGGTACTTAGAGTAAATTTGCTCCACCGTTTGGCCCAGCAGGGTGACCCGCTGGCGGAATATTCGCTCCTGGATCCTGCGTCTGTTCCGTGCTGCAGCCTGGAGCCTACGCCGCCTGACCACCATGTAGAATCCTGGCATTGTGTGAGTCCTCATGCTACTACTGTGTTTCTTTAAGTGTGTTTGTTCAGCACTGCACCTGTGGCTCGTTAGGTATTTTACTATTTTTTGGGATTTTTTTTTCCTTAATTTTTACCACCTGCTTTTGGTTCTCCTTAAATTGCGCCTCGCAAAAAGCGATTTTCAGCTTTTTCGCTAATAGCGAGTTTTCATGAATGGCGTTTGCGAATATTTAGCAATATCGCAATATTATTAGCAGAATCTATTCGCTATGGGGGTTCCTCCTAGATTCTGCGATTTATTTTGTGATTTCGCAATTTTATTTTTGCGATTTGGCAAATTCTGTGTTTTTGACATGATGAATTGCTTTTCTGTTCATTGCAATCGCAATAGCTAATTCGCAGCTATTGCGATCGCAATTTTGCTTCATGAATCTGGCTGTTGGTGCCTTCTGCCTGTCCCTGGAATACACGTCTGGTGTGGGTGACCACAAGCTTCCTGCATTCCCTCTAGACAGCCACACATAATGGCAGAGTAGGTGTGACTGGGCAGTCATCCACATGTTGATAGGTCATCCTGAGGCAGGATGAGAGGGAGGAGATGACACTTGCATCTGAATGGGGCTGTGCCTGTCCCCACATAAAGGGTTGCATAGCCCACTGTAGTGAGTCTGTGCACTTCAAAGGGTGTCTTTGAAGTTTCCCTGCTTCAAGGGCCAAATTGAGTATAAGTATTTGACCTCTGACAACATGAAATCAGACCTTTGCTGGAACCAAGTATATTCTGCCAGAAAGAAGAGCTGCTGTGCTGTAGAAGGTACTGTCACTCTGCTAACTGCTTTGCTGCCTGCAGCTCCTCACCTGGGATCGAGAAGAACTGGACCTGCTCTCTACAGCTTTGAAACCAAGTTTGCTCAATGGCTTGCTGGCTTGTTTTCTGTTTTGAAGTCTCTGTACCATAGAATACTTCCTCCTACTCTGTTTCAGCTGCTAGACTCTGCTAATCCTTAATCCGGCCCTGCCAAGAGGTGCCAATCCAGTCCTGAGCCTTGAAGGTGGGTTCTGCAGCTGTTTCCCTGCAAAAAGCAATGCAGTGATGACTTTGCATGAATCAGAACCGACGCAGTGCTCTTTGTCGCCGACACAATGCTGATTCGAGGACATGCTTGTACGGCTCAATGGCAACGCCAGTCCCAACTGCGAGGTTCGGCACAGACGCAGCACCATTTGGATGATATCCCTGCACAGTTGCGCAACGATGCTGCACATGCATCATAAACGGTTCGACAACGATGTGGGACTAGATTCGAGGCTTGACGACAAAGTATCGGCCCAACAACGTGACTCTGAATTGATGTATCAAGACATCAATGGCAACCCTTGCTCAATCCAAGATAATATTTCAGTGGGCTTTGCGTGGGTCCTGTATCCTGCATCGCCATTCTTGCACCTGGCCTGAAATTTGGATTTTCCCCGGTCCAGTGTGACCTCAAGTAACTCCTAAGTGCTACTGACTTCTAAGCACTATATTGGAGTTTATTCTTTAAAAATGAATATCTCATTTAAAAATGAATATCTAATTGATTTCTGTCATTTTGGTCTTGTTTTACTCAGTTAAATATTTTCTACTTTTTTACACTAGCGTGGAGTCTTTTTGTGATGTTTTCACTGTGTTACTGTAATTGAAGTGTTGCAAAAATACTTTACACATTGCCTCTTAAATTAAGTCTAACTGCTCTGTGTCAAACCACCAGAGGGTGAGCACAGGTTAAGTTAGGTTGTGTATTTGACTTACCCTGATTAGAATTGTGGCACCCTACTTAGACAGGGTTCAAACCTCTGCCAACTAGTAGAGACCCAATTTCTTACATTTCTAAATACAAATTTCTTATAGTATGTATTGATGTTTTGTGACCAAAATCCGGACACAAAACTATTGCAAATGGGAAAGGGACCCCTTCCCATTTCTGAATGTTGAAAAAACAACATTGTTCAGGAGTAGGCAGTCGTTCATGGAAAAACAGCTCACTCCTAAAAAACGCTTAAGGAACATTTTGTTTTTTTTAAAACACATCCCTTTTTCCATTAAGGAAAATGACCTACATTTAAAAAAGTGTGTAGGTAACACATTGTGGTGGGTTTTTCTTTTTGAATTAACTCATTAATATTTATGAGGTAGGTTGAATTGCGCCCCACAATGATTCGGTATTTTGTGACCAAACCTATGAAATCAAAGGTCAGTTCGCAAAACACAAATACATCCAGTAAATATCAGTACAGAAATTGCGCCACTTTTACTGAATGCATTGTATGCACATCTGTCCCACAGAGTGTATTACCTTATTTTATAGAGAGTTTGTTTGCAAGTGCATTTTGATATGGCTCTGACCTACATGACGAGTCTGGTATGGCACATTTAAAACATGCTTTTTTAAGGGGGTATATAAGAGGCCATTGAGCATAACTGGGGGAGAATCAGCCTTTAATGAGGCCTAGAAGGATATGGAATCAATTGTAAGAATATTGGGCAATGAATTGGCAACATATATTCAGTTCTTGCTCCCACAGTTGGCTAGTATGCAGGCTTGGCAAATGATCAGGCACCCTATTTCAAGGTGCTAAAAACAACATTATTTGGGGCCCTAACTAAAGACTGTCTGCTCCGTTTTCATTACTGTACAAATCACAGCAAGAAGGAGACCCATTTACTCAAAGACTTAGGGGGTCATTAGGATGGCGGGCGGACTTTGTCTGCTACCCACCCTATCAGGAAATGGGACCGCCGGCCATAAGGGTGGGGGTCCCGCCACAGTGGCATTCCTGTCATTGTGGCGCGGCGCCTGCCATGTTGTGCATGGAACTACTCCCCACTCCCAGAGTCCCTGGGGGCCCACAATGGGCCCCCAATGTCAATCACTGCATGCCTTTCCGTGGCGGCAAAGGCTTGTCCCCGCCGGCATAGTAATATGGATGGCGGTGTCTAACAGACACCACCACTATTTTAAACCCTTTCCCACCCGGTCAACTCGTTGACCGGGCGGAAAAGCGGTGGATGGTCTTTCCATCCGCCGCGGTCCCCCCACCATAGTAATATGGTGGGGGAATTGGGTGGCGGGCGGGGTCGGATCACGGGCGGATTGCCACCACCATGCGAGCAGTGGCGGTCCGCCCGTGATCCTAATGGGCTCCTTAGACTCCTGAGTAAACCCATTCTCAATTACCTCTCCGAACCTTCATTTGATTCTTCCTTAGAGCTGTTTTACTTGCTGCCTGACTTCTCTCACAAATTTCACGATTTTCTCCAGTTTAGCATATTTGGGAACTCCCCTTCATGGGAAGCTTTGCTGTTCGATTTGCTTTTGACAGCTTTAAGAAATGTGTCTTTGTATTTGCTATTTTAAATTGAATTGAATTATACTGATAGATTTATGTATTGACTACTGATTTTTGACAACATTAGAGTATTTGAATTTGTAACTATGCTAATCTGCTAAAAGCGTTTATTGTCTGCAAATCTACTACTTTCTATCATCACTGTGGGGCCTAATGTGCTGAACTGTAACCTATTTTATTTGAGTGTTAATGACAGTACTCAGTCCAGGATTAAAGATCCATCCACTCTAGAGCAGTTTGTACTCAAGTTTGCACCAATGATCTGCACGGTGCAAAACCTGCTGCAACGGCAGACAGCAGACTGTTTTTTTTAAAGTCCCAGAACCAGTAAATTAGGCAATTTTAAGGTGGGAAAATCTCAAAACCATCTCAGAAATGAATAGTGGTATATTGTTGTACTTTGACAGACTTAAACCAAATCTACCATAATCTGGGCATGTCACATTCTAGTGAGAGGGAAATAACCCATGTTAGTTGAAGGTGAGGGATTTGTATACCTGATCTTTTGAAACTGAGTAGGTGTTTCATTTATCAGGTGCTAAAATCCCTGGAACCCTCAAAGAGGATGCAAAACAATTGCTCTGCCTTGTAATAAAGTACTAAAGGCTGATGCCGCTTACCAGATCTGGAAGGTGAACCTTCTGATCTATGCCCAAGGATGTAGGTATGATACACCTATTCTCTTACCATACCTGCTGCTTACTGTTGTATCTCCAAATGACAAGAAGTCTGTAGAGCTGGTACCTGTAGTTTCAAAGATAACAGAAGATCTATGGAGACCTGCCTCCTCCTGGCTCCAGCAGGTCTCCTCGAAATACGAAGCTAAGAACCGTCATACTTAAAGCATGTTCCAGGTTCCAAAAAGGAGGTGTTAGGGTCCCACAGGAACCCACATGTGCAGTGCTGTGCAGATGCTTGCCCATACGGTGACCAGCATGAACAAGCCTGGTTGATTTGAAAGACCTAACATCTGTAAATCATTGTCAGTGGGACTTTATTCTGAAGGGTCCACCACTGACACTAGCAAAACCTTGTTCTTAAAGGCCTACTTGAAAATGAGGTGAGCTCCATGCCCAGCCCAGAAAAGGCACAAAGTTCCAGTCCATTGAATGTGCTTTGACCAGCATAAAACGTTTTCAGTCTTCCAAAGCATGTCCACTAAAATCTACCTAACGGCACCTTCTAATCAAATGCATAGTTTATTGGAAAAAAACTCAAGAGCTGCACAGCTGGGGAGGATTGAGCTCTGAAAATATCCCAAATCATAAAGGTAACGTTTTTCGTTGGCATTACCTAAAGACGTTTCCAACTACAAGTGTGAGTAGGGGTGTCACTGGACCTGGTCCAACTGAAAAAAGAATACTGGCACTCACATTATCTTACTTCTTTACGATCTCCAGTTTAATGACTTTACCATTCACAGATTTGTGTTTTAATGGTTGGCCTCTGTTTTAGTTAACGCTATTCTTCTACACTTTTGCATTATCAAGTTCTTTGTATTTTTTGCAATAGTTAGGTTTATACTATTTTGAACTTTGCTTGGACCTCATACTTGTTTCTCCATGTATTGTGGATAGGATAGGATAATACACTTTTAGGTACTGAATCATTGAAAATCATCTCCTGCTTCACTGCAATTTTACAGAGTAACATTTTAGCTTAATCAAACATATTGGGGGCGGAAACAAGGACAGTTTGCTCTTTTGATTTACCAAAATTAATAAGATCACCCATGATGATGTTGTGAGCATTCAGCACTGTGTTGTGGGGAATCTCACAAAACCCACAGGATAATGCAGTGACTTAACATTTTCATTCTTTGCATACACCCCAGGGCTTAGGAAAATCCCAAATATATTTCATTGGGATATTCAAATCTTAGTTAAATCCCTGTTATTCTACTAGAGCATCTTCTTACCCAGGTGGCTACACACCCTAAGGGGAGGGATATGTTTATGAGTATCAAAGCTCTGGGGGCGAATGGTAGGATATGCACAAATGGATTTGGGAGTATTCCTCAGATTTTCTCATGAGGCCTAATCAAAGAAGGCTACTGCCAACTCTGAATTAGCAGGATAACCACCACCTTTCCACCTCCCTTAGGATTGCGCTACTGTGCTCTAAATTGGGCTACCTCCTTCAGGACAATGGCAAAGGTAGAAGAAGGGCCAGGATACCTTCAACAGGTTTTTGGAATCTCTGCACACACCTCTATTATCAGAGAATCAGTGACTGCTTAAGTCCACCCACAATTGCCATTGGTACTTGGACTTGTGCCTCCTCTTGGTGGTGCTACAGCAACATACCTGCAACTTGTTGGTGCAGCCCTTGTCTCCAGGATCCTGCTCTCTTGCTCTCCAGCCCGCCTTGGTGCTACTGGAAGTCTACGTATCTCTGTACTTTATTCCAATGCCTGTCCCCTGACTTTTGAATTCCTCACCATTTGAATGAAAGGTGGATCTGCCCGGTGCCACAGAGAGCAGGGTGAGCAGTAACATGATTAATGTCCCTATAGGGGGCAAGGAGTTCATGGGGAGTCTTATGGAATCCAATGGTCTGGCCTTTTAGGATGTCAACCCTCTTTCGCTCTGCCCACTGCTGCTTCAGCCTGTCCCACCAATCTACAGCCAACTCTTCTCAGTAATTGGAGATGAAGCAAAAGGCTAGGGGTGATGAAGGGGGAGAGAAAGCAGGTTCTGTAAAAGGACAATTCCTAAGCTGATGCCACAGCTCTGACAATGAGGTGTGGTTGGTGGTAGAGGGTATTATTTCTTGACATATAACTTAATATAAGGTCAAATATAATGTATAACTTTAAAAATTACATCCAACTAAGCATTTGGTCAGTACAGGTGACATTGGACACATTAGATACTGCAACTATATACAAACCATAGGGTTGTTAAATAAAATGCAAACAAGGTGAAACTGTGGCAGCTGTTTAGGGATTGGGTGAGTAGATTTGCAAACATGCTTGTTAATTGTCTCATATCTGATAATTAACCATTGTTTTTCTTTGATTTATAAAGAAACTAAAAGTGCTTATAAGTGTACCTATCTTGGAGCTCTTCTAAAGCACCTTGGCTCAGAGTTTGTAGATGAGTGCTTCACAGAAGGCATTATAGATATTCATAAGTGGCCCGACTTGGTCCACAATAGCAGGCCATTTAACTGATCTCCGGTTGTTACTTACTGACAATTGTGGGTACTTGTTTTCCTGGTAGATTGAGTGGGTTAATTGGGTGGTGATCAGCCTCCTAGTCAAGGTGTTAGTGCATTCGATATCTGAGGGGATTCGGCCATTGCAATCTCTTAGACCTCTTTCTCTGGTGAAATGAACTTGTTGCATTGCTGCAATGGAGCACAGTACCCTTGCGTTTGTGGCTAAGAGGGGAATCCCCCTAGCCAATTCTTCGTCTTCAAAAATAGATTAAATCCCTGACAATGATTTGTAACAGCAATTAAAATAGCCCCCCCACAAGAACATCTCCATTCTGTTCGATAGATTTAAGGACTTCTTATAACCGGTGGATAACTGGTGATCCCTTTGTGAACTGCCTCAGTCTTATGTTAAGGTTAATGTTAATGTTAATGAAATTTGTACAGCGCACAAATACCCTTGGGTGTCTAGGCACTTCCGGAATAACATACTGTGCTTGATACTACTACTGCTGAAAGAGCCAGATCTTCAACTGTTTCCTAAATTCCAGATGGGTAGGGATTTTTCTAATATGTAATGGAAGGGAGTTCCATTCCTTGATGGTGTTGAAGGTAAGACTCCTGATAGACTTAATGTACATACACAATAAAAAGCTATAGCTGTGCTGTATTTGGGGGTTTACATTTTTATCCTAGGATGTCTAGGGAGGCAGTCCTCAAGACTTCTATGGTGCCATTTAAGTTTTTTTTTACCCATATCGTCAACCCACCCAAAGGCCTTTCTTTGAGGGTAGAGCCTCTATGCTGAATGTCCTGTAACCTAATTTATGTGGTAGCTCTCCTAGTCAGGTCTCCTGAAAAAGGCAGAGGTCAAAATTGCAGATGTATTCATGCAAATCTGGCGCCAAGAGTTTTTGATTGAGCCCGGCTATGTTCCAGGATACCACCATCATATTTTCTGGGGCTAAGTTGACGATCAAATTCAGAACACATTCAAATGTAGTTCTGCTGTCAGTACTGCCAATTGGAGAGGTATTGGGTACCTGGATGTCATACACATAGGTGTCATATATGTCCGGAGATACAGATATTAGTGAGGAACAGCATCCACGTTGGTAAATGTATATTTGGTACTTCGATTCGCATTGTTCCGCTCGGTCAGTCTACTAGGTCTAAGTTTCCTTTGGGGCCTGTAGAAGACTATTGCCTTTATCTATAGTGGTTTTGTTCTGTCTGAAGCTAATTCTGGACTCAAAAAGTGAGTGGGTTCGCAGATTCAAAACTATCAAGCTGTCTGTAATAAATTTTGAATGGAAGGTTAACCTTATGTCATCCAATTCTTGGTGGAGGCGTTTGACTTTTGTTATGTCAGATCTTACAACCAATACACATTGGCGTCTACTTCTAATCCAATGTATCACTTTGTTTTTTAATGAGTCCTCATCTTCTCTAACACCCTGCTTTATTCTGGGGACATTTGTCAAATAGACATTGTAGGTATTCATCCTGCCCTGATTTAAATGTTGAGCTGCGATTAAGGTTTTGAGGGCTGTGGACTTCCTTTCCCCCCCTAGAGTTTTGACATAGTCCTTCGGGTCTTACGGAGTTGGAACTGTTTGGGATATGGATGTCTGGGGGCATGGCAAAAAATCCCTTATGTCTAATTAAAGGCGGCATACTAGGCCTTGGTCCTAAGTGATGTAGGTAGTTAACATATCCTGATGTGGGTAAAACAATTATTTGAGTACAGGACAGTCAGCACTGATTCCATGGGCATTTAAAGAGAGAGGGTGAGGCAGGCTAGATGGACGTGTGTCCGGGGGCTGCAAAACTGGGTGGGGTTTCTTTTCACAGTGAGATTTTTTATTTTACTTGTGCACTGCCGATCTCACTTTCGAGGGTGTTAATACAAAGGGCTAAATTCCCAATTATCTTTTTCAAGGCCAAGACCTCATCTTCTAATCTATTTAGTTTTTGGCACAGTTATGCCGTGAGTTCAGGATTATCCATTCTGTCGTCCTGTACCCCATGTCTTTTGTACTTTTTGATAACCGTTTATTGCATTGGGCCAGCTTTGTAGGTCTTAAAGAGTCTTGCTCTAGCAGTGTTGTTAACGGGGAGTATCTATTAGAGCAATCTACTGTTATAACCTCATTATCAGTGCACGTGACTCGGCTAGGTGATGGCAGGGTAGCTGTAGCGCCATACAAATGCAATAAATAAATAAATTAATTAATAAATAAATACCGGATGTAGGAAAGTTAATTCGGCAAGGATCACTCGTCACAAGAGTTATTGGGGGAATTAGCTTCTGTAGGACTCCCTCGCCAAAATTATGGGGAACAATTATCCTGGGTGTAGGGAATTTTATTCAATTGGGTTTATCCTGTTTGCTGTAGTAGGAGGAGATCTTTTTGTAACAAAAACAAAAATGTGTGGGGAGGGTCAAGGGGAATATTTAATGACCTGTCTGCTCACACCCCTAATATCATGACAAAAAGCACACAAAGGGGCAGACCAGGTCTATAAGATGGTGTGTCGCCATACCTAGAAACTGTGAAACCATTAGATGTGTGTATGAGCGAATGCTGTCAAAGACATAGGCTTGAACAAATCCCATCAGCCCACCCTTGAGGTGGAGTTAACGTCATGTGGGAGTTGCTGATCATTCAATACCACCTCCGACCATGTATTACCGGTGCGGGAGTGAATGTCAGTGATCTTAGCCATATTGTCTGTGCTAAAGTGGAGTTGATAGAAGTGCAGTGCTCAGGTGAAAGTGAAAATAAAATTGACTACGTAGACTTTGAGAAACGTTTAGAAAAAAGTCTGTATGTCAAAGGTTAAAAACACGCCGAGTAGTAAGACTACCCTATGGCGCTATGTAGAACGGTCAACATGTTTCAGCCCTTGGGGCATTGCCCCGGCTTTCTTCAGGACCTTAGATGTAGAAGAGGCTACTGCAACTAAGAGTGATGTGTAAAGTGACAAATAACAATAAATGTACTAAGAGAAGTTACATATCTACCAGGAGTGTATCACGCTTGGATGCCCAATGGAAAGAAAGAAGAATGTCTTCTTCCTAGAAAAAAAGAATGTTTTACAATAACATTCAGTAACACACACAACCATGAAAGTACACAGAGACTGTATTAACAAACACACCTGCATGAATGATTTGCATTCAGCATTATATCAAAAGCATATTAGCTTAATCTACTGGAGGCATTTCCTCACAGTGATACTCACCCAGCTTTGTGTGGGTGAAGACCTCACCTCACCCGGCAACCGCTCGGGAGTATGAGGCCCGCTCTGTTGTGTGGAAAAAGGACACTGTAAGTCCACAGCTCTACAGTGCCCGATCTAATTATTCTACACATTAACCCAACAAACGTGTGTTAGAGACCCACTGTCACACTTCAAACTAGCCCACATTAAAAACTACCATTGAACACTTATAGAAGCACACTTGCTACGGTATTCGTATTGTACAGGAACCCAGCGTTGACACATTAAAAACTACCATTGAACACTTATAGAAGCACACTTGCTACGATATTAGTATTGTACAGGAACCTAAATGTGCCAATAGGCAACTTCTGTATGCCTCCTGGAAGTATAATCCAAACCACAGTCTATTAACATGAGTAGGAAGTCCTGATAAGTGCCATAAGAATAGCTATCCAGGGCACCTATAAATTGAATCTGAAATGATAGTGGCGCTGCCAAGGCTCCCTCTAGTCCTATCTCTTCAGACGAGAATTTACCGATCTATTATTAAGCAGGAGAAAAGGAATCAGCCCCCAGGTTACTGACCTGTCCGTCGGTGCCTCCGGTATTAGACCAAGCGGAAGTGGAGGTGTGTGTCAAACCGACCTTCACCCTTTTATGGCCGCCTCCAATTGGGTAATAAGGCATGTTGGGCGTGTAATACGAGTAATCAAGATGAACAGATTGCAGATGGAGGCTCGACGTAAGACGCCGCTCCTTCGCGCATGCGCGGTACTCAGGATCCGCCATGACATTATACATTATTTCAGTACATATCGCCGTTTCTTTGCGATAAAGGAGACAGAGAATTAGTAAAAGGTTCCATATTACTCGTGCAGCCTGGTGCACTACGAGCTGTCTTTTATCGGAATCCAGTATAACAAGAAGACACATGACGTGTGTAGTGTCTGTATCGGTCTTGTCCCCAGCGTGAATTCACGCACATGATCAGTAAGGAGACACTGTTCCTATGACGTGCATACGGAAAGAATACTGAATCGGAAATCACATAACATTGGAGGTTCCTTTCAAAGATGTCCTGGACACACTTCTTCCGATATCAGAACCGACAGTGTAATGAAACTCAAAGCTTACTTACTACATAATCATGAGGTTCATGAAGTAAATTATGTGGTCATTCCCAAATTAGGGGCGTCCATACTGAGTTGAAGGGAAATTCATGCTCACTGTTCTGTAAATAGTAATATATTCAAAAGGACAGATATGTTCAGAGATACTGAGAGATGTAAGCCCACTTTATAGACTGCTACTGATCATTTATGCTCATGCAGTATTTATCATAGAGTGAAAAAGAGAAGGATGTTGTTGTCATCAAGTGTCCAAGGAGGGGAGAGGCTAGATGTGGTGGACAGAGGGGAAGCACACACAATTGAGTTGGGTGAGCTAAAGGGGTGCAACCAAAGATGTGTTGCACTCATTCAAAGACCCGCAACTAAAAAGTTGCTCTTAATATAAAAAAAACAAAAATGTGTGGGGAGGGTCAAGGGGAATATTTAATGACCTGTCTGCTCACACCCCTAATATCATGACAAAAAGCACACAAAGGGGCAGACCAGGTCTATAAGATGGTGTGTCGCCATACCTAGAAACTGTGAAACCATGAGATGCGTGTATGAGCGAATGCTGTCAAAGACATAGGCTTGAACAAATCCCATAAGCCCACCCTTGAGGTGGAGTTAACGTCATGTGGGAGTTGCTGATCATTCAATACCACCTCCGACCATGTATTGCCGGTGCGGGAGTGAATGTCAGTGATCTTAACCACATAATTTACTTCATGAACCTCATGATTATGTAGTAAGTAAGCTTCGAGTTTCATTACACTGTTGGTTCTGATATTGGAAGAAGTGTGTCCAGGACATCTTTGAAAGGAACCTCCAATGTTATGTGATTTCCGATTCAGTATTCTTTCCGTATGCACGTCATAGGAACAGTGTCTCCTTACTGATCATGCGTGTGAATTCACGCTGGGGACAAGACCGATACAGACACTACACACATCATGTGTCTTCTTTTTATACTGGATTCCGATAAAAGACAGCTCGTAGTGCACCAGGTTGCATGAGTAATATGGAACCTTTTACTAATTCTCTGTCTCCTTTATCGCAAAGAAACGGCGATATGTACTGAAATAATGTATAATGTCATGGCGGATCCTGAGTACCGCGCATGCGCGAAGGAGCGGCGTCTTACGTCGAGCCTCCATCTGCAATCTGTTCATCTTGATTGCTCGTATTACACGCCCAACATGCCTTATTACCCAATTGGAGGCGGCCATAAAAGGGTGAAGGTCGGTTTGACACACACCTCCACTTCCGCTTGGTCTAATACCGGAGGCACCGACGGACAGGTCAGTAACCTGGGGGCTGATTCCTTTTCTCCTGCTTAATAATAGATCGGTAAATTCTCGTCTGAAGAGATAGGACTAGAGGGAGCCTTGGCAGTGCCACTATCATTTCAGATTCAATTTATAGGTGCCCTGGATAGCTATTCTTATGGCACTTATCAGGACTTCCTACTCATGTTAAAAGACTGTGGTTTGGATTATACTTCCAGGAGGCATACAGAAGTTGCCTATTGGCACATTTAGGTTCCTGCACAATACTAATATCGTAGCAAGTGTGCTTCTATAAGTGTTCAATGGTAGTTTTTAATGTGTCAACGCTGGGTTCCTGTACAATACGAATACCGTAGCAAGTGTGCTTCTATAAGTGTTCAATGGTAGTTTTTAATGTGGGCTAGTTTGAAGTGTGACAGTGGGTCTCTAACACACGTTTGTATCTTTTTGTGACATTATTTGTTAACTCCTTCCCATTATCTAGTATTGTCTCTACCTCCTCAAAGCTCATCAATTGCGGCTAGAATACAATTGTCTGCTGCAGTTTTCGTTGGTTTAATTTTCTTTGGTACTTTACTCCTTCCTGCGACAGTCTCTGTGGCCTTCCTCTTTCCCATTTTCTGGAATGGTACAACAATGATACATCAAAATCACTGCCCCCACTTGTTACAGGGCATGGGCTATAGAGCTGGGGAAGGGAACAACAACAACGCCAGTACTTCCCGTGTGGCTCAACCAGTGTGTGGCCCAGGGAAACACGCACCCCCAGAACACAGAAGACAATCGGGTAGGCAGAGGGTCAAACCAACAGATCAATCAACAATTTAGTCGACAGCCCCACAGCACATTCAAACAGCAAGAGCGAACATGTAGGAAGAGCTTCTTGCCAAAGTTGGAATTTCTCACATACCCACGGCAATGGAAGAAGGAGTTTATCAAAGTCTTATGAGGGTCCCAAATAACAATTAGTCGCCTACTGAAAAATCGTGGAGCACGTAGTTGCTGCAGGCAGGTAGCACCAAGGGATGGCCCTGTCCTGCCTCCTCCTGGCTCCAGCAGGTCTGCTCCTGGCACCGCAGGGGGACAGGCAGCATAGGGAGCATGTTAGTATCACTTCCCTCTCATTTGCAGCGATGGCTGAAATCACGAGTTGTGCTCTAGGGCTTGTAGACCCACCAGGGTGTCCAGAGCATAAGGTGAGCTCCGCCAGCAGGTCAGTGCATCCAGGAATCAAACATTAGAGGCCGCATGCATCCCGCACTGCAGGAGAGCTGTGCGGTACTTGGAGGCGAGCGGGCTCCTCCCCCTTGCTGGTTACACAGATGTCGGCTGGATGACTGAGTCCCACCCCAACAAGTGCTGCTGACAATGGGTGTGGGGGCCCAGGAAATGCTGTGATCGAGCAATAAGCACGTACAAAGCCAAGAAGGGGTAAAAGGCCGCCTTATTGGACAGGTAGGCAATACATAATACAAATGCATAACAGATCATAATGTAAACATTTCCCAAGCTAACACCCCAGCCCCTAAGCAATATCCCTGTAGGAACTATTTCCAGCCTAAACCTCCGCTCAAACGCCTCTCTCCATCTCCTGCCTACATCTTGACTCC
This sequence comes from Lissotriton vulgaris, assembly GCF_964263255.1. Lineage (NCBI taxonomy): Eukaryota > Metazoa > Chordata > Amphibia > Caudata > Salamandridae > Lissotriton > Lissotriton vulgaris. The sequence goes on along the minus strand of NC_141698.1, from coordinate 864,204,472 downwards.
AACTCCTCTCCCCTGCTTCCCCCTGTCTAAACCTATTCCTAATGCCCCCAACCCTTCCTGCCTGTCTTGATCTTCTCCAAATCTTCCACCAGGAAAAACCCTAACCCAGGTGTTTTTCCTGTCCCCCCCCCTGGCCAGTTGTTTTGATAGAATGAACTTTTGTCGTAGACCAATGTCGCCAAATAGGATAAAATTCTGTATTCCACAATAGAACCAATTTTTGCAAAAACCATCACGAAATATATATATATATATGTGCATATTTATATACTGTCGCCATAACAGTACATAACTTCAGCCAACAATAAATATTTCCAGGGAAACTACAACCCCAAAAAATGAATACATTATCGGGAATAGTGATGTATGCAAAAATCTTTTGTAATAAACTTGGTAAAAAGGAGGGGGAAGGAGGAGGGGAAAGGAGGGAGGGTGAGTGACAGAGAGGGTGAAAAAACATGGAGCAAAAACCATTGCTGAAAAACATTCATATATATGTATGTTGTCGCTTAAACAGCATATTGTCAACACCACGTATGTACATTTAAAATCTTAGCAATCATTTCTCTTATGTTTAAGATATAAATTTTGTTCCCAATAAAAGACAAGTGGACTCCATCATGTCTAAAAAACTGAAAATCCGCCTTAGCAATTTCCTCATGAACTAACCAATGAATACCATTGCTAAAACAAAAACGTTGTAAATCACGATTACCTTTCCGTCTTGCACGTTCCACAGCGATGAAACTGTGTGCCCCTCTCCATATTCTGCGGGGTATGAGAGCTGTAAAGATAAGTTGGGTTCTGGGCCAGGTCTTTTAGAAAAGAAAAAATAGTTTTATGTCTATCAAAAGCCCCAAACCAGAAAATTGCAGCAGATCAATCTCCCCAAGATGTATTAAAACCACTTCTGGCATTATTTTGGAGGATAACTCACTTACTAGCGGTAAAAGTTGACCCCATTTCATCCCGCTCTTTCGTCACCAAGATAGAACAACTTCTTCAGAAGAAAAACCTAGATTCTTGCCAAAGTGCAGTTTTTCTGCCTGGGTAGCCGCCCATTTGATGAAGGAGTGACCAATGAGCCATACTAGCTGGTGGGATTGACCCAAACCTAAAAAGAGAGAACAATTAATATCTCTATCCTTAGTTGTCATGCTTCAGTTTTCTAATATACCGTAAAAAACAGTCGGAAGACCATCTCCCTAACTTTTTAACATCACCCACAGAGAAACCCCATCTGGACGCTTCCAAGGCCGCCCCAATGCGAAAAGAGTGTGTACCAAACTGTTTGGACTCCTTGCCGATAATCTTCAATGACTTTCTTAACACAGCTAACAACTGTGATGCTTTTAGCTGTGCACCATCCCAATGACGGAAAATACATTTTGTCATTTTACCGCCTATGGCTATAAATTCATACCACACTTGTATGGGGCAAATAATACCTCCTATAGCCTGTAATATTACCTTTGAACCTTTTCCTGACTGGTCAGTTTTGGAATGCTCTAAGAAAATTTAAATATTTGAATGGACCAGGGATACCTTTTTTATCTGTAAATCATCCTTTATAGCAGTACCTAGCAGTTCTGACACCCTGAAAGCTCCAAAAACGAGCTAAACCATGCACAATTTTTGAAAATGGAACTTGAACTCAGAAAAACAAATCCGGCGCAGAGTTATAATTATTTTGTATGACAACTTTAGCGATATAGGTTCTCCCTTGTACAACCCTCTCCTTTTTGTCTTGGCCCATCCTTGCAGCCTGCTGAGGGCTCATATCCCCAACATGATTTACCATAGAAAGAGATACCCGCAAGCTTACCCGATATAGTGGTGGAGGAAACATTCTTGTTGATATTAAGCATAACACATTTTACTACTTCCTCTCTGTGCAATTGTAAACCCCTTCTACTGCAGATTCTAAATATAGCACCTGAATGTAAAAACTCCAGCCACGCTCTTCTGTAAGCCAATTTGGAGCTTTTTGCAAGCAAATTCTCGGCGAGCTGATAAGCATTCATATCACCAAATTCATATCTCGCTGGGAATGGGAGTCCTCTGTGCGTCCGCTCCGGGTGCCAAACCACAGATTCTCTCCCACTGAAAATGAGACAGGGCATCCGCAATACTATTTTCTACTCCTGCAATGTGTTTTACCTTGAAAACAATGTTAAATTTTAAACACCCCAACATAAAGGTCTGCAACAACTTTAACATCTGTATGTCCTTCGCCTTCTGACCGTTAACTAAGTCAACTACTGTCTTGTTGTCAACATTGAAAAGAAAAGTTCTGTTGGCCAATTTATGACTCCATACCGCTAAAGCCACTATAAGTGGGAAAAATTCCAAGAAGGCTATGCTATTGTTCTCACAACCCAATTATCCGGCCACTTCTCCGCACACCACTTAACCCCCTAAAATAGGCTGAGACCATGAGCACCGGAGGCATCGTAAAAAAGTTGCATTTGCCACATAAAATCATTGTCCAATGACGAAAGTGTTATGCCATTGAAATCTGACAAAAAAAGTGGACCAAACCTCGAAGTCCGCTCGCATATGTGCTGTGACCCTGATTCTGTGGTGTGGGAGCTTCAGCCCTGACATAGAGAAACCCAGACGCCTGCAAAAAGATCTACCAGCACGTATAACTTTACAGGCAAAATTTAGATGACCAGCAAACATGGTGCCTCCACTAAAGTAATTTTTTTAATAGTGTGCGCATGTTCTACAAGTCTTGTTATTTCTGTTATTTTCTTCTGGGGAAGCCTTGTCAGGCGCTGACCCGAATCTACCAGTAACAGAGCGCCTACAAAGAGACATCTCCAACAGACGGAACTACATCTCCCAGAAGGCTAGTAAATGGGAGGAGCTTCATCTATTTTACCTAGCAATACGTGGAGTGAGGTGTGCGTAATCTGCCGTTGTTCCTGATTCTTTCCCGTCTCGAGTCTCACGCGTGTTGCGTGGAGACCCTTCTTCGTCGGAGCTTATTGTGCTGGGGATATCGCCAGGACTTCAGTATCGTACTTGTGGAAGCGAGGTTCTTCTGCTGTTTGTGTTTGACTAACAGACGCTGCTGGAACCGCCACCATTGGGGGACACACGTTGAAGGAAGTGTGTTGTTTTGTGCCCTCTTCAGAATAACAGAAACGCAGTTGCTATTACTTTAGCGCTGAAGGAAGCGCTTGTTGGCAACTTTATTCATTGTGAGTCAGAGTTCAGCGTTGAAGGAAGCGCTGCTTTTTCTATTACTGTGGAAGCTGCTCGGGAGGATTCCGTGCTGACGGAAGTGCTTGGCTTCTTGAGAACTTCTTCAAATATAAGCTGTTTCTTTTCCACAGTTGGGGAGAAAAAACTAATCTAATGAAACTTGGAAAGGGGAGAAGAACATCATATCGCCCTAAGGGAAGCGCTTAGTTGTTTTGGTTCTATCTTCCCATGGAGGGAAAAACTTACTTTGAATGGACCTTGAGTTTATTATTTTGTTGCTCTATTTATGGTGTTCTCTGGAGCAAGAGAAACAATCTTAATTACATTGACGTTATTTTGAATCTCAGTTCTGGAAAGGAAGGAAGCACTATAGTTGAGTCTGTCTTCTGTTCTTGCCATCATAAATGTTTGATGGGTATGTGTGGTGAAGTTCCTTCCATATTGACAAGGAGTATGCAGTGAGAAAGGAATAATAACTGGTTGTGTTTATTGTTGTAGGTTTGCCTCGAGGTTAGAGGTTGACGTCTCAGAGAATTGGGTGTACAGTTGTGCGGACTTCCTTGGCCAGTTGAAAGGTACTAGTTAGCCCTAGTGAGAACATATGAGAGTAGTGACATTGGCAGGATCTGTATTAATTCTATATTCTTTTATTACAGGTCTCCCGCTCCCCGCTGTTCCTTCCCTAATCCTTTTTTCTTCCCTCGCCTAACTACCTTACTACTCTGAGTTGTTATTATCCAGAGTTGGGAAAGTTTGGAGGTGGACCCCTTTTGGCATCATACGAAATCGGAGGAGTGGCCTTGATGCTGACAAGCCTAACCTGCATCTTGACGGTATCAATCTCAATGTCCAGGTATGTAAGGCAACAACAAGGGACTTCTGTTTTGTCCTCTGCTAAAGGGACTCCTAATTCTTGTGCCAAACGTTTGAAGTCTTGTAAAGCAGCTTCGCAGCAAAGTGAGGTAGCTGCGCCCGTAAATAGAAAATCGTCAAGATAGTGTGTAATGCCCATGTGACCTGTACGGAAAGAAAAGCAGCACTGAAGAAAAGAGCTGAATGCCTCGAATAGTCTGCATGAAATCACACAGTCCTATATGAAGGGTCTGTTCTACAAAGTATTGTCCTTCAAAAAATATGCCCAGTAATGAGAAATCAGCAGGGTGTACCGGTAATAACCTGAAAGCAGACTTAATATCATACTTGGCTAATTCTGCCCTCTCCCCAGTGTTTCTGATCATAGCGAAAGCTGAATTCACTGATTCGAAATGTACCATGGAATCATCTTTGGCAATGAAATTATTGACAGAATAACCTTGTGGCCATGTTGGATGTTGAATCATCCTGAACTCACCCTCAGCCTTCTTTGGAACCACACCCAGCAGTGACTATGACTATGTGTGAAAAAGTATTGGCTGATTTTAAATTTGGCGCAAATTTAGGGTTCCGTGGTCCTTGGTAGCCTAGCCTGAAACCTTCCTTAAAACACCATTGTAATAAGGTAGCGTCCTGGGCATTTGGATAGAATTGTAAAGAGTTAGATAAAATATCCACTTTGATTGGTGTAGAAGCCCTTGTTACCAAGCTCAAGTGTAAACCCTCTTCCTCTACCTGGAAAACTGCTTACCCAATTTGTCTGCTCCCCGAAACATTGTATAACTGCATGTTTACCACCGCACCTGGAACATTCATGTTTGTATTTGCTGAGCTTTTTGGTAGAATACCCTTTTTATTGAAATTCCAGCATGCTCCAGAGACCATTTTTTGAGATCTGGTCCATGAACCCACCACTCCGATGGTGGGTCTGAACTGAAAGGGCCGGTATGGAACCGCCAGACCACTGGCTGTGTGCATAGACGGGGGGGCCTTTGGGGGTACATCCACTGTATCAAAAGCATGTTATCAACCTCACCCTATGGTTTCTCAGGCATCAAAACTAACCAGGCCCTAAACTCTTCATCATAGTGAAGCCAAGCATAGCTCCCAAATTCTGTTGCGGACTTCCTGATGGTATTTAAATACTTAAAGAGTGATACTGATCTGTCTGAAAATTTTTAGCAGTATAAACTGGCGAATATAAGAAATGTAGACATCAATGAATATATATTAGCAGGTACCCTCGGCATCCTTGAAAGTTCCCAAGCTTCCTCTTTCTCTTGTATGTCCCGGTGAAGAAGCTTGAAAACGTCAATGAAGTCCCGTTTCCATATCCTGTCCTTCGGCCTTGCTTAAGTGAGCACCCAAAGGCATAGAATAACCCATGTAGGTAAACGTTTAAACGCGCTAGATGATGCGTTGTCAGACTCGCCTTCTGTGTGGTGGCATCACCTGCCAATACTTTTACTTTATCAGTTACTAGTCCCCCTTCCGTACCTTCTTGAACAAGTTTATTTAGAGAGATCAATTCATTATGTTCCCCATCAGTACCCACTCCCTTATCAACCCTAAAACGTTTCCGAAACTGTATTTGAGCCTCACCTGACTTATTGATAGCTTGTTCATCGGACAACAATCTGTGCTTCGCTGCTTTGTTCTGCTGGCTTCGCACCGACTGCATAGTTGGCACTGTCCATTCCTTCACTATGTGAAAAATGTTATCTGGAGATATCTTTAGTACACCCCCCAGTTTTTTCCAAAAACTTGGGAAAACCACCTGATATGCCCTCACAATCCGATAACTCCCCTTCTTCCAATGATTCAATATCATCCTCTGGCAACAAGGTACCTACCACCCCTTTCCTACCTACACTACAACTCCTTCCACTGCTACTTGTCTGCTCTCCATACCCAATACCCCCATCAAACTCCCTCCAATTTATAGCTTTCTTGAAAGAGGCAGCTCTCTTATCATCTAATGATATGGGAAATTTCGCAGAAAAATCCCCCTCATTGCCAGTTCTGACATTGCAGGACGCTGGAAGCCTGACTGATACAGCCTTACTAGCCTTTCTTGTGCCTGGCAGAATCTCGCCCTCGTTGTACTGCCAACCGCCTGAATTCACAGTAGAAATTCTACTCTTTTCTTTTAAAATTAGCAATCTACGTTCATCAGTGATCTCTTGCGGTATCCACACCCATTGTCCATGTGCTTCAAGTCCGGGGGAACTGTTGAAATAATCAGAAACGGCCTGATTATTGATGGCTGATAAATAAGGAACACCTGTGGACATTACTGCACCTGTTTTGGCCGTATCATTCATTTGACAATTGTCTTTAAGCAAAGACTGCCCGACATCAGGTTTCTGAGAATTAACAGTGTTCTTTAACATAGCATTTACTGTTTCATGTGATATAAATGGAGCTAAACCCCTATCATTTTTAACTTTGTGTACCTTTTTAATGATATCGCCCTTATGGGTAAAATGCAGATGTACTTGCTAGACGTAACGAAATGTGCAGCAAAAACGGGTTTAAGCGCAGTCTGGCCACTAGATGGTGGTCTCTCATCACTAGAGGCTTTTTGTATGCCAGCCTGCCTAAGCCCGACTTGTTTTTTAATTGTTGTTTTCGGCTGATAATAAAGGAGGGGACTGCGCCTGCGCGCGTTTTGCCCCTCCTTCCACGTGAAGAGACTGCCCGGTGCTGAGGAGGCGGAGGTCCCCGCACCTGCACCACTGGTAAAAATGAGTGCTCGCCTGACAAAACTTCCACATGCGAGTGGTCCTCTTTGGCAGACGGCGTTGGCGAGCCCTCACTCAAAAGACAAGCGGCGACCACTAGCAACACGCCGCCTGCTGCCTGGCGTCCACTCTGCTCCAGGCCGACCCATGCTTGGGAGAGCGTGCCCGACACTAGTAATTCCTCCCACCCTGCTGGAGGCGGAGGATTCCATAACGCCAGTGAAACCCTGAAGACTTTTATTAATATGAAAGCAGAGCCCCACCAAAATGTTCCGCCCTACCTCTCCTGAGCCTCATAAAAGTGCGCAACATCGAACGTTGGGGGATCAAGCTTGCGCTCCCCATGGCCAGCCAATCCCTGAAGCCCTCCTGCTCAATGAAACGATAGGGCGTACCATTGCCCGAAACTGCCTGGGGCTGCACACTCTGCGAGTGTCAACCCCAGGAGCCCCCGTTGTCTCCCGCGCTGCACAGTACTTGTAGGCGAGTGGGACTCCTCCCCCTCACTGGTTGCATAGATGTCAGCTGGGGGACCGAGTTCCACGCCAGCAAGTGCCTCTGACAATGGCTGTGGGGGCCCAGGAAATACTGTGATAGGCTCCTGCGCTACGTGAGAGCTTCACAATACTTGGAGGTGAGCCGGACTCCTCCCTCTCACTGGTTGCAAAGAAGTCACCTGGGGACCGAGTCCCACCCTAGCAAGTGCCTCTGAAAATGGCTGTGGGGGCCCAGGAAATGCTGTGATAGTCTCCCATGCTGTGGGAGAGTTGCACGGTACTTGGAGGTGAGCGGGGCTCCTCCCCCTCGCTGGTTGCACAGAAGTTGGCTGGGGGACCGAGTTCCACCCAAGTATGTGCTGTTGACAATGGCCGTGGGGGCCCAGGAAATGCTGTGATAGTCTCCTGTGCTGCAGGAGAGCTGTGTGGTACTTGGAGGTGAGCAAGGCTCTTCCCTCTCGTTGGTTGCACAGATGTTGGCTGGGGGAGCATGTCCCACCCTAGGAAGTGCCTCTAACAATGGCCGTGGGGACCAAAGAAATGCCATGATATTCTCTATGAATTCTTTATGTTCCCAGTCTCTTTTAGATTGTGCACCTTCTTGCCCAATAAACTTTGCATGTACTAAATAATAATACACGAAGATCTTGAACTGGGCACTTAAAGACCACATTAATTTTTGTATGCCCTCTCTTGTATGTAGAATCAACGATAACAAGGGGCACTGAAAAACATGCAGAACCCCCGTCTTTATCTGGAAACCCTGTCTCCTCCAATTTTGTGTCTGAGTGGCCTATGCTAAGTAAAAGGAGAGGTGACCATGTATTATACAATAGAAAAATTCCCTCTTGAAGAAGATATTTCAAGGTGCAAAAAATGGGTAGGAAAGGTCAAGGGGGAATACAATGGATACACAAAGCCACTCTATGATGAGTTTTCGTGCCCTTAGAGGATGTAAGAGAATATCTTACAGAACCCAACTTTTTAAACACTGTTATATAGGGACTTTAAAAATAGCTTTTCTAGGTAGAAAGGCTCAATCAAGATTAAATACAGCTATGAGCGTTAGACCATAGGATGTTCTTTTGTACCTCAGGCCATGCTTTAGGAGGATTATTAACACCAGTCTCTTCCAGGGTAGCCAAGGATGTGTTGGTATTATTTTTTTTAAAACATTTTTTTATTGGCATTTTACATCAAGTATGGTTTGGCATACTTAAAGATTTTATTGAACTACAATTACATAGAAAATAAGCAGAAGTATCAAATAATTAGCATTTGTGCTGAAAAAGGACACCCAAAATATCAATTAGTTCAACATAGGAAGGTATGAGCTCCAGTATGCAGTAACTATTACTGCCACTGGTGAGGCTGTTCTCCATGTGCAAGACTGGAATTGTATCAATACACACTTTGTGCCATTCCAGTAGGTAAGTAAGGGGTATCTTTGGAGCTAGTCTAGTCAATTAGGCACATTACCTATGGCTCTCCTGTCTGTCACCGAACGTCTGGGTACAGTGTGAGGTCAGTCCTACAATCTCAAAGTAATGGTTGGGTGTGAAGGAGGGATGAATGGGAATCCCTGGAAATATAATGTATTAAAGCTCCTCACGGTGTAAGAACGGTCCCTAGGTATCCTCAAGGGGTACAATTGATCTTGTATCTTGTATATGTGTTTCTAATAGGTGTCTAAATGTTATAACACCGCAAACCACTCTTGATGTGTGGGTCTTTGTGAGGAACTTAGTGTCGAAGAATACATATCTTGACCATCATTAAGGCTGTGATAGCCATCTATGACAATGGGAATTGTGTCATCCACATTGCTAAAATCATGTAAGAGGGCCAATTGGGTAGAGTTTCTGGAGGGTGTAGAGCTAGTGTATGGGAGTGTTCTCCATATTGAGTGCCAGTAGGATGTCAGACCTTGACAGGTCCATAGTATATGGTAGAGACCACAGCCATTGGCAGTACCATTTCAGTAATTGTTGCTTGTAAACAGGTAGGATTTATGTGGGGACCAGTACTGCAGTATGGTCTATGGGCCTCTTTCTGCGTGCATGTTAAGTTAGCATGGCATATTAGAAGTTTAAACGCCATTTTTCCTTTTTGCACACAACTCTGCTTGCATGTTGTTACTGATTTAGCTTTCACGTAGGTCTATACATGAGAAAAGGTTTATTTTTTGACATCTCTTGACATACATCATGTCCCCAGTCTGTACAGTGAGTGCTGAGCCGACAAGGTTATCATAACGTGCAAGCCTGTTTATCGGCGTGTCCGTGTAACACATTCTAGGCACAACAATTTGGCAGCTGCAAGCCGAGTAGGATTCTGGCGCCTTTATCATAGCACACTGGGCTTAATTGAACACACTTGGAAGATTCCAGGCATGCAGAGAGACTAACCAGTCCTGATGTAATTTACACGTACTGAGCAGACCGGTAAATGGGGCCCCCCTAAGAAAGCTCAAGAGAACTTCTATAGTTTTATAATACATAGTTCCTAGATAGGGAGGGTGTTTTAAATAGGCGCTTTTATCACCTGTTTGCACTATCATCGAAACATGATTCCTCCTTTTGTATTTTATGTAATTGTAACCATGCTGAACGTATTATTTTTAATAATATGTATGCTTATGTTGATTAAAATACTGCGCTTGAGATCAAGTCGTTAAAATAAACATTTTAACCTTAACATGTATCTATTTTACTCCTGTTGTGGACTGGTATGAGCGTATAACAAAAGAGTGTTCTCACTTCCCACCATTCCTGAGATGGTCCTAAGACGCATGTTCTAGGTTGTCTAATCATTGGTTTATTTGCTATAGGACGAAAAGCTAATGTGACACTGATTGCTAGTCTAGTAGGGGATTTTGGGTACTAAGGTGAGTTTTGGCACACCCTAATTCACTGAGGTCCTAAGTCTCTTTTTTTTAAATGTATTTTATTTATAGTATCACAGCAGCAAGATCACATAAATCCATATATAATTCATAAACCATAGATACATAGATGTAAACAAAACAAATACGTAAAGGCAACTTAGATCTTAATCATCAATCACAATACAAAGGAAGAGAAAAAACATTAACAAATATTTGACAAAAACTCAATTCATCCCACTTTTTAAGATTAAACTTCGTAATAATCACGAAAAGCTCCCCATATATTTATACCCATCATTCGCTTCCTGGAACCTTTAACCGAAAATAAGCCCCATTCCAATTTATATAGATTATATATTTTAGCTGGCCAGTGCTCAAATGCCGGCGGCTTTTCCTGCAGCCATTCCGTTGCGATACACAGGCGAGCTACAGTCATAGAAAAAAAAAAAATAACAATATTGATATAGTCTATTCGTTGATCTGTTTGTGGTGATCTTCTCCAATAACATCATAGCAGGAGTAATGATCAAAGGCATATTAATAACCAAAGACAAGAATTTTTGTATACCTGCAGTAAAACTATGCAGTTTGTTACATCTAAAAAAAATATAAACACTGTCCACATTATCTTCACCACATCGAAAGCATTTCCCATCATACCACCCCCCCATTTGGCCATCCGTGCAGGGGTATAATATATATCAAATAAGGTCTTAAAAAAAGAGGTCCTAAGTCTCTCTGCACAGTTCTGTGTTTGAGCACAATCTCTGTTTCAGTACCAATTATGTAATATCTTGACGTAGGAGTGTTTCAATGGTTCGTCTCGATTGACGGGTCATGGTGTTCCATGATCTCGTTCCAGTCTTCGTCCAAGAAGGCAATTCCTTGCCTGTCCTGCCCGTAGGTTTTAGGGGATTGTAACATACAATTGGAGTAAGCATTTTCACTATGGATCCCATACAGGTTTGAGACAATACCCCTAGAAAGTCACTATTCTCTGAGATATTCCAATATGGGTGGTTCCGGAAGGTATACAAGAACCCCTTCAAGTCTGCCTTGTAGGCAATGTCTCAGTTGCCATTACCCATACTGTTGTGATTAAGGTGAAGAGAAGTCTGATTGGAGCATTGCAAAAAAACAATATTAGTCCCCAATAAAGAGATCTCGAATCATCATGATCACCCTGTGCCCATGCCAGACATCTAACTGGCTTCTAGTCTATATTTATGCCTTCATTAGACCCGAGTGGCACCTCCTTATGAATCATTCTATCTATCCACAGCACGGGGATAGATAGAAACATGGGGGACAGTGAGCAGGCTGGGATATTGTGGTATCATAAAAGATACCACAATATCCCAAAGGCTTGTGTCAATGTACATTCCCGGGGTAACCTTCTGGGGTTGATTGTCGGCTGGTGCAATAGAATAGGCCAACTGTGAGAGGTGGTAAGTGAGACAATACAATGCATATAGGGAACACATAGGTCTCCAGCCTTAGTGATCATATGTAAACTTGCAGGTTTAAAATGAGGTTTCCTGTCTGCCCATATAAACAGTTTTAAATGTTGATTTATAGTCAGGAGTATGTGTATATAGAGTACAATAGGCAGCATGACAAAGACATAATTGAATCTGGCCACCTTTACCAATGTTTTTCATTTGGATTGTAACCCAGAAGAAACCTGCAAAGCAGACCAGCTCCATTCTGGAAACAAGGAGGTGCAGATTCTCAAGAACCATGCCCTCCAGGTCTACTGTTAATAAGAATGCCCAGGTATTTTAATCCTGTAGTCTTTCATGTGACGCCGTAGGAACCAAGTGTGGGTTCTCCTTTGTGGGGGATGTTTTGATTTAAATGCAAAGTGCTTCCTTATATAGTTCACACTAATCAAATTATCAGAAAAATTCGAATATCATTTCAGTGCTTGTTGTAAATACATGTATGAATTTGGTGAATAACCCTGATAATAAGCAACAGTAAACATTTTTGGTATTGAGTTTACCTAAAATTATGTTATCTTATCCCAGTACAATAATTGTAATCAAGGGGGATTTTAATCTAAGACGTAACCGTATTACAAACAACCAATTGCAAGATGATGTTTTGTCTGTTTAGAATATCCCATTAGAGGTCTTCCTAAGACTTCTATGTTATCTTCATCATTGAAAGTAACAATATTGTTATCAATGAAGGCTGTGGTTCTTTTAAATAGTAATTTTTTGATAGATTCCCTGGTAAAGCACACTTTTACAGAAGGCAATCAAAATTGCTCTGTTCAGCATATGTTTGAAAAATTCATCTGTTTAACAATTTCCAAGTGCTCTATAAGAATGGGAGTAGTCATTGTTTCCTTTGAACAACTCTATGCTGTGAAGGTCAGTTATAACAATGAAGAACACTTTCAGTGGAGGTAGACTTATTAAAAAGACTGCCTACCCTTCTTAATGAACAAAATCTGTTGAAGAGGTTCGGAGCAAAAAACGTAATATCATGATATTGAGCTACTGTTTTTGAAGTAGTCAAGTGCCTAAATATGAGATTCAGACAAGTCAAACCCAACACTACCTTCAGATAAGAGAACACATTGATGGTTTGATGAGGATTGTCATATCCTTAAGTCTAAATTGAAGACATTACAAATAGCGCTAAGTCAAGGCCAGTGATGTCAGTTTCTTTTAAAGTATTGGAATTTCTTCATAGAAGCTAAATTAAAAAGAAAAAGCAGATTTATAAAAACTCCTGCTGGAAAAATATGATCCAAGCAATTATAACTAAAGATTAAAAAAATACTGGGATTTAGTTAAACAGGGCGTAGGGAAAACATTACCCATGGTAATATGAATGGCTACTGAAGGGTAGGCTGTCTTGAGGTAATACATGTGATGGTCTATACGGACTCTCTGTTGGACTAACTAGAAAGCAAAAAATAGATTCTAGCCCTATTTGCTATTGCTGCAGTACAAAATTATATTTTCACTTAATATAATGAGTGTTAAAGGCCTTGACAATCTGGCAACAATAAGTATAAAATCCAACGTAGAGTGCTTGGATAGAGCACTATCCCTGGTGAACCAACAAATTATTATCATGAGCCAATTCCTATATAGATGGAGAGGGGTAATTATAAAACATATTCGCAAAACAGTGATCTAATATCACCTAAACACTACCGATTGATAAGTCTTCTTGATGTTGGAGGATTTGGTTTTTGCCAAAATATTGCTCCAGTGTCTTAATGAAAGTTCTGTCGATAAGGATTTAATACTGATGGAGCAAGGGGGATTTAAGGAGGGATATTCCACTTAACCATTGTTGCAGCTTATGATCACCTGCTCTCAAATCAATAGAGCAAACAGGTAATCTTTTCTGTTGCTTTGTTGACTTCAGAGCAGCAGTTCACTTAGTAAATTTAAACATACTCTGGGATAGGGAAAAAAAATGGAAATTCCCAATGCGTTGCTCTCTATTCTGAGGCAGCTTATAAATAAACAAAGACGATAACCTCTCAAGGAAAATTCCATTTAAATTTGGCAGGTGCCAAGGCTATGTTTTAGGCTGATTACATACGCAGTCTTCTTGGCTCTTTCCATTGGCCTTTAGAAACTTGGGCACTGATTTAAATCATGGTGGTTGATCAGCCATATCTCCGTGGCAGTGGTTTCAAGTACTCCATCGAGTTGACAGAGTGCTGCTTGCCATATTTAGATGTGTGCAGGCTGGCAGTATTCAGCTGTGTTGATTTAGATGTCCCTATTATGCTGCCATTGTCCTTGTGGTGGATTCCTGATGGAGTGAGTCCCTGGCAGAGTAGAGATTGGTAAGTACAATGTATTTTCATGTCAATACACATATATGTTGTTTTTGTCTCAACAACATTTGCAGGTAATGTGTTATGCCCCTTTTTGTAACATATTGCATGCCACACAAACAACATGCACACACTATTGAATGCACACCCACAGACACCAAAAGCACAACACCCACAAGCACCACAAAAACAAATTCTTTTAAGTATCAATACAGGTGTGTTCCATTTTCCTTGATGAGTAGGAAAATTAACTCTACTGCATAACACATAGTAAAACATTGTATGTAAGAGCAATGAAAAATAACAAGCCTACAACAATTGTCCTCACACGATTCATAGTAAGACAACTAAAAGAGTTGTATAACTTAGATCCCTGTGACAATGGAGTCATTTGGCATCCTCTTGGAGTCAGAGCACAAGAGAAGGGACATGGGCAATGGGCTCCAGTCAGAAATGGAAGTAGAAGTGAAGAACAGTTAAAAAGGTAAGTCCTTAGCTCAATCCCTTTTATTCTGTCATTTCAAAGTAGGGGGGATTCCCACAACAGTTGCCTCGATGGAAAGCCACATCGTGAATACTTTGGCGGTCATTTTCGCTGGACTCCCATTGACAGTCACTACTGTTTATGGCGTAGTCGGTGGGAATCTGGTAGACTTTCATCCTTGGACCCGCCAACATCTAAATAGAGAGGGCTCCAAGTAGGAGGTTGGTGAATCCATCAAACAAAGGATGGCCAGACCACCACTGCCAAGATCTAAATCAGGCCCTTGGTCTCCTTATCCCCAAAATGGGTGGTTTTCATATTCCTTGTATCCAGCAAACTGCTGATTTAGTCATAATGGATACTACCCAGATTGTTTAAAAAGAAAACTTACTGAGTTTTATAATTATTGTAACTGTGAAAAATTATTATTCACATGAAGATGACTAAAGTCATGGTGTTTGTTAAGAAAGTTGTTCTTGATTTTCAGGACCAACACACTGGAAGAAGTAGATTCTATAAACACAAAAGTATACTCTTTCACAGAAGGTTGATTTCGAACCACCAGAAAAAGGTTTTAAAGACCAGAGGTTTAACCTCTGTAGCTGGGGTAAAGAAATGTAATTGAGATTTTGGTGGCTCCTCATCAAGGCCAGTTCTCTTCGATACAATGATACAACCATAGATTTACTATGGGGCTGAACTCATACGCCTGAACAATAAACTTAAATGTGATTCAATAGAAGTAAGTTTAAAAAAAAATCTGTTGAGTCTTCTAAAAGCCTCAACGGTGCAGCCAATATTGAAACAATTGTAAGTACACAGCTTTCTAGCACAGTTTTTTACTCTTCCTTTCTGGACCTGGCTTATATATGCTACCCTACTCAAAATTGTGAACCTATGTCAAGAAGAAATTGCAGAGAGTGAAATGTGTTGGGCTAAGGGGGAAAGTAAGAGTTTTACATTATAAAAAAAATTGACTGAAAGTTAAGCACTGCTTATCTGTCTGTAAGTACATTGAAAAAAGGGTGGTAAAGAACTCATTGTGACCCAGATTTTCAATGGTTCATCATCAAGTTTGCATTACTTTTTTCATGCAGACTCAACACAAACCCCTTTTTCAAATTTGGATTTTCCATTTGTTTGTAAGTAAAAGTAACACAAACCAGCACGAAGATCTAAGCAGCCATGGTACATGGGCATTCTCGTGCAACCATACATCGTTTTTCACACTAACACAATCTACTAATAATAGTAGACAGAGCTTTGCACCAAAAAATAATGCCACTTAAAAGCAGGCTTTGTACATACAACAATGGCCCCATGCATGCAAGAAATATGAAAGGAATAAATATAGACAGAGTCAATCTATATTACGAGTGACGTGTCCAGCCGGACAGTGGTCTTTAAAGTTTACTCAATATACACTTCGTTATAACACAAGGAGTACCTTCCACAATTCAACCAGTTTGGAACACAAGCCTGTGCCCAGCACTAACAGAATGGGAGCACAACTGCCCACGGACTCACCCGGTTCCCCAGGCTCCGACGGATACCATTTTGTACCGCGGACTTATGCGCTTGATTGTGGGCGCGTACTTCCTACACCTTCCCACTGCCGTTCCCGATTCAGGCTCGACGGCAATTAGAGGCTAATTATTGTTAAGGCTTTCATTGAAATGTCCTGATGATGGTCCCCGTGATTTACTAGGGGGTCCGAAGCGCTGTCGACTTTTCGAGCACCTAATGCTAAAACGTGATTACTATGTGTTGTAATGGTGCTTTGTTAAAAAATTCTGTACAATTGCATTAATGACAGAAAACGTGCTTTGCCTTAAAAAGCCCTTCTTCACTCTCTATATCCACCTTCTGTACCCGTTCTGTTAGTGCTGGGCACAGGCTTGTGTTCCACACTGATTGAATTGTGGAAGGTACTCCTTGTGTTATAACAAAGTGTATATTGAGTAAACTTTAAAGACCACTGTCCGGCTGGACACGTCACTCGTAATATAGATTGACTCTGTCTATATTTATTCCTTTCATATTTCTTGCATGCATGGGACCATTGTTGTATGTACAAAGTATGTTCCCTGAGGTCCCTGCTGACTAATTTGGGGCCCCTTGTTGTTGTTAACTTAACTTAAAAGCAGGCATCATACGGGGAACTACTTTTGTTTCTCCTTTCTTTTCCAATTTTGCATGCGTGCTGTACTGTACAGCACACTTAAAAGTGGGAAAAGCTTTACAACTTATCTAGGCATAGTACCTGCAAAACATATGTTAGACTCACGCAAACACCCTTGCACCAAGGTGCACAGATGTGTGGTGCCGCACTGCTGCATGATCGTGTGCAGGCACTGGGGAGAGAGGAGGATAGTGCCATATGTCTGTGGATATGGGCCTTTCTGGCAACCTTGGGCGCTGTGCTGCATTGTGTGACAGGTATGTAAATCTGTGACTGAGAAGCAAGGCCAACAAAGTTGTATCTGAGTGCCTAAGGAATATTTTGCCAAATAACAACATGAGACTAGCACATGCCGTTCGGAAACCATTCGGACCAAATCGGTTTTGGAATGGTTTCCAACCAAATCGGATTCTGGGAGTCCGTCGAATGATTACGATGGTTCCAAAACCATTCGGTCAGACTCCCATTGATTTCAATGGGGACCTGTGTTCTGACTGAATACAGAGGCTCCCATTGAAGAAAGGGTTGGGTACCCTGTGGCGGGCACCCCAAGGTGCCTGCCACACTGTGCATGGATGGAAAGGGGGGAGGCACCCATGGGCCAAATTCGGAGCCCCCGGTTGAAGGGGGGACTGCTGAAGGTCCCAAAAGTCAGATTCCGACAGCTGATCCATGTCGGGACAACCGATTTGGAAAGGCTGTCTAAATCCAACATCCTTATTGTTCGGTCGGAAATGCGGTCCTAAGACCTGTACGAGTCAACTCTGAAAGACTCAGTTACTCCGAATGCTGTTCTGAACCGAGTCGGACAGGCCGAACAGTTTCCGGACATAATAATCCACTCCGCAGTGCTGCGGACAATTTGTGGCAGTGTACAGAGATCTCCCCCGCCGCTGCGATCTTGGTTGCGGGTTGAGCTCTGAGGTCCGAGCCACCCCTGAAGTGACTGCTCTGGCTTCCGTTTTCCAAGAGGTGCTGTGGGGGAGCTTGCCAGTGCTCGAAGGGGTGCTTAGGAGGAGCCTGCTGCCGGAGTGGATTACCAAGCGGCGCTTCGGTACTGGTTGCTAATCGGGGCACTACAATGTGCTGAGGAGGACCTTGCTACTGGTGGAGGCTGCAGAGCGGCGTTCCAGCCCTGGATTGCAATCCCTTCAAACCCAGATGATCCCTCCAGTACCCGCTTTGCTGTTTTAATGAGTTAGAGGAGTGATGGGGATGTAGGGGTTGCCTGATTACCACATTACTCAGCACAAGTCACTCCGGCTCTTACCTGCACGCAGGTGTCGCCTGCTCTTCCTGCCTACTATTTGGGATGCCACATGAGACTGTATTGTTTTGCTGGCTCCGGATAGGCTGTCCTGGATCTGCTGGCACTTTTTGTTTTGGCTCGGTTTTCTTCAAGGAAGGGTGCCCATTTTGACTGATGTTTTAAATGTTGTGGTTTGGCACCCATTTTGTTCTCCTGGCTCACATAATGGAAACTGTAGAGGGGTGCTCCCTTCCCTTCCCTGGTCTCTGTTCTCTGCTAGCCAGGGAAAGACAAATAGGTGTGCTCCAGCCTCAACATACAGTGGCCATCCTGGAGTGGTCAATTTACCTCTATCACACTGAGGTTCCGTGACAATTGTAAGTGGTGTTTTCGACTCGCACGAATATGGTCGAGTCTGGTATCTATGAACCGCAAATGACGAGTTTAGTAAGTATGCGCAGTTTCGCTGTGCTAACTTAAACCGTTCGTTTGTTATGTGGGTTTTTCATCTGTACCCACGGGTTCCATCTTAGATACGGCATCCATTTTGTCTCTTGCCCTCAAGTAGTCAGCGAACGGACGCTGTCCGCTTCGCGACCCTGGGACTCCCAAGATATTTGCGGAAGACACATGTTCGTTGTAAGTGTCTTTATGACGAGGGGGATGCTACTGTAAGGCAGGTGGCGCCGCTCGAGGCTCATCTTGCCTCACAGGCTTATTGTCTCAGCCGAGCATCTCATTAGGCACGTCCCTTTGATGCCTGTATCTCGTGCTTTCCGATACCTCCCCTTTTACACCCTTTCCGATCTCCCCACTGTCTCCGTCTTCCTTTGCACCTGTCTTCATTCCTATTTCCGATCTACTTTACTGCTGATTGGAATTTGCTAATGGTGGGAAGATGGGTTTTTACAGTTGGGAACCGCCAAATGTTTCCGCACTTATGATCCGGACCTCATGTGTTTGAAAGCGACCAAAGCGACCCCTCTGGGGGATGATGGTGGGAACCGGGTTGTAAACTTTTGTGTACCATGTTGTCTTATGGGTAAAAACTGTATAAAAGGAGCGATTCCACAGAACCAATTTGAAGCAGTCTCCCCGAACTACACTCGATGTACTTCCTGTGACTTCTGTTTTCCCTGCAGCAAATAAACCTTGAATCTTTGACGTCAGAGGAAGTGTCCCGTGTCTCTGTGACTTGTACGCCGGAACAGGTTACCCACGAAGGTTTCAGGTGTTGTGCCCTGGCACCGCTGGGTCCAAAAGAACCCAGTCCTTCAGTTGGCGCCCAACGTGGGGCTGCATCAGTGGTACCGGTCCAAGCCCGACGATCGTGAGGAACTTCGTGTGAAATCTCCGAGGGAAGGTGCACCCCGCTTCATCGATCCTGTTGTCGAAATAAGTTGCCCGAAGACTTTTCCCGCGAAGATTCCCGCCTCCTGACGGCTGCGACGGACTGCTGCCCTGACTGTAGACCTGTTTTGGCGCCTGGCGTAGACCTTGGTAGAGCGAGACGATAGACGGGCCTTCCTGGTGACGCCATCGATCTTTGAGTTAAGTATTTGTGGGTCGCTCCCATAGTCCTTGGTTGTTGACACTTTAGCGAGTGTCTTTGTTGTGCACGCTGTGTGAGTGTTTTTGTCGGTGACACTTTGCTAGCGTACTTTGTTGTTGTATTTGTTTGACGACTGCAGCCGCCAAAAACCGAGGGTTTTGTTCTTTGCTGGGACTTGGTAAATCCCGTAACCCTTGAAGTTTGTGAAACTCGGCTGGTGTGCAAGATGCCTGGTCGCAGTACTTTATTTAGTTGTTTCAGACCTTGTGGTGCGGATTCCCTGCTGGAGGACTCGTGTCCGATACCTCCAGTTGGAACTCCTACTTATGACTTATATAGCAAACATGGGCTAGGCCCGATTGCTTTTAATGATTATTGGATTAAATATACAAAGAAAGACGGCGATCTTCGTTGGCCACCTCACGGTAGCTTCGAGGCGTCGATCTTAGATAACCTAGAGATGAAGTTGTTCGAACGTAAATCAAGGCCGGCCATGTTTGATGCCTTTCGGTTGTGGCGCAAAGAAGCCCGACAGAAAGAAATCAGACAAAATAAACGTAGTCAGCGAGATAATGTTGCTACCATTGTAAAGAAAGCTGAGCAGTTTCAGCGTGATAAGGAGGATAAGGATAAGGAAGTGTTTGAGAGATTACAGCGTATGACCATAGATAAATGTTATCCTGCTTTACCTATGGAGTCGGATAAGAAGGAAGAGGCAGTTGAGGATCCTTTAATGTCCTATCTTATGAAGTCGCCACCTCCGTACGTACAGGGTACCGCAGCTCCCGTGGTCCCTACCGTACCTGTTCTTCCACCTATTGTTCCTCCACCAGTTCCTCAACTTGCACCCGTTCCTCCGACTGTTCCTGCTCCTTCGTCTGTTTCTATTCCTACTGCTCCTCCGCTTCCACATACTCCTGCTCCCGCTACTGCTCCTGTGTTGTTAACCCCCGTTGTTGCTACTGTTTCCACTCCTTCTCTTGTTAGTCCTGTGTCTTATCTCTCTCCCTCTACTCGTAGTCGTAATTCTCCTATTGCACCAAGTTTTTTTCAGTCGCTTGGACCTGTCTTTGGGTCTGCTGGTTCTGATGGTCCTCAGAGACGTAGCCAGCTTCCTGGTAACAGGGAACGCGCTGCGCTATATAATATGGCGATGGGTTGGATGGACAATCCGCAGAGAAATCCACCCCGAGTTGTTCTTGAAACGTTTAGTCAATTCAACATACCAACTCAGAGATATGTGTTTGACGAAATGTGTAAGTTACTACATGATCAGATAGCGGCTAATGCGCCTGACGAGGTGCTGACCGCCCTGTCTAACCTCCGGCTTCAGTTCGCAACCGGACTGATAGTAGATACTAATGTCCGACGAGCTATTGAGCAGTTGCTATCCCTTCGTCCCGCTCCCATTCCTCATGCACTGTTTGTTGAGGATATTGAAAAACAAGACGAGTCAGGCCAATATCCCATGCGCGAAGTTCCACCGGTTTGGGTACCAGCTGATAATACTAATGCTGCCCATCCAGTACCGGCACATTTTGAGAGAGTATGGATACACCTTCCATGGAAGCGATCGGAAGTGCTTCAGGTGAAGCAATCTTTGCCCGATCCTCGTAAAAATCCTACAGGGTATTATAAGGAATTATCGCAGCTCGTAGATGCTACGGTGATGAATCTTGCCGATATCGACATGTTGTTTGGCAATGTCGTACCGCAGCCGGTATGGGCTAAGATCCGTCACCAAGATCACGCAAATGTATTAGGTGGTGATTGGGCTGCCATTACAGCAGCAGATGCTGGACATGTGGCTGCTACTAAGCCCGATCAATTGATTACTGCTCTCCCTCAAAGAATTATTACGTTAATGAAAACGCTTATGCCAGCTACGAGGGTAAATTGGGACAAATTGTCAGCTTGTAAACAAAAGAAAGATGAGAGTGTTTCAGACTTCTTTACGAGGTTTGAAGAAGCATTCATTGATCATAGTGGACAGGATATGGGTACTGAGGGTGGACAGAGGTTGTTCGTGGATAAATTTGTTTCGAATTTATTGCCCGATTTGAGCTATAAATTAAAGAATTCGGAAAGTGCATGGGCCGTTTCTACTTCAGCTCAGATATTGGCTACGGCACAATATTACGAAAATAGGGAGAAAGAAGAGAATGACCGTGCTGACAAAAAGACAAAAGAGCTGAAAACTAAAGTGTTGTTGCAGCAAGCGTATCCACCGCGTTCCAATCAGAATGCGCCTCAACAGAATAGATCGCAGTCTCAATCGAATAGATCGCAGTCGCGTAACGATTCCTCTTTCCAAAGATCCTCGTTAGGGTATAATCAATGTGCTTATTGTAGACAAGAGGGACACATCAAATTCAATTGTCCTGCTCTGAATGAACGTAATAGTGGTAATTCGTCCAAAGGAGGCCGTGGTGGTGCACAGCAGGCATCACGTGGTAGAGGTCGTGGTACTCAAAATGATCGCTCAGACAATTCATCTAGTTCTAATAATTGTTTCGATCAACGTGGATCATCGCAAGGACGATCTGCGCAGTACAATGTAGACGATTATTACGTCGATCAGGGAACTGACGACAGTAATTACTAGGACAGCCGAAGACAAAAGGAGGGAGTGGTATCAGTTCCGGTTGATCAGAGAGGGCCTTACGTCGCAGTTGCTACATCGGGCGTCGTTGAGCCTTTTCTGTTGGACACTGGTGCAGCGAAAAGTTCTGTTATGCATTCGAAACTCCCTGGCGCACCTTTGTCTGGCTTAACAAATGTTTCCGTTGGATTCTCTGGCGCCCCCGTTAGCAATCCAGTTTCACGCCCTTTGCCCCTTCAAATTGGGCCACGTGAGCTCGAAGCTCCGTTAATTTTGACCACTGGTTGTGGCGAAAATCTTTTGGGTCTGGATTTGCTTAAACGTTTGTATGCAACATTGTATTGTTCTCCTGCGGGTGTAAAGCTTACGTTAGGAGAGAGGGTTGTCTCTCCCATGTACTTGTCTCTCGACAAGCTTCCACCGGAATTGAATTCTCTTCCTGTGTCTTTGTGGGCGACGGGTCCAAATGATGTGGGCCTACTTGATATCTCCCCTTATGTTGTTCAGTTGAAGGCTAATGTGCGACTGCCACGTATTCCCCAATATCGTATCTCCCTTGATGGTGAACGAGCACTGTTAGCGATCATTTATGATTTGATCGAGAAAGATGTTATTGAGGAGACTCGGGGAAACGTGTGCAACAGCCCTGTACTACCCATTCTTAAACGTACTGATCCTACAAAACCGCCTGTTTATCGTTTTGTTATCGATTTACGGGAGGTAAATAAAATTGTGGTTCCTCAATTTCCTGTTGTGCCTGATATCACGGCGCTACTGACTCTGATTCCAGCTACTGCATCATGGTTTTCGGTGATTGATTTGAAAAATGCGTTTTTCAGCATCCCGATTGCCGAGGAGAGCAGGGACCTTTTCGGTTTCTCTCTCGGTGGGCGTAGCTTCCGGTTCAAACGCGCTCCTCAGGGCTACTGTGAAAGTCCGTCTATTTACAGTCAAGCCTTGAAGGGACAACTGGATGCGTTTAGGTTGCCGGTTGGTGCGGCCTTAATCCAATACGTCGACGACTTATTGGTGGCTGCTGATGCTCAGGACATTTGCAAAATTGCTACGGTGTCGTTGCTGCAACATCTCTGTGAGTTAAATCATAAGGTGTCACCTTCTAAACTCCAATATTGTTGTCAAGAAGTAACCTATCTAGGTCACTTATTGTCAAAGGAGGGAAGGAGATTGACCCCAGAGAGAATTGCAGCGATTGCGCGAATGGCTGTGCCAAAATCCCAAAGAGATGTGCGTGCCTTTCTAGGTATCACGTCATATTGCAGGCAGTGGATTCCTAATTTTTCATTGTTAGCGAAACCATTGGTGGCTCTTACGTGCAAGGATGTTCCAACTCTTTTACCATGGACGGAAGAATGTCAGAAAAGTTTTTCTGAACTGCGTGATTCATTGTGTTCGGCTCCTGTGTTAGGTACCCCTGACTACAGTAAGCCGTTTACGTTATATGTTCACGAGAGGGAAGGTTGTGCTTTGAGTGTCTTAACGCAACCTTTTGGTGGTAAGCAACGTCCATGTGCATATTTTTCCTCGACCTTAGACCCAGTAGCTAGAGCATTGCCGAGTTGTTTGAGAGCAACTGCGGCAGCTGCGGTCTCCATCCGACAATCAGCAGGATTGGTCATGGATAATATGCTTACGGTGATGGTTCCGCATGCAGTCGATACTCTGTTGAATCGTACGAAAACTCAGCACTTGACGAGTGCGAGGTTATCTGGGTACGAATTGACGCTTCTGGCAAGCCACATTCAGATAAAACGTTGTAATGTCCTAAATCCGGCAACTTTGTTACCAATTAGTGCAGAGTCAGATGAAGTAACAGAACATGACTGTTACTTGCGGACGGAAGAGGAAACAAAGGGTCGAGTGGACCTTAAAAACACCCCATTGGAAAATCCGGACGGCACTTTGTATGTGGATGGGTCATGTTTTAAGTTGCCGAATGGCGATGTGACTACTGCTTATGCTGTTGTAACATTGAACACTGTTGTTGAAACTGCAAGATTGAGTCAGAATTCTGCCCAAGCTGCAGAGCTGATTGCTCTCACTAGAGCATGTGTGTTAGCAAAAGGGAAACGTGTGAATGTGTACACCGATAGCCAGTATGCCTTCGGTGTAGCGCATAGTTTTGGGCGATTGTGGCGAGAGCGTGGTTTCTTGACGTCGCATGGCACGAAAATACAGCATGGCCAGCTTGTGAACGATCTTTTGGATGCATTGACGTTGCCTGCACAAGTCGCGATTGTTAAATGTAGTGCGCATCGTAAAGTGACGGATGATGTTGGTCGTGGTAACGCGTTTGCAGATGAGATTGCTAAGGAGACTGCCCGGAACCTTAGTACTCGAATGTATGTGACGAGTTCGGTTAGGTGGCCTACAGAATCAAGTATGTGTGTAGATACTTTTGAGAGTGTGAAAGCAATTCAGAATGAGGCCACTGAGACTGAAAAGATGAAGTGGAAAGAGAGTACGGGAAAGTTAGATGCGAGTGGTTGCTGGATTGATTTGTCGGATCAGAAAAGATGGATGTTGCCTGATGCGTATGTGCTGGCCGTTGTGACAATGGCACATGGGTTAGCACATATTAGCGCGAAAGGCATTTGCAAGTTGCTGGCCGATGTGTGGAAGAATGATGGCATTACAAAGTGTGCTGAACGTCTGGTGAAGAATTGTATGGTGTGTCTAATGTACAACCCTGGCAAAGGAACCCCAACTCCCCCTGGCAGTTTTGCTCCTCCTTCGTATCCCTTTGAGGTGATCCAATTGGACTTCATCCATATGGAGCGATGCAATAACCTGAAATACGTTTTGGTTGTGGTGTGCGCATTCTCCCGATGGATTGAGGCCTATCCCCTCAAGGATAATACTGCTTTGTCTACTGCGAAAATCCTACTGAAGGAATACTTTCCTCGGTATGGAATGCCTAGAGTCGTGTGGTCAGATAATGGAAGTGAGTTCGTTGGAAGTGTGATGAAGAGCGTGTGTAAGGGCCTTGGAATTAATCAGAAATTCCATAGCGCCAATCATCCCCAGTCAGCTGGATTGGTTGAGGGGTACAATGGCACCCTTAAACTAAAGTTAGCGAAGATTCAGGCTACGACTGGTCTTTCGTGGCCTGACGCTTTGCCTCTAGCATTACTGTCAACTAGGGCGACTGTACACTCCCGAATAGGGCTTAGCCCCTATGAGATAGTGTTCGGCCGTCCTGCGAATGTGTGGGGGGTTCCTAGGCCAGGAATATTCTCCGATCTTGAGTACCCGATGTTGATTGATTATTTGCATGACTTGACTGCTAAACTGAGGTTAATTCACCAACAGGTTTATGACGCCTTGCCAACGCAGACGGAGGGTCCAGGCCACCAGCTCCAGCCCGGGGATTGGGTGGTTACCCGCAACTTCTCACGCAAGAATAATCTGGACCCCCGATTCACCGGACCATACCAGGTACTCCTGGCCACGAGGACTGCCGTTCGTCTCGAGGGGCGGAAAAATTGGGTACATGCTACCCATTGTAAGCGAGTCCCTATTCCTTTGCCGGCAGACCCGTGGGTAAGGAAAGGCATTGCGTCAACAGAAACAGAAACATTGCCGGCGTTTGTACCTTTTAGCGACGCACAGCTTGTTGGAGAACACTCAGCGCAGCAGAAAGCCACTGTTGAACATTTGTCAGCAAAAGACTCAAGACCAGAACAACGAACTGATCAGCAGGACGCTGTCTCTTCAACAGATCCTTTGTTCGACGAGCAGACACGTCCTGGGAAACATCGATATTCTTTGCGATCTCACACTAAGGACAAATAAAATTTTCTTGCGTTGCTGTAATTGACAACTGCAATATCTTCGTTTCCCATGATCAATTTTGAACATTCATATCATTGAAATTTTTTTTGTACATATGGTGAGCTTTTTCCTTGTATCTTTTTCCTTCCACAGCTGAGAAATATTGTGCTAATATACATACATATTGTGTATTGAGGGCCGTAGGGCCGCGCGCGTACTTCCTTCTGGACAGTAGGTCTTGACGTTAGGTTAAAGGCCGTCGGTTCCTAGGAACTCCTGGGGATTGACTATTGCTGCACAGAACGAAGTGCGTCAAGAAACGTTGCGGACGGTCGTAGGGAATGGCATTTTCGAAGCTAAATGATTTGGAAGGAGCTCAGGCATACAGATTCAAGCTGCAGCAACTCAGTCGTACTAAATGTTTCATATTTCAATTGTTTATGTTGTTTCTGACTGCTTCTGCATTTTTGGCGGGTGGGGTGTATTGCACTATGTCCTACTTCCTACCTGCTACCCCTACTCCTACTCTTCACCCTAATCTTACCACTACTGCTTCTCCTCATTCCTTTCACATGTTACCGGAACACGAGCAGGCTAGACGTGTAGAATTCCGCAACAATTCCTTTATTCAGCTCCTCCATCAGCATCAGTTAGTGGTTAACACTACTAATTGTTGGGTGTGTGGGTTGATGCCACATACTACGGGTAAGGGAATTCCGTATCTGGTGTTACCGTATAGTTCCCAAGGGTCAGCTCGAG
This sequence comes from Lissotriton vulgaris, assembly GCF_964263255.1. Lineage (NCBI taxonomy): Eukaryota > Metazoa > Chordata > Amphibia > Caudata > Salamandridae > Lissotriton > Lissotriton vulgaris. The sequence continues at coordinate 864,177,827 of NC_141698.1, read as the reverse complement.
CATTCCAAACAATGTTTCGAAGCGCATTGGGTTTCCACCCCAATCGAGAACCTCGTTCCCCCAACTCTGGTCCTACCTCGTATCAGAAGCTGCTATCAATGGCAATAGAGGATATGGAAGATGAGATCCATGATCCTTTTCTTATCCCTGAAGAAGAGGTACGAGCTTACAGGGTCCTAAGTAGAGGGGAATACAGTATGTTCACTAGTGAAAAGCAGCTTAAAAGCTCGCCTCCAATATGGGTCGTACCCCACACTGGTAATTTGTGTCTCATGGGTCGTGGCCAAAGTCCGCAAGCCCGATTTGGAGACAGTGCTTGCACTGAAACCTACGTTGTGCCAATGACCCTGTCCCCTGTGTTTCTGGCTGCCAAGGGTACATACTTTATCTGTTATGATCGTGCATACACATGGTTGCCCACAGACTTTATGGGTATATGTTTCATTGCAAATTTGTTGCCTCCGACGTTTACTGTAGATGCCGATTATCATAAGACTAGAGTTGTACGAGGCATAATTAGCGAAGAAGATACTGCCGGTCAAGAGGCAGGAGACTTTTTCAAGGGTTTCCTCCCGTTTTGGGGACCTATGGTTAATAGTAGGAACCTGAGACAGTTGACTCGAGTGGTGGAATCGACAGCTAATGTTACTGCCAGTGCCCTTGGTAATATCACCATGGAACTTCAGGCGGAGAGACTTATGACGTTACAAAACCGTATGGTTTTAGATGTCGTCTTAGCGGATCGCGGTGGGGTATGTAAGGTGATCCATTCGAGCTGCTGCATTTTCATCCCAGATAATGCTCCTACTGTCTATCAAGCCATCTTGAAGTTGCATAAGATCTCTGAATCCATACACGTGGATGTAGGGGATTGGACGCTACTTGGATGGTTTTGGGGCCTGATGTCGACTTGGGGTTGGAAGATTCTGATGATCATCGGAGTTGTGGTAGTGTTCCTGTTCACGTGTTGCCTTTGTGTGCAGTGTGGTCCTGCCTTATGTGGTCTCTGTGCTACAACGTGTATGAGACAACCATCTGTTACCAAGGGGACTCGATTGGACAGAGCTATGCTACAACAACATCTCGATGGTCTGATGAATATCGAATATGATTCCGACTAGTGCTTGCCTACATGAGGGCAAAAGGAGCGTCTGAGGTTCCGTGACAATTGTAAGTGGTGTTTTCGACTCGCACGAATATGGTCGAGTCTGGTATCTATGAACCGCAAATGACGAGTTTAGTAAGTATGCGCAGTTTCGCTGTGCTAACTTAAACCGTTCGTTTGTTATGTGGGTTTTTCATCTGTACCCACGGGTTCCATCTTAGATACGGCATCCATTTTGTCTCTTGCCCTCAAGTAGTCAGCGAACGGACGCTGTCCGCTTCGCGACCCTGGGACTCCCAAGATATTTGCGGAAGACACATGTTCGTTGTAAGTGTCTTTATGACGAGGGGGATGCTACTGTAAGGCAGGTGGCGCCGCTCGAGGCTCATCTTGCCTCACAGGCTTATTGTCTCAGCCGCGCATCTCATTAGGCACGTCCCTTTGATGCCTGTATCTCGTGCTTTCCGATACCTCCCCTTTTACACCCTTTCCGATCTCCCCACTGTCTCCGTCTTCCTTTGCACCTGTCTTCATTCCTATTTCCGATCTACTTTACTGCTGATTGGAATTTGCTAATGGTGGGAAGATGGGTTTTTACAGTTGGGAACCGCCAAATGTTTCCGCACTTATGATCCGGACCTCATGTGTTTGAAAGCGACCAAAGCGACCCCTCTGGGGGATGATGGTGGGAACCGGGTTGTAAACTTTTGTGTACCATGTTGTCTTATGGGTAAAAACTGTATAAAAGGAGCGATTCCACAGAACCAATTTGAAGCAGTCTCCCCGAACTACACTCGATGTACTTCCTGTGACTTCTGTTTTCCCTGCAGCAAATAAACCTTGAATCTTTGACGTCAGAGGAAGTGTCCCGTGTCTCTGTGACTTGTACGCCGGAACAGGTTACCCACGAAGGTTTCAGGTGTTGTGCCCTGGCACCGCTGGGCCCAAAAGAACCCAGTCCTTCAACACAGGGATATTCATTCTCTCCTACTTTCATATGATCCAGCACATTCTTCCACCCTAACAAACTTGCACCAAATTGAAACTATCCCTACTGACCCTATCTGGGAACCAAGGCTAAACACCAGAGCCTTACATGAGAACAACCTCACGAGAGTCACCACCATACTATCTGCCCCAATGGACACAAATCTCAAATGGATGCTTCTCAACTGTAGATCGGCAGTTAAACATGCTGCTTACATTGCTGACCTCATCCTTGCGCAGGGCTTTTGACCTTGTAACGCTGACTGAAACCTGCCTAAATGACTTAGCTGCTCCCATCCTGGACATTTTAGTGCCTCCCAACTACAATATCATTAGGTTGGATAGAGCAATTGGACAAGTTAGAGGCATCGCCTGTATACATCGTAGCAATCTAACAGTGTAAGTACTACAATCTGACATCCTGCCATCTTGTGAATACCTATGTATTGAGGTGGCTGTTAGCAACAATCACCCATGCAACTGCACACGTTCTACCACCCACTACATGACAACCTTCCCTTCATAGACCAGATCATGGACATTATCTCAGAAAATGCGAATTTCCATGGCCCTCAGCTCTTCCTGGGAGATTTCAACCTTCATTGGAATGAAGTGAATGATGTGGTGGTCAATAGCCTTTAAATCCTTCCTGCTAGACTTCAACTTAATCCAAATCTGTGACAGCCTCACACATTTTAAAGGAGCTACTTTAGATCTTGTCATTGGTAAGCCCAATACCATCCTTCTGGAATTGATCCTCCTGTGTGATTGGACAGACCACTATTGTATCACCTTCCTCATCCTGGGTTCTGTAAGAGCTAGTAGAGTCCAGCCTAGGAACACCAAACACTTGAAAAGATGTCTATGAAACATCAACTCACACAATCTGACTGCTCTATGGGATAACATCCTGCCCCCTCCTTTGAACATGCTTGATGTCCATGACCTTACGGCCCATTATAACCACTCCATGAAAAGTGTATTAGACTCAGTGGTGCCACTATAGCTAAAAACGACTGTCTTCCAAAATCTCCAAACCATGGTTCAATGATAGTCTTAATAAAGAAAGAAGGAATTTATGGCTTGCGGAAAGACTGTGGAGATCCTATCCCTCCCTTGAACATCTCTACCATCTGATATCCCTAAGAAGAATCTACAACAAATGCATCAGATGCTCGAAAGCCATCTTCTTCAGAAATCAACTAGCAAAAAAACTCCAAAAAAAACCTGTTCGAACTCATCAAGTCTCAAGCTAACAGTCATCCTAATCTTTCTGCACTGGGTCGAGGGATACAGCGGAACTTAGAAGAGTTCACTCATTTCTTCACGGATAAGACTACTAACATCAAAGCTGAACTACGCTCTGCCCTGGAGCACCTGTCGATCTGTCCGCCGAACACCCTCCTACCTCCTGGGTAGGTTGTCACCATGCTTATGCAGCCTTGCCCCCCAAAAACAAAACATCCTGGAGCCTTTTCCAAACCTTGGACGAAAGCACTATACACAAAACACTGGCTACTCTGAAACCTTCTAATCACTACAATGAACCCCTGCCATCAAACCTCCTCTCTGAAATAAGAACCTCCTTACTCAAACTTTGGAATAAGATCGTCAATGCTTCACTTTGGCTAGGTTCTATTCCGGATTGCCTAAAATGGGGGCAAGTTACCCAGATTCTAAAGAAACCATCTGCTGATTCCACGGACCTTCATAACTTCTGCCCAAAATCTAACATCCCCACGTTGGCAAAACTCCTGGAGAAATGTGATTGCCCAACTGTGTAACCACATCGATCATTTCCAACTCCTGGACCAAAGTCAATCTGGTTTCCACCCGGGTAATAGTACAGAATCTGCGCTATCTCACATTGTAGATGATGCGCTAAGAATGCTGGATCAAAATTAATCTTGCCTATTGATCCTTCTCCACCTTTCTTCAGCATTTGATACTGTCAAACATGATAACCTAATTGACCTCCTGTACCCAGGATGAGGTTGTCTGGGCCTGTTCTAAACTGGTTATCCTCATTCCTTCATAACAGAACCCGAAGCTTCAAGGTGAATCAGTCCCTATCTCATCTTTCTCCTGTCCCATTGGGGGTTCCACAGGGTTCAGTGTTCTCACCCACACTCTTCAACCTGTTCATTGAGCCTCTGACAGAATTTCTGAAATCATCTAGCAGTCGCTATCACTTGTACGCTGATGATACCCAACTATACATGAAGTTCACCTCTCCTCAGGACATTGGTCCCTCAACTCAGTCCTACTGAAAACAGAAAGCTAGCTGACACTTAACCACTTGAAGCTAAATGCTCTCAAAACGGTTTTCCTCTTAATCGCACCACACAAGCAATCTCCGGTCATAGATCAATGGATAAATCAGCATACTGCTCTTAACTGTACGCAGCACCTCGTTGATTCCGCAACCTCTCTAGGAATAATGCTAGACAAAAATCTAAACATCCAGAAGCACATCACTACCCTCACCAAAGGAGCGAACTTCCAACTGCGGTGCAAGCCTTAGTGATTTCAAATATGGACTATGGCAGCGCAACCCTTTGCGGCCTTCCTAGTGTGAAGGCAGCTCCTCTTAGGGTTGCCCTCAACTCTGCTGCTAGGCTCTTAACTGGCCCTGAAAGATGCAACCATATTTCACCAGACCTGCTATTCCTGAACTGGCTTCCATATGAAGCTCGGATGCCGTTAAAAATTGCATGCATGGCACACAACGCCATTTATTTCAATACCCCGCTGTACCTCGCTCAAAAACTGGAGATCTCGTGTAGTTCAAGAGCCTCCAGAAGCGCCAGCCCCCTATTGCTCAAACCACAAAAATGTGAGCCTTCTCAGGTATTCCACCGAGGATTTGGAACGCCCTACCCCCCGAAGTCAGGGTGAATCCTTCCACTCTTCTCTTCAAAAAGGAAGTCAAAGTGTTTTTGATTAGGAAATTCATGCCTTAGATAGGCTGTTCCATTGGAGATTGAGGCCACAGCCGCAGGTTTGTGTCCCTGCTACCAGGGCACCCGAGGATGCCTGGCTCTACAAGACTGTGAATTTCCGTCCTTGTTTATTCTGTTTTTGCTTGCTTGTATCCTTCTTGATTTATAAACTGTAAAGCGCTCTGATACTTTCGGTGGTCATATTCGCGCCGTAGAAAACTTTCTAAATAAAATAAAATAAATAAATAATTGGTCATTCGGAGATGTTTCCGAGTCGGTCAGAAACAAGGCTTCTGAATCGCATTCGAACTAATTGAATCCCGCTCGGAGCCTTTCCGAGCAACATCATATTCGATCCTTTAGAATAGGTTTTAATCCTTTCTTTGTGCATATAGAGCTAATTGAGGGAAGTGTATAGGCGGCATAACTTCCAAATGTAATACTGCTCTTTTGAGATGTCATCAGTGATGTCATGAGTGATGTCACTGACCATGTCCTGAGTGATGTAGTATGTGATGTCATCAGCAGTGCATTGCGGACGCGCGAGTTATAGTTAGCTGAACTAACTATAAAGGGGTAATTTCAATGGTTTTGTATGAATGAAATCTCCAGCTAACTATAACATGTGTGAAACCTAGGGTTTTTTCAGTGAATTTGCAAGGTTTTTTTAAATGCTAATTCATAACTGTAACGTGGCTGAAACCTATGGTTTTTTCAGTGAATTTCAAAGGTTTAGTAAATAATAATTTTTAAATGTATAAATTATAACATTTCTTTTTTTTATACTAATTTCTTACATTTGTATTACAAATATTTATATTTAATTTATTTTTTAAATTCTTAATGTAAAATAATAACAAAACTAAATCCCAATTTTTTTTATATAAAAATGTTTTCCCCATTTTTTACAATCAAAATCTGTATAATTCCTTTTTCATATTTTTTTTGGTAATCGCACCGTACGCGTACAGTGATCGCACTACACTTTGTACGGCAAATGGTCCTCTGTGCATAGCCGCGCACTCGTTACGGATACGCTTTGACCTTGCGCATCGCATCAACGCTTCTGCGTGACGTCATATACGGTGCCCTGTAAGCATACGGTGCAAAAGTTTCTAATTGTTCAAAAACATATATTTATTTATTTAATGGACATATTAAGGGAAGACTGTATCTAGGACAATCATGAAAATAGTTTTTTTAACTTTTAATAAGCAATTATTACTTTTAAAAGAATTACGCAAATCGCAGAGGTACGTTGTACGTACTCGCATCTTAAGAGCACCGTAAGAGCACTGTATGGGTACGCAAAGTCATGTGACCATAAAAGGAGAGTTTTTTGATTGGTTCATAATAATTCCTATTCCAACTGTTGAAAAACCCCTCTCATTTTGATCATCCTACTTCGTCCCAGGAAAAACATCTATTATGTGGAGCTGTATTCTTTTACAACAAACTCTACAATGGCTGCTCTTTTTGAGACTTCATCAGTACATTCCTCTAAGAAAGATTTTGTTACTGAGCCACCTCAGAAAAAGAGAAAAGAAGCTTTCATTTGGAAGTTTTCTTCATTTCCGGAGGGACAGAAAAAGGTGAATGTACCGAAAGTAACATGCAAGATTCGTGAGGTTACACTTTCCAGGGCAGGCCCCACTAAAAAGTACTCTTTCGGGACAGCCTCAATGGTTCGCCATGTCAAAAATTTGCATCCAAATAATTATGGAAGGATGGCAACACAAAGGCTCCAGGAGAACCCTCAACCTGCAGTTCCTTCTACCTCAACTGCACCACCACCTCCTCCGAGCAGTCTATTCACCTCATTGTGGAGAGCACCGTAGCCCAAAACAATAATATTTTATTTTATTTTTTCTTCCTATGCCACAGTTTTTTTGTTTCCAGTTTCATTTCAACAACTAAAAACTTGCTGAAAAAATACAAAATAATGGAAAACTAAATAGAAAAAAACCTCACTTCTTTTCAGAACTACCTCCACTGGCCTAAAAAAGAACTATATTTCTATATTAGTGTGTAAAACTTTATCAGAATGAATGTGTAGTGCATAAATGAACGAATGAATTAGTAGCGTATGGTGAATGTGAATGTGAAAATGCACATCTATAAGAGAGTGCTACAGCATAAATGTATTTGGTGTTTATCTATACTATACTGTAGTACCTCCGAAGCACTTCAATGTAACACATCCACATAAATATGTTAGAAGTCTATACTTCAATTTGCACTGCTAGTGAACCTGCCTGGGTGAATTTGTATGTGTTAGGAACGAATTTACAACCCCCTTGTACCTCTTTTACACATCTTTTCCGTAACTTTTGTGATGCAGCGGTGGTGCAAAAGATGTGCCATGGTGTCTGATATTTACAATGTGATGCATATAGAAGGTGCATCACATTCTAAAGCCCTGCACCAGAAAGAGACTTTCCTGCACAGAGAGGGGGGGAGGGAGTGGAGGTGTTCTAGCATAGGAACACCTCCTAAAAGTGACTGAGTGAAATCTACAATATTTCATTCAGTCACTTTTAGGCCTATGCTACATCAAAACCCTGCACCTGCTTGAAACAGGTGTAAGGATTGACACAGCTTTGTGAGCATAGAACCCCAAGAGCATTGCTGGAGCTGTGTTGCACTTGGAACGCAAGTCAAGCAATGCAACACCTTCACAACACGAATACATCACATATCTCTGCTGTTTTTGTTCCATAATACCCTACATTGTAAATACGGTGCATCCATTGTGCTGATATCACAGTGCACAATAACTGCCATATCTCTGGGAATGTACCACTTATTGTACATCTGCTGATTACTGTTTGAATGTTGTGAATGGATTACTACACACTAATCAATGAGTCACTACAAAACTATAACAGGAATGACAGTGTTTGGTGGAAGTGTAAGGATAGAGACGGGGGAATTCAAAATATAAAAGGTAAATTTGCAGGTGCATAAAACAGTACATGCATAGCAAATAGGAATTTGAAGCAGTCCATATACTAAGGCCTACTTTGCTCCATAATTACTTGGGTCCTGACTGCATGATTACAGTTCTGCAAAGAGAGTGCATGACTGAATTTATAAAAGCTTCCGTTTTACCACAGTACATATATAAGGAAATACTGCTGAATGGATCACTACAATACTGAAACAGAAGAGTGAGAGTGATTGTGAAAGTCTAATGATAAGTCTAATGATACAGACTGGACAATTGAATGTGTAAAAAACAATGGGAAATGTGCAGCTACAAAGAAGAGTGCATGCATACTCTATACAGATTTAGAGCAGTACAGGGCCTAAGGCCTACTTTGCACCATGATTACTTGAGTACTGACTGGATAATTACAGTTCTGCAAGGAGAGTGTCTGTCTGAATTTAGAAGAGCTTCATTTTCAGCACAGTGCATACATAAAGGCATTCTGCTGAATACCACACTACAATACTGAATCAGCAATCACAAAGAGTTTGCTGGAAGTGTAAGAATATAGACTGGATAATAAAAGCTATAAAAGACAAGTTTCCCATGCATAGAAGACTGCATGCATAGTGTATAGTAGTTTGAAGCAGTCCATGCCCTAAGGCCCACTTTGCACCATGACTACTTGGGTACTGGCTGAATTATTATAATTCTGCAAGGAGAGTGTCTGGCAAAATGTACAGCAGCTTCACTTTCAGAACAGTGTATACATAAACACATACTACTGAATGGCTCACTACTATATTAAAATATCTGTACCAAAATGTTTGGAGGAAGTGTAAATATACAGACTAGGCAATTGAAAGTTTAAAAGCCAAGTCTACAGGTGCATGGAAAAGGGCATTAATTATTTAATAACCTTCCCAAAGCCCAAAGCGCCAGCACACATTTCCGAGGCTAGGATTACGATTTACAAATGCTAGCATTTTTTAAATTAAGAACCATAAAAATAACAAATATTAAACCTTTTTTTTTTCTTCTAACAATAACGATATTTTTTTATACGTCTTCTATTTAGATGCTTTTAATCATGAAAATGCAAAGAACACATTTTACCGAGTAACACTTTTTAAACTCTCCAACGTATGTGGATAATAATACCTTATATGTGTTACTATCAAATTCGAAACCTTTACAGCTTCACAGTTTGAAACTTTTCCGAACACGTGCAGATGAAAAACAGTTAAAACACTGAGCACGTCTAAACTGCAAAATGTGCCATCCACATAGGCGGAGCCACATCTTCCTTCCATAGACTATTAAACAACAAAAAACTATATAAACCACACCTACTGTGCAATTAGTTTCGTTTTCCCGAGTTATTTCCGAATGGCCAATCTCTGTTGCAGGTTCTGTTCTCTAGCATCAGATTTTCTTTTTGCGTCAACAAACATATTCCGGAGTTGTAAGTTGTTTCAAGATGGTAAAGGCAAAGTACTTAGTTATAAATTGTGACTATTTGTCAATATTTAAACATTTATATGTAGAAAAAAATGTTATTGCATGTTTTTCCCTTTTTCTCTGTAACTTCAGCAGCTTGTTCCTAGAAACAGATATATTATAACAAATATTACTCCTTTTAAGGCTCATTTTACCTTACATGTAGTGACTTTTTATATTATAATATTGATACTGTACTTCGCCCGAGAGGTGTTGCTAACCCGTCGACGCAAACGCTAAACATTTACAATCAACATGACAATGATACACTTGTTATTATGTTTTCGCCTAGAGATCACATTCTGTTAATATGTAATTTATAACAATAACAGTCTTAGTGATCCTAGCGGAATTCACAATCCGTCGTCACAAACAGTAACGATAAGTAAGCAATATTACCGGCTTGCAGCTTTCAGTCTATTTTCCCCTTGTGATCATATGCTGTTACAAAATATACATATTAACTATTCTCAACGTCATGATCTCAGAGGAGTTTATGACCCGTCGCCACGAAGATCTAATTTTTTCACCTCGTGGAGAAAAGAAGTTCAGTAAATAATTACCGCTCGAAACTATTTCTGTTAAATACATAACTTTATTTTCCTTTTCTTTTTACTGTAACACTGGTATCAATCGTTATAATATAATAGATTGTCCTATTGCTACAGAAGAGGAATGGGAGATTTTTCAGCGCCATCTGTAATATAATTATCAAATATTTATAAAAACTTGATCAGATATTTTTATATATATTAAAATATAGCTATCATGCATACTTTGTTACTTTAAATATTTAATAAACCCTACATTTCTGAATGTTATTTTCTAATTTCTATTCTTAGTTGCGATTCCTATTCACCTTGTCCCTAAAGAATATGTAGGACCTGTACTTTAATTATAAGAGTAACATTTTATATATTCTTTGCTGAGTATGTGATTTATTAGCGGAACAGTCTGCAACTTGTAAACACTACGACAGCACATTTCTGAATTGAACAGAATACAAATTTTAAAAATAATAACGCATGCATTTCTATGTAATATGAAACAATTTAGATTTTACTGTTTTACTTGTTCTCTTGATCTGAGATAATGTAGTGCAGGAGTGTTTGTTGTAGCACTTCTATTCTACTTTATCTAAAAAGTAACTGATGCCCTCTTACATCATCAAGAATGTGGGGCAACACTTTTACAAACTGTAGCACAAAAATGAACTATATAGCCACGCTTAACTGATATTTCATGAAATTCCATTTTTACTTTTCACCCCTTTCATATATACTGTGACAGTTTCTGAAGAAAATGTATTTGTATTTGCTTAATAAAAACTGTTTCAAACCTAGACTGAATGTTTTGCTGCGCAACCACACCTCCCCATCATGAAAGTAAACACCACATTATAAGTAAGTAGTACTACTAAGAAGTATGTCACCTACAAACTAAAGAAGAAAAGTCAACACAATTATTGATTCCTCTCCCAACATTTAAAAGCACCTGGGGGAGGTGGTAAATTAATTGAGACTGAATATGTTAGTACAGCCTACTGTGCCTACGCTACCAGGAAAACACAACAGTACAAAGCCCAGATTTCCATTGTAGTGATTTCTTAGTAGCAGGTCTAGTTGTCAGATCGACACACCCTCTATCATGGCTGGTATACACCCACACCACACCTATCCAGCACATTCGTCACTACACACGTGACCCTATGTATAAAAAAGATGGGGCGCGCGTGTTCTATGCCATTTTAGAGTTGTTCCCAAGGTACCGAACAAGGGGCCCACTACTACATGTCTGGCCTCTTTGGTCACTGAGTTAGTGGTGCTCAAAGCACTGAGCGGGTCAACAACCTGCAATGATAATGATGGGAGCACGAGTATGTCTTTAGCCATATACATTTACCACCCATAATAAAAGCATAAGCATAATAATGGCTTTCTGTTGACGGACACGCGTTGTAATAGCTGTGGCTTAAGTGATTCAAATTACTTTTTACGTATACGTGTGACCAAGTCTGATAACATCGGAGGCCAAAGACAAACCCAGGACATCTCATCGATCACAGACAAGATAGGCGGAGGGTAAAATGAAAGTAACAGAAAAAAAAAACGGAGGAAAACTACTAAAATAGCGGAGGACGGAGTATGTAATCAACGTTTGGCGACACCGCAATATGATTATTAAAATATTACAAAAGTATAGCAGCGATTGACACAGACGGCCCGGGAAAAGAAAGCGGCAAATTTAATACCTGAAATGAGGACAGCTTTGTCAGCTTTGTCAGAGAGAGCAGTTTACATGCTGCTCTCTCTATCGAAAACCAATCTGCTTTCCTACTTGAAAGAGAGACCAGATTAACTTGCTATCTCTTTCAAATAGGAAAGCGGTTTGCTGTGGTAAAGTGGGAACAGCGACTCTCTCCCAACATTTAAAAGCACCTGGTGGAGGTGGTAAATTAATCGAGACTGAATACGTTAGTACAGCCTACTGTGCTTACGCTACCAGGAAAACACAACAGTACAAAGCCCAGATTTCCTTTGTACAGCGACTCTCCCGCCCTACCACAGCAAACAGCAGTGTCCAGGGATTTCGATACGCGTGCTGTACTTCGTCTCTAGATATCGCTATGATTTTCTCAGGAACTACTGAACGGGTTTACACCATTTAACAAAAAGCACAATCTGCAAACCGAACTCTACCTCTCTGCCAAATTTGGTGTAATTCCGTTGAGCCGTTCGGGCTGTAGCCCTGGCTATAGGTCCCTATGGAAAATTGCATGGGGAAAACACGTTTTGGGACCCCTTTTTTCTCAGCCCCCACTTCACGAATCACCCCCAAACTTCAAAAGAAGGAGCGGAGCGGAGCAGGCCATTTTCTTTGAGAAATTCGCGAAGATTCGTTCACTGGTGCCAAAGTTATTCCAAATAGAATGTTGTGGATTTCCTATGGAAAGTAGGTCCTAACTATAACTACCTACTGGCGACCGCCAGTAGGTATATATATATATATATATATATATATATATATATATATATATATATATATATATATATATATATATATATATATATATATATATATATATATATATATATATATATATATATATATATATATATATATGTATATATATATATATATATGCCCCAAGTTCCTCACCAGGAGAAGAATGAGTCGCTCGCCTTCCGTGATCATTAAAAGCATTTATTCATTTGCTGCTTGCAGTGTAATTTCCTAATGCATTTTGGTCCCAACTTGGACCTTTATCAAAGGAGAGACGCCACAGCAAGTTCAGGTACAGCAGCTGTTCCAGCACGTTGGTTGATTTTGAAGGGTGTCTGCCCTCTAGTGGTCGCCTTGCAGGGCTGATTCTCCCCCGCAGTGTGCTGGTATCGGTAGTCCGCTGTTACCAGTGCAGAGTAGTCCGTGCTGTTTATCGTCCTGCAAGCAAATTGTCACGCAATCCAAGCATGCCGCTTTTCATTAACGTATTTGAATATTTGCATATTAATTTAATTTCTGGAAAATTTCAATTACTCATTTTTCATACAAATTCACGTTATGGCTTCAAGTCAAGGAGTCATTCAACCATCATCTTTTTACAAAAACCTTGGAAACCTGAATTAAAATGGACGGAATGGCTTAGAGACTTTGAGAATTATCTCACAGCCATTGATGCAGACGGTTACTCACCTTCAAGGAAAGTGGCACTAATATTAAATCATCTCGGCACACCTGGCCGTAGAGTTTTTGAAAATGTTAAATATTAAAAATTATGTATCATATTAATTTGTTTGTTTTGCTATATGGGAAGGGGTATGTAGTATGCTGTAATTATTGACTTTTGCATTTGCCCTTTAAATATTAGAATGTTCTTCTTAAAAACCTTTCATGTCATTAAAACTATTCTTATGTCAGACGTTACTGAGCTTGCCTCTTTCAAAAGCTCCTGTATCTCCTATACTACTTAATTAAATATAGAGGTATTTCCTGCAACCTATATCTGCCTTCATTGTACTTTGTGCACCCTACCACAGAGAGTTTGACTTCAGCAAATGTTCCACAGTAGAACGTCACTCATAGATTTCTTTCATTTGTGTGATCTTTGAAAATATGTTTAATCCATAGAAATGTGGTGCCTTTATCGACCAGTACCTATTTTCCTTCAAAGAAGGTCTGGCAATTAATTTATTCAGGGACTGCAGCAAATTTCAGGAACATATTTTAAGCACGATCAAATATGGGATGTGCCGCTTAGCGATACAAATTGTCAACAGTAAGACAGCACAACTATGCATATATTAATTCCACATAAAAACTGCTAACTTTATTTCTATTAAAAAGTGGTCACAGGTCAAAATCTCAAAACTCCCATTGCCATTGTCAAGCAGTCGCCCAATAATACTAATGCACTTTTTCTTGCTGTTTAGTATGCTGTTGTTGCACAAAGTAGGATCACAGTTATTTACATTACAATTATTTTATATGGGAACTTTGATTGCAGAAACGGGTGACTGATTAACAAACATAACTCCTACGAAGAGCCAAGTTCAAAGTTTGTTATAAAGTGTTGAACACATGTTTAACCTTGGCGAGAATGTCCCCTGGTGTGAGGAAATTAAATACAACAGCCTGCCAATCAGGATGGCACCTGGAAAACTCTTACACCGGAAAGTAGCCTAAAGACAGCTCAAGGTGAAAAGCTTCTACAAGAATCAATCAGCGGAGAACACACTGGATTTTTAACAGAAATGCAGACAAGCTCAGCAGAGTCCCCGCTAAGCCTCTGACAATGCAGATGCATTCATTAAGGAAAGGCCAGGTCAGGAAAATGTAACGCCTTGCACAGTAAAGGTTTCGGGAAAAGCACGTGCTGGGACGATTAAAATCTGATTATATGGGTTTAATACAGATTTCCATAAACGTTAAAAAAAACACCTCATAAAGCATAACTAAACCTCTACGTCAGCCAGTTAATGATCCAAGGAAAGATATTAATGAATCTTAGTAAAAAATTACTCAACATCTGTGAAACTGGAAATACCTTGGCATTCAAAATAATTCTAATGTGTTTCCTGCGTGGAACACACATATATGCACCAATATTAATAGGTGTGTAATCGACTTTACATTCCCAGTATTATCTCACAAAATACATAGAATAATATGACCTGCTTTAAATAATTTTCTCTAGGAAAAAAAACGATGTTATGTGAAAATGCACATGCTCATAAAAATAGGAGTAAAATATCCGAAAAGAACTTTCAGTTTGTAACAAAAAATGTTTATGTTCTGGAATATTTAGATAGCATTGCTCTGTGTAGTGTGAACATGCATAGCACAATATATATAACAATAAAGGTCCCAATTTATAAAGAACATGTATTTCACTTCTTAGTTACAACAATACAAACGTACACATGCAGTGGTATCCAAATAAGTATTTTGATGATTCCAAAACATTACCAGACCATCATTTTTCCTGGCCACAATCAGGGGGGGAGCTAAGTCAGTGAGATTCGAGGGAGGGGAATCTCAATTTTACTTACTAAATAATGAGTGGAGTAGAGGGGTGAGGTGACTAAGGTTATGACAGTGGGTCAGTACTAATTTGCGTTAGGTGGCACACCGTGTGCTTGTGTTCCAGTTCAGGAAGGACCTGCCCTGGTAGTTCAGACTTGACTATTCTATTTGAAGCAGGATCAAGACTTATTTGCATATGGCTGGGTCCCAACTGTGTGCAAACTGTGGAGGCATGGGGGGAAAAGAAAGTTGGGTTGATAGGCTACCCTGAGCGATTGCCATTAGTTAGACAATTCGTCCCATCACCTTTTGGAGGTATGATTGCCGTTTGCATGCCTGGAAAACAGAAACTGGTGCAGTGTTCAAAGCTTACCAATGCCATGTTTGAGAATTCCAAAATGTAGTCATTGGCACCCATTCAAGCAGTATTTGTATGGTTATAGATTTACTATATTTTTGTAAACCTATAACTATATACATTTAAATGTCCGCTCCAAAAAAGGAACTAGTTAAAAGCTCTTAATAAAATGATAGCAACGAGAGAAACCAGCACACACATAGCTTACCTGACCCAGGCCCCAAGCACCCACCTACCAAGCCAAGAATGCATCTGGGAGGTGTCCCACCCCAAACACCCTCCTAAAGCTATGTCCCTGCCCATCCAAGCTGGGCCTGGTTGTTCTCCCTAGACACTCATGGCTACCAACATATGTAAAACAACTGCTTGGAGTATCTGCCCTGAAATTGCTTATTTTAAATGTGTTTCACTGCACACAACCGCTCTTCTGGCCTCTGCGCTGAGAAGCCTTGATGGTAGAGTTGTCAAATTGGTGCATGTAGGAGTTCTCAGTGTCTCCAGTCCTCAATTTTTACAAATCATTTTTTTCAAGTGGCTGATGGCTTCATGTACTAAGCCCAAGTTGCAAATAGATTAATAGAGTGAGCCGAGCCAAGGGTCTGCCTTGACCCTAAGGGACCATGCAAGAGCCAGGCCACAAAAACTTTTCCCATGTATATTGTGCCACAAAAAATAATGTAAAAATATGATACAGACTTTTCAAAATTAAAAAAGTGTGTTTCTATAACATTCAAATGTGTTTCTCCATAGTGGATCATAGTATATCACTGTATAGACAGAGATTTATTTCAAGCAACAATTTTAAACATTAACTTAGAAACATTAATGGCATGCCCCCAATGAGGTAAGAGGCAAGTTAGTAGTCATGCAAACCATAAACGTGACTAGATGGAGCAACATTATAGTCTACTAAATTAAAAATGAGAGGTGCCTGCACAGCACACATCCTGAACTCAAGTAATTAAAAGGTTTGTCATGAGTGATAATAAATAAAAATGAGGCTCTGTGAAATAAGATGTTTGCCTAGGACCAGATTATATGGACAAACAGGGATGCCAGTATAGCACACCCTGCAACTATCACCCAAACCACATCCAATATGCCTGCCTATCTTCCTGTCGGCACTGCTCCAACATAATTCAGGTTCCAGTATATGAAGACTACTGTGCCCTGGTATTGAGCACCACTTTAGTTTCCTAACATACACCTACTACTGCAGGGGCCTAAAATGCAGTCACTGTTGACATTACTTCACCTGCTCCCATTCTACAACCTGCAGCTGACGTCATTGTGGAGAAAAAGAAGTACTGGGAGGAAGATTGTCTAGCAACTGAATGGGTAGCTATAGAGACCTGAGGCCAACATGTTGGGATTTGCCTGTGCATGGTGATTGTATTGTATTTATGCTATGTTGTGGTTGATGTTGGTTGCAGTTCTTATATGCTTGACATAACTATGCATGCAGCCTACACAGAGAAAAGGCTGAGTGCGCATGAATTTGTTTGGTTGGCCCGAGGGGGCCGGACAAACAGTCTTTGTGCACTCAGGAGTGGGCAGGCACTCCACTCCTACCCTACCCTGCTCTCAGAGAAGCCATGCCCACGCGCAACCAAACATAAAATGATAATCATGGAATGTTATTACCATTTTATGTTACTGCTTGGCGCACTGCGAGAAGCAGTGGGGCGACGCTCCTCCACCCTAGTGGAGAAGCCGCCCCTGCTGGTAAATTACATCAGCTGCACCTAAAGCTTTAGAAATCGCCACCGCACTGGCTTTGTTTTCTAAGTAGGAAGTGCAATCCTTAACGTGGGGTGGGGGCTGTTGCTTTCAGTGCTTCTGGCGGGCCAGCAGGCTTCCCGTCCTCGAAAATGGCTACCATACTCTCCCATACACCACCAAAAATGTGGCTCGGTCAGCGTTTGTTCGAACAAGTTCACCTGAGACCTTAGTTCCTAAATTGTCCAAATTCTTTCCATTTGCTGAGACCTGTGACCATCTAAAAGAGAAATTTATAAATAATTCTCAATATATTTATTACACATCTATAAAATCATATGAAAATGAAAATGACATGGATGTTTGTTAAGAGAATGGGAAAAGTTAGCCCTGAAGATTGAAGTAAATTTCTTCTCACAAACACCACTTTCCTAGAAAGGCAATAAATACATGCATAAGAAAAGGAGGAAAACGCATCATCATAGGAGGGAGAAAAGATCAGAAAAGCATAAAAAAGCATAAAAAAGTCAAACAAATGTACACATCAGATGATATTATTTGTGCATAGTTCCGGCGTAGTGCACTCCTTAATTAGGTGTTAAATGAAAGGAAGAATGCGAATTGAGGAGCGATATCCTCCTCCTTATCACTCGGGAGAAAAAGTGAATGACAATGCAAGAAGGACAGGGAGAAGTGCACTGATGAATTTACGTTTTCCAAAACTGTGTGCTTTCCCTAAAATAAGACTACAGAAAATACAATGCAATGCCTTTGAATTGTTTACCTAGAAGGCCAGTGTAGCCTGAGCTTCTCCACTTATTTTATTTTGACAATCTCAGCTTAGTCACGCACTCATTCCAAAAGCGACAAGCATAACCATATTTTTCGAAAGCCCTTGAATTTAATCTCGCACGGTATCATTTCTATGAGTAGAAAATAAGCGATGCTGGCAAAGAATGTACCTACTGCGAACAATGCTCGAACCTTTGCTTTCTTTTTGATCAATGTCGATGATCTGTGTGCAGTAGAGGATCCACACGTCATGCTGGGGAATTGACACAGTAATATAAAAATAAATCTTCATTCTGTGAGAATGAAACCTGTTGCGAAATTGTTATCAATTCAGGGTTTTTTCATAATTCTACCTCCAGTTTTCAAAAAAAAATTGGAAAAATAAATTTGTGTTATGCGGTTTTCTTCGTTTGAGGAGAGGTCCGATATTATGTGTAGACTTTTGAAGATCCTACTATACAATGTGCTTTTCATTGTTGCTGTTGTGTAGAACTTCATGACATATTATAGAAACTCTTCAAATAATGAGCCATGCCACTGCAAGTTGGAAAAATCCTTCTTCGTCTTCTTTCTCTAATTTGTTGAGCTCTACTTCAAATTCACCGAAGAAATACCTTTCCAAATGAATGCAGAGACATAGGGAGAAACAAGCATAGGCCAAATCAATAGGACAGGTTTTAAGGAGCTAATGCGTACAAGCATAGGAAGTCACAAATGATGTTTGCATGCTTTAGCACATTAAGGGTAGATCTATTGGCGTTGCCAGTGCATGGGCTCTTATTGTAACCTAAGAGACAGCTACTAGTACTCCTTCCGAAGCACGGGCATATTATCAAGGGATTTATCTCCGCTTTTTTGGCTTTAAAAGCCAAGAAAGCGGAGATAAAATTATCTCCCTATCAGCAACAGGGTGCTAACACGCAAATTTGCATGTTAGCACCCTTTTTCTCTACGCTTCCCCTTGCATCTCTAATGAGATGCAAAGGGGGCGTTCCAGACAAAAATAATAGGAGAAATATTGTTAAGCGACATTTCTCCTATTATCAAGGATTTCGCTAACCCTGTTAGTGATAAAAAAAAAGCAGCGCTAACCGCGGTTAGCACTGCTTTTTTTACACCTGATATTTTCCTGACTTAGCCATAATATCCTATGGAAGGTGGATATCATGGATACGTTTTTGAGCCCCTATCATCAAGCTAACGCCAACCTTTGAGAGATTATCGTTGGTTTTCCAGCGATAATCTCTCAATTGGCAGTTAGCGTGAGGATTTTTATCACTTCTGAGATAAACCTTGCTAATAGCAAGTTATCTCTGCGATAATTTCCGGCGATGCTTAGCGTTAAAAAATTTGTTGCTAAGCATCGTAAGCGAGAAATATCGCTTAACGTTGGTAATATGCCCCCAGTGTTTTCTGTTCCTACAAAGTCATCAACCAGAAACTAACTCATTGGAACTTAATCAGAGTCAGATTAGAGGTGGAATGTAAATATAGCCTCATTGAATAAATGCAATGAGAAGTATTTCATGATTATGAGATTGCTCAATTTAACACTTTTTAAGCCTCGGTATTGCAGTAGAACTGCTTTGTGACTGTTCATAGGGAAGAGTCATCAATTAAAACGGTCAGACCATCGTTGATATGATGCTGACAGTTTAGGGAACACTACACACTTTCTCTAGTTGTTGTCATTTTTACGTTCTCTGGATGTGTGTAGCATTCTAGCATGAGCATAGGCTACAAGGGCTGGTCATTCAACGCTATGTGTAAAGTGACACTCCTGGCACAGTGAACAGATACTTGTAGGATGACATGATGATCTAATGCAACACAACAGGGAGGGATTCCAACATGACATGCATGCAGTGGGTAATGATGCAGTGGACACACAAGGAGAGTGAATATCACCCCAGGTACATGCTGTTAGACTAGAGAACATGCTCAGATGAGCCTGGAGAAGTCATTGAGCAGTGAGTGGGAGGCAGCTGCCTCTCCTCTTGCAACTCTTGTTGCCTGTCTAGACAGATCAATGCACCTTATTCTTTGCAATCTGATCTCTCTGTATGGACTATTTAGAAAATGTGAATATATTGAGTGGGACATTTATTAAACCAATTAATTGACATGTACTCATAAATGGACAATACTAACCAGCCACGTTTTGTGTCATAATTGCAGAAAGCCGTGAAAAACAGCAGGGGCACACGACCTCAAACTGCACAAAACCAGGAGTGTGTATTCTGTCAGTGCTGGACGGAAGAATTAGAATATGGTTGAGACAAGACTTGCTGGGGTTGCAGTAGGGAGAGATAACATTTACTTTACATGTTCTGAAGCTGCAATCTGCATCATCTTAGCGGGATGATATGTTTGAGAGACTCTCGCCCGGTAGGCATCTTGAGGGAACAGGAGTGCTATCAATTTTGACACCATCACAAAATTCCATTCAAATATGCACAAACGTTCTTGTCGCATATTGCCGCCTCTGAATCCTGCTTTCATAACATGTGGGAAAAAGGAGCTACCACTTCCTTAGTTTATCATCAAGGATACAAAACCGGGCTTGTCGAACATGCTGTGGGATTCAGCTCATCGCCTTTAACAACTAGATCACCACAACATTTCAAGAACCGACTTTTTCACTTCCTATCAACCAGGACTCAGGACATACTGTAACACAGAGATGGTGATATCCACGTGTTGCATGTTTCACTGCATATCTTTGAAGTGTATGAGTCTCTGCTAGTCTTTTTTTTATCTTACTCTCTGTCTATGACGGTGTTGACCAGCTCTTCAGAGTTTACTGTAGTTGGGAATAAGTGGAAGAGGCACTGCTCTAGATGAATTTGTTGGCCCTGGCAAGTCCCAGCATCTGAACATTAAGCACTCTTTAACACATTCACATGCATGTTATCTTGGAGCCCCACTAGATTGAATCATTGCACTAATTCTCTTCAGGCTCAATATTATGTCTTCTGACTAAACCATGTTAAAAAAATGTGCAAATCTTCCAAACAGCCATTGTATTTATGGCGTCTCCCAGATTGAATGTGTTGCATTGGAGACGTGCAATATTGTCGGTTATGTTCCATGGGCATGTGGCTAACATCCTTCAGCATTAACCTCTTAAGCGCTGCTGACGGCCAACGGTCGTCACAAGCGCTACCTCCCCAGTGCTGCGCACGACCATTGGACGTCCATTCAGCACTAGTTCCAATGGACAGCGCAGCACTGGGGAGGGATATTTGCGCCGCAGCTAAGGTGTTAAAGATTTAAATGAGTTAATATATACTGATGATCGTGACAGTGTAAAGTTAATTTTGCCAATTCATCTTTTATTAATAGCTCTAACTTGAAAAATGCCTCAATATAGTAAGTTTGAAATGATAAGCGATTGGTGCTTTTCGTTTTCCAATGGATGGAAGTATACAATGAATATTGTTGTTTTTCTATTGCTTTGATGAATATAGCAGCGAAGCAATAATTGCATGTGTCAGTGTTTATGGTTTGGAATATACATCCATTAAAATATACTTCAAGTTCGTCAAGAAGATTAAAACAATGATTACCTATCAAAAACCCTGAATTACACTGTTGGCCGTTGGCAGAAGCTGTGGATCAGGTACAGCGGAGGTGATGCCTAAAAAGCTACTACAATCAGTGAGTGAAGAAGACAGGGTAGCCCTGTACTAATTGGAAACTGGGTAACAATTGAAGATACCATACAGGGTTCCACATGGACTGAAATGTTCTAGATGGCATTGACATATTCAAGTTACTAAACAAACCAACAAAACTATACATTAAAAAATGATAGGACACTTTTTAATACCAAATTCTATGTGGTAGACCTGGCATCCTTTGTTTGGTTTACCCTGACTTGATGCCTCTACCTCCTGGATTTTCAATGCTGTGCTGTATTTCGTTTTCTGGCTTAGATGCTTTGGGCACTTTGCCACTTCTGATCAGTGTGAAAGTGCAAGTGCTCCCTGTCCAAATTGTTAATACAGTTGTTTATTCATGATTGGCATATTTGATTTACAGTAAGCCTTTAGTAAAGTGCACAGAATGTGCCTGGGGGCTGTAAATCAAATGTTGCTAGTGGGCCTGCAGCCCTGATTATTACACCCACACAAGTAGCCTTCCAAATATAACCCTGTCCCTGCAGCGCCACTGATGGACTCCGCATCTTCTCAGGCAGCGCCCTCTGTCCACTCTCCTTCAAGCCTGCAAACAACACCAGGGACTGGCACCTGCCCTTGCACCCCATACTCCCTCACACACCTTATATCCCTCCAGCAGCTCCTTCCTTGGTGTCCTAGTGGTCAAGGGGCACCCCCATCCATGAATGAGAGGAACAGATGTGGAGGCAGCCATGGATTCAGTTCCTTGAGAACCTGAGTGCAGCAGGGATCGGCAAGGGTAGAGGAAGTGGCAGAACCAGGAGCCCACCCACTCCTCCCGCTGCATACTGTCCGACAACACCGGCCCAGAACACACAGCCCCAGCGGAGGGGGTATCTCCATGTGAAGTGCGGCGAGAGGGGACAGGGCCTTGGGACTATCGGAGTGAGCCACGAGCCACAACAAGTGGAAGACTCTTGCTAGGGAAAACTAGGAAGTTTATCTTGTTCTGTTTTGGAAAGAGGAAGGAGTGGATGATCCGATCAGGCAGCAGGCACAGAAGTAGCACCTCGTAGCCCGTGTGTTGTGGAATCTCCTGACCATCACTACCCACAGGAAAGGAAACACACGGACCCCACTATGCACTATGCAGCTAGTACCAGGAAGGCAGAGAAAGCCCTGTTTTGGTTGATGAAGGATCATAGTGGATCCTAGTGATTTTATAGAGGAGCAAGATCGGTAGTTCCAATTTGAAGAGGGGGCGCGCTACTCACCTCTGGGGCCAGATTGAGACCCAACTCTGCTGCTCTGCTGTGCTGGGGTGGGTTTTGGTCCCCCAATTTACACCTCTGTCGATTGGAGGGAGGAAGAGTCTCCTGGCAGGTGGGACGCTGAAAGGCACCAAGTGACTCCCGCAAATCAACACATCAACAATTGAGAGGTACTGTTTTCTGATTATGGGCGAGATGTAGGTAATATCAAATTTGCGAGTCTTTAATATCGAATTTTACCGATTCGCTATTAAGTACTCGCAAAATTGAATGTAGATAGGAATCGCTAAAACATTAGCGATTGCTTAATATTCCTTAATAACAAATCGCCAATTGAGATTTGTTAATAAGGAATACCTACCCATTCATTCCTATGGGCTAGGAGGCCAAAAGGAATGAATGGGAAGATATGCACTATTTGCGATTCGCTATTAAAGAATCGCAAATAGCTGGAGCTATTTTAAGGGTGCCAGGTTGTCAAAAGGACACCCTGTTGCACCCCTGAAATGTGCATGTGTTCACATGTGGTGGACATACATGCCCTAAGGGCATGAATGTGGCACTTTAAATTCCTTAAGCCTAAAGTGCACTTTCTTTTGTGCTACTTACATTGCAAATTTTGCGATTCCTTATTGTGCAAGTAGGTTTAAACTCACCTACATTGCTCTCAGCCAAATAACGATGGCAAACGCTGAAATTCTGCGAATTCCGGCGTTAGCGATCAGTATTTGGCCCTATATCTCTTAATTTCAAATAGTGGCCTCCTTCCTGCCCCAGGTGTTCAGTTTGTGTAGGTTTGCTACTGCCTTTTCAGTCTTTTAGTATAAAGGTCATTTGCCAGCATCGCATTTGTGGGCAAAAAAAAAGCAGGCAAATGTGGTACAGTTTCATCTCCACTAGCAAAGCCTACCCTAAAGCCTACTCTAATTGATCGTATGCTTGAACGAGCCGTCAGTGCCATCTCTAATGATATTGTCAGAACTAAACGGATGCTCTCCATAAATTTGGATGGCATTACTGAGGACTACCTGGTCTTTCCCTTGCACCCATTTGGACATGCTTGTAGTTTGACCCAAAACAGTGCGGATCCTCTTCCTATCCACGGAACTACAATGAAATGTGTGACTCCTCCCACAGCCACTCCCTCCATGAATTCCAGTGCTGAAAACAATAAGTCCTTGCTCACTCCAAATGTGGTAAGGCATGCAAACAGGCAGCTCTTTTATCCCCTCCCTAGCAAGTATCTGAGTCTGAGCCCATGACTGTTTCAACACCAAGTCCAGGAGCTCTATTGTCAGCCTTCCTCTTACAGGACAACACGTCTTATATCATTAATGCCACAAGCAAACTTCTTGCCAGCCAACTAAAGACTTTCTCAGAAAAACTGTGTTTAATGATTAATACTGTACTTTCTCCCCTCGTGTCACAATTGGATACCATTGAGTCCAACTTGGCTGCACTTGGTTCCAGCCTGCCAGGCCCCTCCAAGGGAACTATAATTACCACTCCCACCAGGCACCGCACTGTGAACAACAGACTTGACAAACCTTCGGGACAGCATATTCAACCTACACAGGCCAGTTTGCTTTAAGCAACCCATCAGTCCATGCAGACCATTCACACAACAAAAGTTTCTTAACAGGCCAGAAAGTAGTCCAATTACCTACTTCTACTTTCAATTTTATTAACACCACAAAAAGGCACAGAGGGTGGAACGATTCCAGCACACCCCAGTTGCAGAGATAATTACCAGTTATTAATCTCTGCCCACCTGCATGCCCTACATGGCTGTCTTGATAGGGGTACCCTCTTTGAGTCCGGACCAGCGTGATACTTATAAGCAACAGTTCAATAAAACCTTAGACTGAATGCTAAGAATATACTGCACATAAGGAGAAGCACATGTATCTGGTCAAATCGCCCAGAATCCCTGGAAAATTGCCTGGTGATTAATTTTAGTTTTCCAAACCTGGTACATAATCTGTTTTCTAACGCTAGACCCAGTAATCGAGCCAGTACCTTCATATCCCTGGTCCCATTAGGCTTTCTTTACAGACCCCCTTTCCATCTTGGGCAGTGTCAATGCAATTCATCTTTAAACTACAGTGCTCATGCTGCAAGTCCAACCATCTGCATGGGTTTGTGAACACACACTCACATAATTTCATACAGACACACATAGTTAGTCTACTGCCTTCCAATGTTTCAGCTGAAGCCAAGGGCCCACAACATGCATCCTCTGTCTCGTGCTCCGTACCGAAATCTAACAGATATGATGCACTTTCCGACCTGATTGACTTGCCGGTCCTCAGATTGTTTTACCATCTGCTACTGCATGCACTACATCTATGACTATTCAAAGAAAAGGGAGTTACCCCAATGTTAAATACAAAGGGACAGGGTACAGAGAAGCAAAAACACAAAAGCCCCCATATTGAATTCGAAAAAAAGGGGTGCAACCACATTTGCCCTGGACCGAGTGTCGCATGTTCATATCTGTACCTATTTTTCAGTAAAGGGGGCAATTTTCTACAGCAACAACTGCTGTCTAATACAAAATTACTATACTCTATTCTACACCCAATCTTCACACATTTGTATGAAACTCGAATTTATGCATTTAAAAAAAATATAAGAACGAAAATCATTAAAAACATTTTATTAAACTCATTGGTCAATAGTTACAATAAAAAAAATCTTCCTTTAATAGATGCCTATGTCTTCCTCCCAAACTGGGTTACAATCTTATTCTTACAAGTTTACAGGTAAAAACTTTTTTTTAAAGTCGGCTCAGCGTTTCAGTGATTTCTTTAATAGTTCCACCTTCTTCAGGACTAAAAAGTTTCATCAGATCTAGATAATAAAAAAGCTTTCATCAGATCTCGGTAGTGATAAAGTGCAGTTTAAACACATTGCACGAAAAAATCATCCTATACATTCTTTAATGTTGTTTCAGACAATCATTTCCTCCTTTTCTTTGCCCCTTATATTTAAACAAGATTGTTTCCAAAGGGGTATCCAATCATCTTTAATTAACATACTATAAACAACATTGCAGTACTATTGCTTTTAATAAACATTGACACTTCGCACCGTAGCTTCTGGGGAAACTACCATTATCCAGACAATACACTTGGGGGCCCATTAGGATGACGGGCGGACTTTGTCCGCCCGTCATCCTGTTGTGTCTAGGGACCGCCCACCATAAGGGCGGGGGTCCCGTTGGGGGCATTAGGATGCGCCGCCACAGTGGCGGGTGAATCCAGTATCTTCAGCATTGCGGAGGGCGGTGCTGAATGCACTGCCCGCCGCAATGCTGAAGATACATGCAATGCATTACAAAGCACAACGTGACAGGCACCGCGCGGTGCCTGCCACGTTGTACTTTGTAATGCTGGGGGGTACAGTAGGTACCCCCATGTGCACCCCCCACCCCCCGGAGTTCCTGGGGGCCCGCAACGGGCCCCCGCATGGTGTCTCCGCATGCCTTTCCGTGGCGGCTTTGCCGCCACGGAAAGGCATTTGTACATGCCCATGCTAATATGGCTGGCGGTGTCCCATAGACACCGCCACCATATTAAACCTTTTCCTCCCCGGCCGCTAGGCGACCGGGGCTGAAAAGTGGCAGACGGTCTTCCCGTCGCCGTGGTCCCCCCGCCATCCTAATATGGCAGGGGGAATTTAGGTGCGGATGGCGGGCGGATTGTCCCCACTAGGCTGGCAGTGGCTACCGCCAGCCTGGCGGGGGCAATCCACCCACCATCCTAATGGGCCCCTAAATAATGTACAAATTACATATTTAATATGCTTATGGCCTTTGTGACTGCTATTCTAATATACCAGTCTACCCAGCTCGTTTTTTGTTTCATTACCCTTTTTGAATTCTAGAGACGATTCACATAGAGCTAAGGTGACCTCTATGATACCAGCAAACATATTAACTTGAATTTACCTGTATTTTCCAGATAATGGAACAGTGTTGTTTATTTGATTTTTTTAAAACACACGTTACTTGAATTAGGTACTGCGAGCATATCGTTATCATTAGTTCACCAGGTACTGATCTCTAACTCAGGGTGTCCCTGTCGGTACATTACATTTGGTTTCAATTACACCATTTGTGGGGGATATCCCTCCAAATTCATGCAAAGGTCTTTTTGATGAGCATAAAACGCAGAAAAGTCTTTCTTAAATTTATCTCACTAATTGTGAGTCTCTTACTTTTATAAAATGAAACCAATATTGTTGAATACCTTATCAATGGTCATCAAAGCAGTTTATCTTGTCCGTAAGAGCCACCGTATCACTTATGTTGCTCAAATGTTAGTTAAAAACCACAAACGTCGCTATTTGGCTTTTTTTATAAAGGAAAATCCAATAAAAAGATTTTTTGATCACATGAGCACAGAATTTACTCTGAAATGTTTCGACAAGAGCTTTCTTGGGGTTTGGTCGCTTACCATTAAAATCAGTGGGATGCAGTCCCTTTTGCAGTCAATTTTGTATTAGGTGATTTCATCAAACCGATGTCGAATGCCAAATTTCTTAAATTTTATATGATGGCACACTCAACTTTAATTCAACCTATGTGTGAGTAAGGAGAGATATATTCATTTTGACTTTTCACTCCATCGAATGGTTTAATTGTGACAGGATAAGGGTGTTTATAAATCACATAAAAATCTGATTTAAAACTGTTGATGCCATCACCCTATCTGATGTGTACATGAATGGTCAATCTCGCTCCATATGTGGATCGCTCCCAAAGTCCACTATTACAATGAATACTATTGAATATATCGAATTCACACCCATACTAAGAGGTTGTGTGTATTTCGATAAACTTAAAAAATGCAGTTAAAAAGTTCAAAAGGTAGAACCGTTGCGGTCTTGCCGGTGCTATTAAATGCCTTTCCATATATCTCGGTATTGTCAAATTAAAGGGGGGCATTTTGACAATATTCTACTGGGGCATACTGATAATATGTTTAATGTTCTATTTTGCAATCGTGTCACTACGTTACACATTAATTCACATAAAATGCCTTCTGCCGATTGGGGACTTGGGGGGGCAGCCGACCAGCGGGAGGCTTGCCCCCACGGGAATTTTTGGGGCCGGTAGGAGAGGAAGGGGACACGGGACGGACAGGAAGGGCTCCTTGGGCTGTTTGGGCTGGGGGAGGGCAGTTGGGCTTCTCTTGGGCTGTTTTTGGGCTGGGGGTGGTTATAGGCGGATATCGCGTGTCACTGTCCACCATTTTGTGGTACAGTGACACAGCAGCCAGCAGTAGTCAGTTAGGGCACGTGTTTTTGTAGTGAGCACGGTGGTAGGGGTATTACGTGGCGTCGTGGCAGGTGGCAGTGTGGTGACGGCGATCGGGCAGTTTTGCGTGCCGGTGGTGCATTGCGGAGCGGAATGGTGGCGCTTGGTGACCCCCACGTCCAGGAGGCTCTGAGGCTGCTGGGGGAGGCGGGCCGCATGGACCTGGTAAGGCCCAACCTCCTGGTAAGGCCGCCGTGGCACGCTGCAAATGGCGCCGCGGCAGTGGTGATAGCCTGTGGGTCTCCGTGGTCCCGGCCGTGGAAGGCCCCGGGAGGCGGGAGGGGTGGGGGCAGGTGGGAGGACGGGGCCGGCGGGGAAAGGCCACGAGGTGCTGCAAGGCGCGGAGGGGTGCGAGGGGGTCTGCAGGGCTGCAGGGACGCCCTGAGCTACAGTTTGTGGTTGGGGATGGGGGGCGGGAGGGGGCTGGGGGTGACAGCAGTGCGTTACCTGGCAGGGGGGTGGTGGCCACGGGGGTTGTCGTGGGGGGGCCCCAGGAGTGGTGGGTGATGGCACGGCGGCAGAAGACGGGGAGGGTATAGGGAGGGGTGCGAGGGGGTTGCTGGAGCAGGGGGTGACGGGCGGGGGCCGGACAGGATGCAGGGGGGCGGGGTCGCCGTTACTAATAGAAGAGTCGGATATGGAGGCCGAGGTGGACGGGGAGGGGAGGGGGGAGGAGGGGGCGCAGAGAGTGAGCTGGACTGGGGGTCTTCCTCCGGGGAGGGGGCGAGCGTGGTGTGCCCAAGCAGGTCTCCGTCACTGGGGAGGCGGGAGGGTAGGGCTCCGAGGGGAGGGGCATGAAGGTGCGGAGGTGGCGGGGGACTCGGTTGGAAGGCAGGGCCGGGGGAGGCAGTGGGGAGAGGGGGGACAGATTGGGGGGGTGGGGCCGGGATGGGGATGCGGGGGGGTGGGGTTGTGGGATTAGGCCGCAGTGGCCCAAATGGGAGGAGGGGTGGGGATGGGGGTCAGGGGGGCGGGTGGGAGCTGGGGGTGCCCGGCGCGGCAGGGTGGACATTCAGCACGGTGGGGTCGAGGGACACAGCGGGGTTGGGGTGGGAGCAGCGTGTGGGAGGAAGGAGGGGCATTTTTTCCCCAGCATGCTGGACTCCACCTTTTTTCATTGACGAGGGGCTCGGGTGAGCAGCATGCGGCTCCGTTCCACCGATGGGATGGACCGGCTCTGCCTGGTACGGGCGGTCGCGCTCCAACATGGGACATGGCGTGGGACAACGATGGGCGGCGACAGGATGATTCACCGCTAGCCCCCCTTGAAGGGTCACATCGGCCACCTGGGGTAGGGGGGGTTCATGCAGCTTCTGTTCCTTTGACTGTTTGTGCGAGTGCGGAGCCGGGAGGGGGCGAGTGCGTGGACTTGGTGGATCTGATGCTGGTGTGCAGAGAGAAGGTGGGGTTGAGCCGGCTGGAGTCCATGGGGGACGGCCGGGGGCTACAGGATGTTGGAGATGGGGAGTCTGAGGAGGAGGGGGAGATACAGGAGGGGGGATCTAGTAATTTTGTTGGCAGTGTGTTGCAGGTCTGGCCCAGCAGGACGCGCCCAGGGTGTCGGCCCCCTCAGCTCCACTGGTTAGGCGGGGGATCCAGCTCGGATGCCGACCTTGACGCCAGGTAAGGTTGGAAATGGAGTGGGGAGTGGTGCAGGCAAAAGGCGCTGTGTGCAGGTGTCGGTGGGGACAGATACTCAGGGATGATGGGAGAAGGCTGGTGAAATGCCATTATGTATAAGACACGGGGTGGGGACGGATGGCGGAGCACTGGCAAGCGCTCGGGTCATGCGCTGGCAGGGGGACGGCGTCGGGGGCGTGGAGGCAGGGGCGGCTGCGGCGGGAGTAAAGAGATTTGCGTGGTGCCGGTGCGGAAGCTTCCATACTTGGGAGAGACCAAGATGCAGGGGGCGCACCTGTCGCTGGTGACAAGGGAGAAGATCTGGAAAGGAGAATACATTGATCTTTCAAAGCTGTTGCATAGGGAGTTGACTTCAAAGGATGGGTCAAAGGAGGAGGAGTAAGAGTTGGCTCGGCGCCCCAAGGTCCTGTTAATGATCGACAATTGGTCAGCGGCTTTCCTAATATACGCCAGCTTATATTGTGAAAAATTCCCAGATCGGTCCATCGCGCTATTCAAGTATGAGTAGTCAAGTACATGGACGTGGTGCGGAGGGTGCAGGTTACATATGGGGGGGTACGCCTGGTCCCATTATGACGAGGCATTCCGGGCATGGATGGCGGCTGACCCAGAGGCGAAGTGGGGGGAGCTAGATTATGACATTTACCAGCAGACGATGGGAGGCGTCAAGTTTGGTGCACCATCTATACGGCCAGCAGTTGGCTGCTCGCGCCGGCCCCCTTTTTGGCCCGCCCCACCCGTGGAGGGGTGGGACAGAGTGAGGCCACTGGTCAAGGCTCAATTGGGGCCTGCTGGGACTTTAATAAAGGGGGGTGTGGCAGGCAGTGGTCCGATTGCCATTTGATTTGGTCAGATTTTTTCCCCAGACGGCGTTGGAGAGGAGCTGAGCACCCGGGAGCTTTTGACAGGACGAGGAGAAAGATCAAGAGGGAGATGAGGGATTTCTGTGTCAGGCAGGGTATAGGCAGGATGGAGCATCCCGAGCTTAGGTATGAGGCGGTGTATTTCTTTAGGGAGGATGGCGTCCACCTCTCACGGTATGGGATGGAACTATACATCGTTCAGTTGAAGGAGGCACTGGATGCGGCATTGGGGGTGAGCAGGTATCCAAGGAGGTTGGAGTCCTAGGGTGGGGGTTGAAAGACGCTAATGCGGCTTTCGAGTGGTGCTTCTCCTAGTTAAAAAGGGGGTAGTTGGGGGTATTGGAAGAGGCCTGGTCTTTTGCAGTTGTAGGCAGGGGGGTAAGTTGCGGACGGGATGTTATATGATGTTGTATGAGTTGCAATGTTGGGGATCCATTTAGGGGTGGTGGGGGTTGTCAGGCTTTCACGTATTTAGTGAGACATAGTTTTGTGCGGGGCAGGCCAAGGTGGGATTAGGCAGGGTGCACCTGATTCCAATAAAGCGGCCTTTATCACACCATTCCTGTGTCCGTGAACAGTGCTCCCCCCTCCTACTGGTGGGCCCCAATGGGGACCTGGGGGGGCAGCTGACCAGCGGGAGGCTTGCCCCCATGGGAATTTTGGGGCCGGTAGGAGGGGAAGGGGACACGGGATGGACAGGAAGGGCTCCTTGGGCTGTTTGGGCTGGGGGAGGGCAGTTGGGCTTCTCTTGGGCTGTTTTTGGGCTGGGGGTGGTTATAGGCAGACATCGCCTGTCACTGTCCACCATTTTGTGGTACAGTGACACAGCAGCCGGCAGTAGTCAGTTAGGGCACGTGGAAGGGGGAAGACCGGGGGGCTTTCCGGGAAATTGTAGTTGGTTTAAGGATGTTTTCTTGGATGAAGGAGCACAGACGGTTAAGGGACGTGGGTGGACTGTTGTGTTGTCGCTGGATCAAGTGCTGGTATTCTGCTCTCGTCATGGGCGCTTCTCCTAGGTGGGGGTATTCGAAGAGGCCTGGGTTGGCATTCGGTAGGTGGTGGGGGACACTGAGGTCTTTTGCAGTTGTAGGCAGGGGGGTATGTTGCAGACAGGATGTTATATGATGTTGTATGAGTTGCAATGTTGGGGATCCATTTAGGGGTGGTGAAGGGGTTGTCAGGCATTCACGTATTTAGTGAGACATAGTTTTGTGCAGCGCAGGCCAAGGTGGGATTTGGCAGGGTGCACCTGATTCCAATAAAGCGGCCTTTATCACACCATTCCTGTGTCCGTGGTCGGTGCTCCCCCCTCCTACTGGTGGGCCCCAAAGAGGGGCACTTAGACAATAATGTACTGGGGTACGCTGCTAATACGTTTAATGTTGTATTTTGCAGTTGTGTCACTCTGTTGCACATGAATTCACATAAAGTGCCTTCTGTCAAAGATGTGTTATGAAAAAAGTTTGGCCAACCGGTCGTACACATCATAGCATCATTGAGGTATGTCTTTAACATTTAAACGTATGTTTTGCAGTCATGTCACTATGTTACAGATTAATTCACATAAAATGCCTTAGGTCGATACGCTTCGTTAAAAAAAATATTTTAACCTGCTGCTCGTACGTATCATAGCATCATGGCGATATATCTTTAACTATGTAAAGATCCAACTGGACCTATACTGTGCTCGTTCTGTTCCCACTCACCGGTAAAAACATTGTCGGCCTCCCTGCTCTCACTGACTTCAGGAAATGATGTATACGGAGTATCAGGAATACTTCTTATATATACTAAAAAAGGGGCTGTATGAGTGGGCGAAGTCCCGTCTTTACATTTTTTTGTGTTAGATCTCCAGTTCTGGTCATTTATTGTACGCAAAGTATGTCTAAAGAGACAATAGTATTAGTGTCCAAATAGTGGCTCTTAATTATTGGCATATATCAATACTCATACTAATTTATCTCCCCATCGATGCCATAGCGTAGACTATGCCGATATATGTATATTAAAAGATATACAAGAGTCATTTTTTGACCTGCCAGCCAGTAATTGCCTATATGTCATTATTTTAATATTTTTGAGACATAAAAACTCTCTTCCGCTGTGGTCCTAGATGAATGCAATGAATATAAACCGAGGACCTTTTAGCATTAATATTAATACATAGTTGATGATCATGTTTGAGAGGTTTTAAAAATAGAATATTTCATAAATATCTAGAAAACTGGTTGATAGATTCTTCAGGATCACAGCCTCTCCTTGAGAGTAATCCTATCCATGCAATATGGCCGCCACAGATGCAAAGTGATGAAACATGCGTATTAGAAAGAGTTTTTTTGCTACATCTATGACTGACATTCCTTTAGTCACATCTACTGTCACCTCTGTTTTAAGAACAACAGCAGATACATCCCATAATTTGTCTATGCAATACAGAACTCTATCTGTTCTTAGTTGGAACATGGCAGGTCTTTAATGGAAGATTAATAATGAAGACTGGAGGGCAATAATTTTAAAGTTTGATTTAATCTTTTTGCAGGAGAACTTGCTCACTAATGCACCGCATTATTAGGGTATTCCTGTTATTAAAGTCCAGCTACTCCCTCTACTCATGGCCATGCGGCCGGTGCATTAGCTACTTGGGTCAGCCTAAGTCTCCAGGTAGAGGTGCCACAGGTTAAATCTAGTTCCTCGTCTTTAGCAGTAATAATTTGCGCACCGAGGACTAATGTTTTTTTTACCTGATAGATTTCTACAATAATGATTTTATCAATGCTAGTTGCATACATGATAACTGCCTGTTTAAATTTATATCTCAATCACAAACTAAGGCTAGCAATATGCAAACTACAAAGGGGGTAGAGCTTTTAAGTATCTCACTGTTCATGGCCTAGCTTACCTACTTGAAATCCTAGGGGGATCTAGTAACACGTTAATGTCATTCAGAAAGGGGGAGCGCTTCTCATATTGATGATATGTTTGTTAGCCCTGACATTTTACCATGGTTCTCCAAAGGTGAGATCCAACAGATTGGGGTGATCATAATGCCTTGAGCGCTCCTATGCTCCTACCGCTTAAGGGTCTAGCCCATTATAGTAATCTAGCCTCCATTGCGCAGCACGCCTCAAACGGCTTAAGACTGGTTTGTGTTTGAAAATCCCCAAAGACTTACTAGCAGCCTTACTCAAGTCACACTCAAATAAATTCCTATACTGCCCAGTGGAGAACAAACAGGACTCAATGGCTTTATATTATAATAGGCTAATATACACAATCAGGGAGTCCATGCTCAAGCCAAACCGTACTTCGAACACAGACCCAAGATGGTTCGATAGGACCCGTTCCCCGGCAAAAAGAAAGCTGAGGAAAGCTCTAAACACATGCCCCAGGTTTAGGAGAAAATCTCCCTGGCACGTACTGTGTACAAGATCGCACTCACAAACAGGAGGAGGGAAATATATAAACAAGACTGGGAGCTTTTGGATCACGCTTCCCAGGGAAAGGACATTAAATCCTTTTGGGATTTAGTAAAGCTAATCAGATCTAGGAATTCACCCATCAGCCCTCTTCTC
This sequence comes from Lissotriton vulgaris, assembly GCF_964263255.1. Taxonomy (NCBI): domain Eukaryota; kingdom Metazoa; phylum Chordata; class Amphibia; order Caudata; family Salamandridae; genus Lissotriton; species Lissotriton vulgaris. The sequence goes on along the minus strand of NC_141698.1, from coordinate 864,143,679 downwards.
CAAAACAACAGCGTGGGCACGGACTGGGTTACCCACATTACTTCTATCACATTGAGGATGCACCATTTATGTCAGCTATCCTCCATATTAGATTACAGAACTCCCCCCCCACTTGTATTATTACTGCAGGAAGTGGAGTCAGCGATCCATCATAGCAAAGATGGGAAAGCTCCAGGTCCAGATGGGGTACCTATGGATCTGTTGAAATCCATGCCTGAGATATGGGGTCCTCTTATCACTAAAAGATTTAACACTTTTCTATCAACTACTATTCCTCCCTCATGTACTACTGCAACGATGATACCTATATTCAAAAAGAGGGACCATATGACGGCCAAGTGCTATCGACCTATTTCACTCATCGATAGCATTTTTAAAATTATCAGAACAGTAGTAGCAGTTTTGATCCCCATAAAATTGTGCATATAGTGTTAAAATTCATGCTACAAAGATCAGCTACTTTGCACCTGTTTCAAAATGTTAGAGTTTCCCCATAATAAAATGGGTGTAATATCAGGTATTCATATGTTTTCTTCATCTTTATTGAGTGATTTTAATTTTTGCCCGTGAGAAAGTGTGACTCCTAGATGTTGAAATGTCACTCCTAATTACAATGAAATTCTGAAAGTGTCACACATAGCAATCTGAAACCTTGGCACCTATGGATGAGCCACAGACTCAGCCACCCACCCCTCTGAACCTGCTGCTGCTCTCCTCTTACCTCACTCGCTCCAGGCAGGGTCTATGGCAGGCAGGGGTGGTTCGGTTGGAACTTTGTTCCCCTAATGACTTCTGCTGTGCTGAGTCTGCAGTGCAGTGCAGCAGCCAGACTCACAGTGAGTCCAGAGAGTCAGCAAAATGCCCAAAGCTGCAAGCACCAGGCCAGAATTGACTCCTCACGAGACCATAGGGTTGAAGCGTGTAACGCGTCACTGCTACGTTCTAATCTAGAGGGCTGGCCAAATTGTCACTAGGGCCGTCATTGGTAGCGCTTGCGCACGCTAGAACAGGATTGACGGCTCTGAAGTGGAGGCTGGGATGGGTGGGTGGGCAAAAACGGTTGAGGAGTGAGAAGCATAGTGTTGTACTTGAAAGAAGACCATGGGTCAAGTATAATTATCATGTAGGTTTAATTGGGTTTCGTTACAAGTTCAGATTACGTTGTTAAATTAAGAAGAATATAAATATAACCCCACCAGGAGCGGCCTCCCTGCCACTCAGCCTGCCTGCCGTCAACTGCCACCCCACTCAAGCCAGGCACACAGGATTCTACCATGACATCAGACACTCCCAGAGCCACATCAGCTGAGTAGCAGGGAAAACACAAAGCTAAGTATAACACATAGCTGCCAAGGTTTCAGATTGCTGTGTGTGACATTTTCATAAAATCAGTGTAATTATGAGTGACATTTCAGCCACTATGGGTGACACTTTTTCACAAGCAAAATCAAGCAGTAAATACGAGGGAAACATATAAATTTCAGAAATTTGAGCAACAAGAAACTCTTAAGAAAATCTTAAACCTGCTGCTAATCACCAGACATCTAAGGGAATTAACCTTGTGCCTTGCAAACGGATCGTAGTTTTGGGAATATGCAATGTAGGATTGGTACAGTCAAATGCTTTCCACAGGTATATTTAACCCCTCATCAGCGTGACACCACCGTGGTAAACTTAATTTAATAATACCTTGTGTCTGCTGCTGTACAGTAGCCAAGTCAGTCTGTCCACGGTCACAACGCTGGTGGTGAGGAGATCTCTATGAAGAACTGGTCATAGTTGCATTGTTCGGCTAACGCGAGAGGCAGGCCTGCCCTAAACACCTGCTCAGCCTCTCCCGGACTCAGAGCATGTGTTGAAGGAGAGCTCTAGTGTTGTCAGGCGACAACAAAAATTACTGGTGCCCAGGCTGGTGCACAGGCTGATGGTGGCTGATATCTTGTGCTATCCATAAACTACAATGCACTTTCCTTAAGGCCCAGAGTGCCTTTCAAGTTCAACAACATATTACGTTTTTTTAGCAGTGTGTCCGACTAAAGTTTATATTATATTCATACATTTTTTCAAAGATACATATTTTAACATTGTTACCACTTATTTAACATAATATAATTTGTACAACACGGTGTTGCGCTCGATGAGCAGTATGGCTTAGAAACAAAGCTTTTTTGACAAAGACATGCTCGCAAAACAGCAACATCTTATGCAGGAAAGCGGCAAAAAAACTATATTGCGAAAACAAGCTATCATTGTGGAGAAGTGAACAACTGCTTTATAGTAGCCGCAAAGCACATCACAATTCACACAGACCTTTGCAAACCGAGCTATGTCGCCAATTATGCCGTCATCAGATTATGCCTGACTCAGATTAAACGGCTGGAAAAGCACTTCCGGAATGGGCTGCATTGTTTCCGGGGACCATTCAGCAGCCCCCATCTGGCCCTCAGCCAAAAAATGGTGGAACATGTAATCACTAGGCAATAGAATGCTCTTTAACAGCGTATCTCATACAAGTTACATTAGAAATTAAAACAATTAGATAATTTATCAAAACACCTCCTCTGACACTTTTCTTGCATGTTGGGTGCATTAGCCTCTCACTTGTGCTCATTAGTTATACACGAGTTAGCACCTTTAGAGGAAGGGTACCGGAAAAGAAAATACACATTACTCATTAGTTCCCATTAGGTGCCTGAAAGTCTATTACAAACACATACCGGCTCGCAGTGGCTGGTACTTCTTGGGCCACGGCCCGGCCGCAGACGAGTCTGAATCAGTCCGGACTGTGGAGCTCGCAGGCAGTGACTCTGGTCTGCAAGATCTTGCTGCAGTCAGGCAGGAAGGCTGAGCTCAGGTATGAAAGGCCGCAAAACACCACGGGCCACGGCAATTCAGGTTTGTAGCCCGGCCCGCTGCCTGCACGCTGATCAGGCTGTCCCTGGCTGACTCTAGTTCCCAGGCGGGGACGTCCACTGAGACTCTCCTGACGGCCCATTAGGATGGCAGGCGGATTGCCCCCGCCAGGCTGGCGGTAGCCACCCCCGGCCTGGCGGGGGCAATCCGCCCGAATCCATACCTAAATTCCCCCGCCATATTAGTATGGAGATGGGGACCGCGGCCGACGGAAAGACCGTCCACCGCTTTTCCACCCTGGTTGCCTTGCGGCCGGGGTGGAAAAGGATTAATATGGTGGCGGTGTCTATTAGACACCGCCAGCCATATTACAATGGGCTTGGTTAGATGCCGCCACGGAAAGGCCTGTGGTACTTCCCAGCATTTGCATACACGAAGCAGCAGGCACTGCGCGGTGCCTGCCGCTTCGTGTATGCAAAAGCATACATGCATTTTTAGCATTGTGGCGGGCGGTTCAGAGAGCACCGCGCACCACAATGTTAAAAATGAGGGATGCGCCTGCCACTGTGGCGGGCACATCCTAATGCCACCATCGGGACCCCTGCCCTTATGGCGGGCGGTCCCTTTTTCCGATGGGATGGCGGGCGGACAAAGTTTGCCCGTCATCCTAATGGGGGTCCAAGTCAGTGACTTAGTTCTGGTCCGCAGTTGAGTGTGTGCCTGCCAGGAATGCCTTAATTCACAGTGGGATCCCCAAAGCCTGTGGGAGCACTGACACGGAGTCCGAGCCCCCCATGGTCTGCACAGCCATTAGCAACCTCTGAGGGCAGGCCCCGCCCCGGCGACTAATTAGTGTCAAAGCTGCACGCGCCTCAGGAAATATGCAGCCAGGTACGAAATGATGCCGCTGGCCAGACAGAACAATTGTTACAGTTTAGCAGTCGCTCTCAGCCACTCAAGCTGAGAGCACACTAACAATTAACCATTAAGTTACTGATAGCTAAATGTATTACAATATTTGTTACTAATTTATAAAAATGTTTTACATTTTTAGAAAATATACTTTTTAGTAAGTTTACTGCGTGTTTTATTATATTTAAGTTTCACATTTATATTTACGGTTGGGAGCTGTGTCACTTGGAGCCAGGTAAGACTTATTTATTTTTGTTTCAACTTAAGTTTAAAATTATTTTGGATGTAGTTAGGTGGTCTGCAGTGTATTTAGAGTTAGGTAGTTGTGCTTTTGATGTAATTTAGGTGTATGTTAAGTTATGTTTATTTTTGAGTAGGTTCGGTGTTTGAGGCTTGGTGTTTCGAGTGTTGTATATGTAGATACATTTATGTGTATTGTTTTTAAATGTTATTAAAAGTATTTTGAAGTTGTATTTATGTATGTTTGTGTGGGTGGGTATGTTTTTATTTTTTTATTACAGATTTTCGTTTGATGACGTAGGATTTTGGAGAAGTTTGTCTTTTTTTTTAGATGTGTGTATTAGTTTTATAAACTAATATTTATTTAACACACTCTTAATTTTACCATTTTCATGGAGCATTTTTTACCTTTTTTGCATTTTCGGGTTTTAGATGGTATTTGCCAATTGGATTTATTGAAAGAGGAATTGTTTTTGGAGAAGTTCGCCTTTTTTTTAAGAGGTGTGTATTAGTTTTGTAAGCTAATCTTTATTTAACACACCCTTACATTTTTGCATTTTCATGGACCGTTTTTTAACTTTTCCACATTTTTGTGTTTTTTGGGGATTTGACAATTGGATTGGTCGAAGAAGGAAATGTTTTTGGACTTCTATGTATTTTTGCATTTTTTGGGGGGTTTATTTTACGTTATTTTAGAAATCGATACCTGGATGGATCTAGAAGTTGTGTTCAGTTAGCTTTGGAGCAATGAACAACTGTAACTTTTTAAATGGTATGTGGGAGTAAATGTAATTTATTTCTATTTTAATATGTGTTATATTTGGTAAAATATTTTTATTTTGTCAATATATATTTAGTATTTTATCAATTGTATATATTTGACAAATTGATAATGTTTTATAAAATATGAAAATATTTTATATATGCATAGTTGTGTTTTAGATGAAAATGTTTTCGTTAATGTTTAGATTATAATTAAAGGATGCTTTTTGCGATTAGGGATAAGTATTCGAAGCCTCTAGTTGTAGGATAGAGTCTGATTTGGGTTTATAAAAGCTCATACATTTTATTTGTTTTGTTTAGTTAGTTTTGGTCCTATTAGTGTAATGGATTGTTGCATCCGTAGTTCTTGGTAACGTTGCTCCTTTTGGATACATTCTAGTAATTTTTCTGCGTGTTGTTGCCTGGGCGGCGATATGTCATCCTTCAACTGAGTTGTTACTTTTGGTTTCCTTGTATGGGTTACTAAGGTACACATTCCACCATGGTATATGGAACTTTGGTAATCCTCTATGACATGATCAGTGTAGTCTACCTACCCATGTGTCCTCGAAGTATTCAAGTAATCAAGTAGTGGGCTTAACTTCTCCTCATTTCTCTTGTAGTATGGACTCTCTGTTAGTAGGTTATAGTGTTCTACTATGTTAGTCACATAGCTAGGGCTATAAGTGTTTGATTTGGTATGCTAAGGTGCTATCTGTTACGTATTCCACACTCAGGGGTCGATTCCGATTTCGGTTGGAAATCGGACCGACCGACTCGGACCCGGAACAGAGTTCGACCGACACCCACAGGCACCGTGCGAGCCACGCAGTACGATGAGAAGCCGGTGAACTACAACCGACCCGTCCAGAAAACACACCGTATGACCATGCAAATGGACACGAGACGCATCGACCGACACAAACCCAGAATTAACCCGACCGAGACGTACCCGCGACGTCCGACACGGGCAGTACGATGCAATGCATATGAAATCAGACCGACCCACACAGAGCACAAGCTGCATGACCGACACACACAGAAATCAGGTACCTGAAGCGAGAGAGAGCCCTGCAACCGACTTGCATGCAACACTGAACAAAACCACAGTGAAAGACACGGAGCAGCACGAATGAGCCAACATGAGCGTCCGACTCGGTCTGAAGAACGTCTCCTACATGCCTACAAAGCCACAAGAAAAAAACACCAAAAAAGGACCAATCAAGGAGTGACAAAGTCAATAAATAGTAAAAAAAAAAAGAAGCAACAAAGACACACCCACAACTCCACCTATAAAAATTCAAAAATCCACTACCCTGATCCTTTGCACATACAACAGACCAGCCAGCACAGAACTACTTCAGGCAGCAAACACAGACACACACACAACTCACCCATCAAACAACCTTAACACCATCAATACCCCTCGAAAAACACCCTCACATAGACCTAGCAAAATAGATACCCCCCACCCACCCTCACTTGTGCACACACACACACATCACTCACTACGACCACCCATCACCATTCCCCCTAAGAAGAATTCACAGTTCACAGACAGTGAGTTAGAAATATTGGTAGATGAAATCCTCAGAGTAGAGCCACATATGTTTGGTGCATTGGTACAAAGGACCCCCATGTCACAGAAAACCAAGATGTGGGAGAGGATTGTGGACAAGGTGAACGCACAGGCTCCAATGTTGCCCACAAAGACCGACATACAGAACAGGTGGTTTGATGTGCGCAGGAGGGTCAAGAACCTCACCCGCAAGGACTACGAGTTGGCCCATCGCACCAGCAGTGGCCCTCCTGCCAAACCAGTCTACTTCAGGTCCTGGGAGGAGAAGGTGCGGGACATGCTACCACCAGAGCGCGTCCATGGCCTACCAGACATACCAGAGCCTGGTGAGTACATAACCAATATTCTCAAAAATGTGTCACAATCCACACACAATCCACACACATCACTGTTAAGGGGGCAGTAAAGACATGCACTGATAGCAAAGGCATAGTAAACAAAAGTGAATCAGCCCAAGGAGTGCATGCTAGTCAGACAAACACAATACCTCCCACCTCATGATGATACCTAACTGTATCATGACATGGACAAACCTAGCAACAAATACAGCAAGCCAGTGGAACCAATTTAAATAAACAGTGTCAGACATTGCTGCCACCACAACCACTATCTCACAGTGAAGGTGACTGACAGGAATGTATAGTGGGTATGCTGGAATAGTGAGTGTATCCAAAAGAATGAAGGGGTTGTTGCCACAGATAATGCTACTCCACCTAATTGGACCATCAACACCTCCCTGAACCATGCTCACCTCACAAGGGTGGGAAATGTACTTGCAGGAACTCTGGGACTGGGCCCTGTAGTGGGGGGCACAAGGCACTGCTGGGGACTGTTCACCAACAGACAACAGGCCAACACTGTCAGCCATCTTGCCATTGCTACCACACTCCCTCACAGGGAAGCAGAGTCAAAAGGAAGGAAGTGAGGGCATGCTGGGAAGGGGGGTGTAGGCCAGAGCATGCTGGGATTTGCAGTCACTCACAATCCTCAGCCACATACATGGCCCAGCAGACTCACACTGCACCATGCTCAACTAACAGGGAGTGTTAATGGATTGACAAAAACTCTGGGACTGGGCCCTGTAGTCGGGAGCACAAGATCCAAAAATCGAGGAGAGGGAATGCTTCACTTGTCCTGTGCAACCCGGGTTATAACGTATTGTGTTGCCTCCATTCAAAACCTTACATACGTACACACGCGTAATGAGGAATATCTTTGTTTCCCGCATCAGTGTACTGTAGTAGTAGTTTCATTGGGTCACCATGTTAGCAAATATGCTGTGCCCCTGCCTGGATGTAAACTGTCCACTTTCCCAAGAGTGTACAGAGATGATAATTAATAGTGTGTATCTGTGCCACGTGCAAAGGTAAAATGGTGAACATTGTGATGTACAAAGTCACAAACAAAGCTGTTGCATCTGTGGATCCAGCTACTGATCCACCGCACCGGGGTTGTTCACTGTTGGACAACATGTTGCAGCCCCATGTGATCCTAGAGCCTTTTTCTTCTCTAGACACGCTTGTGGAAGCAGCCAGTCCACCTCCAGGTGGAGGCACAGCATATTTGCACAAATGGTGACCCAATGCAAATGCAGCTACTGTACACTGAGGTGGTGTACCAAGATGTACCGCCCCATTCCTGTGTACGTATATCATGGGATTTAGTAAGGAATGAAAATATGTAAATAACCTGGTTGCACAGGACGAGTGATCCATTCCCCCCCTTCATTGTCATTACTACCCATTGCAAGCTGATCTGTACCTCTTCCTCCCTCCCCATTGCTAAATACAAATGTGAACCATCAATGCCTGTAGTAACATAACTGACAATGTCTTACTCATCCAAACACAGGTGCTTGTGGGGACACAGCAGCAAGTGAAGAGGCATCCCTGGCCCAGACTTTGGTGGAGGATGAGCTCTCTGGTGTGGATCTGGCTCTGTCCTCTACAGATGACAATCAACAACCTGGCACCTCCGGTGTGAGTCCTCATGCAGCCCCAGCAGCACTGACATCTGCACCCCCTGCATCCACGCCAACAACAACTGGCAAAAGACAGGCACCCCTGCCAACACAGACAGACATAGGACACCAAATCCAAACCATGCAGGGACACCGGCCACCCAGGAAGCAACGGACAAAAACACCAGTAGTAACAGCCAAGGTGTCCCAGGGTCACCTGTGTGTGCCACCACAGGTCCTGCCTGTTTCACTAGGGGTGGTGGGAGGGGTGTCAGGCAGAGGTCATGGCCTACACAGGGGCATGCCCTGCATGATGACCCACAACTGCTCATAGATGTGTACCAAGATAGCACCAGAGGATTTGGCCAAGTAGTGGGAGATCCTCAAGGAGCAGGCTGGCCACCATGCACGCATGGAGGTCAAGTGAGACAAACTTAATGCGGTGCATAGCGACATCTTGACTTGTCTCCAGCAGATCAGCAGAAAAATGTCCACACCTCCCTGTGTGCCCACACCATCTGTTGCTGCAACATCTGCAAATGCCACATGGTGGAGAGTCTGATGAACTGCTGAGGCCTTCACTTGAGGATCCCCCCAGAAGAAGAAGAAGGGTCATCCGAAGAAGGACAAGTGACTGTAGGAGAGTAGGGTCTGCTATCCTATGGTCACCCCAATTTTTGCTTTTTGCTTCACTGGTTTTCGACTTACTGAGGCTGTGGGCCTGCTAATCAGACCCCCAGCCTGCTGTTCTCTCTCTAAATTTATAATACATGTGCTATAGGTACATAACACAATTGGAAATGGACTCCTTGTCATCCCCTGTACCATGCACTATAGGTGCTCAGGGCATAGGTGCCACCAAGGCCTACCAGGGGCTGAAGCATAGCTTTTGCCACCCCTGGCTGGTTCTTAAATTGACACAACTGGCTGATCACTCAGCTGGGGCAAGTGGGTGTAATCACCCCTTGCTTAGATATAGTATACCTATATCTAAACCTATATCTGGACACATATATAACCTGTGAGCCACTCCTATGGAAGGCCTCATCAATCCTGGAGGCAGAGTGCGTGGTTTTATGTGAGATGGAGCTCTGGCATGAGCTGAGCCTGTCTGCAGCTGTCGGGAACAACTCCCTAAGCTGATCCGGGATAATGCCATACCATATACTCTTAAGCGCCTTATAATCCTCGCGGTTATATAGCAACTTTGGTTTGGCTTTATCAAAACATGTCGTGTAAGGTGTCATACGAATTGGAATACTACCCCCTCCCCAGTTCTGGCGACGGGAGTAGCATTCCACCCTTCTAGAGGGAGAAGACATGTTACTTTACTGAAACGCGGTTGATTTAAAATGAGCCTCAGATCCACAAAATGGATGCCCCTGCCACAGACACGGGTCTGGCCTCCTGCTGCTGACCGAAACTCAGCATATGGTGGCCTGGACAAAGGGTTTCCTGTCGCAGGGCGGTGTCAAACCACCCCAGACAGGAGATAGTGGATTGTAGTAGGGAGGTTTCAAAGAAACCAGACACTGCCTGGGGAGCACAAGGCTGCCCCTTGCATAATCCGGCCAAACCGGTTCTGGGGCCTCCCAGCCCCTGTCCCAGCGCGGCCTGGATCAAAGGAAAGGGGTGTAACCACCCCCTTCCTGGGTCCCACCCATAGGAGGGGACCTAGCAGGATGTCCAGCTCACCAGATTCGAATAAGAGTGGGAGCAGTGCCAATGCAACTCAGATCATCCTGAAGAAACATAAGAAACGAATTCTGGACCCTTGGACTTTCTACACGACGTGAGAAGACTGAAGAATCTCCCTTGTGGTCAAGGAGTGACCACCCTGTGCAAACAGGTACCATCCAGCCCTCGACCCTTGCTTTGTTGCAGTTCCCGCCGGAACTCGAGCGACAGAGATCGACGAGATCAAGCTTGCCTGCCTTCTACCTGCCCGATCCACAGTCCCTGCAGAGCTGAGACCCGTGGAGGCGACCGGAAGCGTGGGGCACGCCATCTTGAAAAGGCCACGAGACGCTGACCGTGCAGCCCACGAGTGACCCTCGAAGCTGTACACCGGGGTTTGAGAAGCCCCAGCCCCGAGCTCTACTTGCACCAAAGCTCACCCCTCCACACTCGACGAGTGCTGCGTGGGGCCCTTCTGCCTGTGTGTGCTCGACGCGTTGGCCCGGTCACTTGCCAGCTGGCTTGTGGCCCCTGTGCCGACGAAACTTGAAATACGACTCGCTTTTCTGGTTGCTCCAGATCTGCACCAGCTCCTGTAAAAAGGAGCCCCCACTCTGACCCTCCTGGTTCGAGTGATAAGCAATCTCCCGGTTCTGCGTGGATTGCTTTTGCCAAGTGCTGTTTGCTACAATCTTGAAGCCGATGGTGCTGACGGCGAGAGCCTACGTGGGACAGATCGTGACCTGCTCCTGGACGTCGCAGATGCCCCAGAGCCCACGTGACAGCGGAGAGAAGCCTATCGACAACCGCCTGATTGCGCCCGACATTGCCTGGTTCCGTCCTGGTTCCACCCTGGTCACTGCTGAGTGACCCAGACTCTGTCCCCTCTGCTTTCAGGTACTTTTCTACTTCGATCCACCCTTGGATCGCACCGGACACTTCTGCTTCACAGCGCCTGCAGCTGCAACAGCTCCAAGCACCAAGAACCTGCGTGACAGAACCCGACGCCACTTCGACCCTGTGCACCCACGGCCTGTGGGTGAGGTAACTTTGCAACGCCGGTGTCCTAACACTGGTACACACCTCTAGGGTCTGTGTCTAAAGTTTTGTGTTCCTAGGTTCAGAGGAAGTATCATTTAATTCACTTTATCCAACTTTTACGCACCATTGACTTTGCATTGGTGCGAGCCGCACTTTCCGTGCTGCACCCGTCTCCTGTGGGCTACTCCCGACTTCAGCATTGCTAGTCCTGACTGCTCCCAGCGAATCTCTAGGCCCTAGGCCTAACCATTGTTCGATAAGTGTTCCTTATACCATTTTTTTAATATATGGTCTGAGTGGCCACCCGCCCTCATCCATAACTGTGCAACTTTATATGTTTAACAGTGCTTTTGATTTAACGCTTGTGCCCCTTTCCTCATAAAGAGTACTGGGGAGTAATTTAGAAATAAATACATATATTTTTACAATATATACTTGTGTGGTGTCCTTTCATTTGATTACAGGATTGTATGTGGTAAAACAGCTCGCTTAACACGACCTCTTAAGTTAAGCCTTTAAGGCTGCTTAGTCCATGCTACCATTAGGATAGCTTGTCTACAAGGTTGGCTTACAACCTGACATCTTTGGGGTTTGTTTGGACTGATACCCAGTGGTTCCAGAATTGGAAACACTACATATCAGGCCAACTTCTCACATTGGTGTGCAGCGGTGCGGATTTGAGCTTGCTGTTTGTTTTACCATTGCAATCTTTACATCAAATTGAAAGATCACATCAAGTACCTCTAGGTACATATAAATCAAAAGCTTAGCATATTAAGTTCTACTGAACTTAGTAGTTGTAGATTAAAGGGATTAGCACACCCTGACTACAACTCACTAGCAAGGTACAGTAGGAAAACACTTAGTGTAGGTAAGTGCATCACTTACACCTCACTAGCAGTCATGTCTGATACAGGTAGAGCCTCAGGCTCTGCTCCTGTAGAAGTTGATCCTATAGGGACAACATCCAGATATGACAACCTTAGCCACAAAGACCTGAGGGCCTTGTGCACAGCCAGGGGGCTAAAAAAGGGCAGAGGCCCTACCATTCCTTCCCTAATAGCTCTCCTAGAAAAGGATGACCTAGATAAGGTGAGTCAGGCTCCCTTAGAATCAGGTGAAGGGATAAACTCCCCTGAGAATGAGAATCTTCCAGAAGAAGAAGAGGAGGAGGAAGAGGAAGAGGAAGGCTCTGATGTAGATGAGCCTGAAGATCAGGATCAGAGGGGAAACCAGGTACAGGTTGCCAGGCTTAACCAGGCCAACCTAGACCTACATGGGAATGGAGAGGGCCAGCACCTCCCCAGATCTCATAACCAAATTCTCCCAGGTAACAGAAGGGAGAGATCTCTATCAGGGGACTCTCACCTTTCTAGTGCCTCAAGAGAATCTCAGAGAGGGATGACTCCCTCCCAGAGAAAAGAGCATAGGGCCAGGATGAGGGCTGTCCAACTCCAAATAGAAAGGGAAGAGGTAGCCTTGGCTCAAGCTAAACTTGCTTTAGCAAGAGAAAGAAAATTGTGTGGCTTAGATGCCACTGGTGGCAGCAAAGTTCCTAAAGAAAAAGACAGGGCCTATGACAATAGAAACCTGACAAAAATTGTGCCCCCCTACAAGGAAGGGGATGATATCCACAAATGGATGACTGCTCTTGAGAGGGCCTGCATGGTACAGCAGGTCCCTGAGGACCAGTGGGCAGCAATTTTATGGTACTCCTTTTCTGAGAAAGGGAGGGACAGGCTCCTCACTGTTAGACCTGAGGATGCCAAAAACTACTCTGTTCTGAAGAGTGCTCTTATTGAAGGGTTTGGCCTAACCACTGAGCAATACAGGTTGTTGTTCAGAGACACCCAAAAAGCACAGACTCAGGACTGGACTGATTTTGTAGATTGTGCCACTAAGGCTCTGGAGGGTTGGCTGCAGGGAAGTAAAGTTTCAGACTATACAGGATTGTACAATCTTATGATGAGAGAACAGATCCTTAATAACTGTCAGAACCAGCTGTTGCATCAATACCTTGTTGACTCTGATTTGACCTCTCCCCAAGAATTGGGAAAGAAGGCAGACAAATGGGTCAGAACAAGGATTAAGCAGAAAAACCAGAACCAAGGTGACCAGAAGAAAACAGACCAGAAGGGTGGGAATCAGAAAGATAAAGAAAAGGACCAGAAGTCTTCAGGCCCCCAAACTAGCCATAAGGAGGGGGGTTCCCAAAATGGAAACAAGAAAAAGAAGAATGATGGCCCAAAGAAACCTTGGTGTAATACCTGCAAATCAGTTTCACACTGGGGCAGTGAATGCACTAAGAAAAATCCAGTCCCCACCACTGCAGCTCCTAAAGCACCTGCACCCCCTAGTACAGTTAGCAGTGGTGGTACACAGCCAAAGGGTTTAGTAGGGTTGACCCTGGGTACTGAGGTGGAATCTGGCCTAGTCAGAATCCCCACACAGGCAGTTCTCCTATATGATGTGGACTTATCTTTGACCACTGCAGTAAGCCCCAGTAACCTGGGCAAATATAGGCAGACTCCCTTAATCAATGAGAAACTGGCTCAGGCCTACAGGGACACTTGTGCCAGTGTCACTATGGTGACACCTGACTTTGTGGACCCTGGTCAGATTGTACTAGGTGAAAGTTACCTAGTGACCAATGCAAGCAACTCCACTACTTCACATAGTGTGGCTGTTGTGAACTTCTCCTGGGGAGGGGTAGATGGCCTAAAGAAAGTTGTTGTGAGTGCAGACCTCCCAGTAGACTGTCTGTTAGGCAATGATCTTGAAAGCTCAGTTTGGTCAGAAGTGGAGTACAGGACTCATGCAGAAATGCTAGGGATTTCAGCTCATGTCCTTGCAGTGACAAGGTCTCAGGCTAAGAAGTGCCTTCCTGAACCAGTGGTGGATCTTGAGACAATAGACCAACCACAACCCAAGAGGAGGAGCAAGAGGGTTAAGGCTGTGCCTTCCCACTTGCCCCAGGTTGAGGATCAAGTTTCACAGGAAACGGATTCTGCAGTCCAAGAGGAGACTGTCTCAGATGAGCTTGAACCTGAACAGGTTGAGTTTCTGGGGACAGGGGGACCCTCAAGGGCAGATCTGGGGCAGGCTCAATTAGATTGCCCTTCACTTGAACCCCTCAGACAGCAGGCTGCTGCTGAGGCTGCAGGGAATGCTCAAGGTACCCATAAGGTGTATTGGGATGAAGGACTCCTTTATTCAGAGGCTAGAGACCCCAAGCCTGGCACAACCAGGAGGTTGGTTATACCTTTGAAGTTTAGGGGCTTTCTTCTTACCTTGGCCCATGATATTCCCCTTGCAGGACACTTAGGCCAGAATAAGACTTGGGACAGGCTTGTTCCACACTTTCACTGGCCTCACATGTCAGAAAATGTCAAGGAGTTTTGTCGCTCCTGTGTCACTTGCCAAGCCAGTGGTAAGTCAGGTGGCACAACAAAGGCCCCCCTGATACCACTACCTGTGGTGGGGGTACCCTTTGAAAGAGTTGGAATAGACATTGTGGGTCCCATGGATCCTCAAACAGCATCTGGGCACAGATTTATACTGGTGGTAGTGGATCATGCCACCAGGTACCCAGAGGCAATTCCCCTGAGGACCACCACAGCTCCTGTGGTGGCAAAAGCCCTCATTGCAGTTTTCTCAAGAGTGGGCTTTCCAAAGGAGGTTCTTTCAGACAGAGGTACTAACTTTATGTCTGGATACTTAAAAGCAATGTGGAAAGAGTGTGGAGTAAACTATAAGTTTACCACACCCTACCATCCACAGTGCAATGGGCTTGTGGAAAGGTTCAACAAGACCCTAAAGGGAATGATAAAAGGTTTACCAGAGAAGCTTAGGCGGAAATGGGACATCCTTTTACCCTGCTTGCTCTTTGCTTACAGAGAGGTCCCACAGAAGGGGGTTGGCTACAGCCCTTTTGAACTTTTGTTTGGCCACCCTGTAAGGGGTCCATTGAGTTTGGTGAAGGAAGGATGGGAGTTACCTCTCAAAAAGCCTAAACTAGACATTGTGGACTATGTACTTGGTCTCCGCTCCAGGATGGCTGAATACATGGAGAGAGCATCCAAAAACCTTGAGGCAAGCCAAGAATTACAGAAAGCTTGGCATGACCAAAAGGCTGTCATGGTTGAGTTCCAGCCAGGACAGAAGGTGTGGGTGTTGGACCCAGTGGGGCCAGCAGCTCTCCAGGACAAATGGACTGGACCCTACCCTATCATTGAAAAGAAGGGAGAAGTCACCTACATGGTTGACTTTGGCACCCCTAGGAGCCCCCACAGGGTGCTCCATGTAAACAGATTGAAAGCATTTGTTGACAGGGAGGACATGAGTCTCCTCATGGCCACAGATGGGGAACAGGAGGAAGAGAGTGACCCTCTCCCAGACCTGCTTTCCCAGAACCCTGATGATGGTTCAGTTGATGGAGTAGCCTTGGCAGGCAGCCTCACTGAGCAGCAACAGGTGGACTGCAGACAGGTGTTGCAGGCCCACAGACATTTGTTTTCACTCACACCCAGTCAGACTAACTGGTGCACCCATGAGGTGGACACTGGTGACAATCTGCCTGTGAAGAATAAGATCTACAGGCAACCTGACCATGTCAGGGATTGTATAAAGGCTGAGGTGCAAAAGATGTTGGAGCTTGGAGTGATTGAGCCATCAGAGAGCCCATGGGCTAGCCCAGTGGTCCTTGTGCCAAAACCTCATACCAAAGATGGGAAGAGAGAAATGAGGTTTTGTGTGGACTACAGAGGTCTCAATGCTGTCACTAGGACAGATGCTCATCCCATTCCAAGAGCAGATGAGCTCATTGATAAATTGGCTTCTGCCAAGTTTCTGAGCACATTTGATTTGACAGCTGGCTACTGGCAAATCAGACTAGCTGAAGAGTCAAAAGCCAAAACAGCATTTTCGACCCCTAGTGGACATTATCAATTTGTGGTAATGCCCTTTGGTTTGAAGAATGCACCTGCCACCTTCCAAAGGTTGGTGAATCAAGTCCTTGCTGGGTTGGATGACTTTTGTGCAGCATATCTAGATGATATTGCTGTCTTTAGCTCCACCTGGGAGGATCACCTGATCCACCTGAAGAAGGTTCTGGAGGCCCTGCAAAAGGCAGGCCTGACTATCAAGGCTACTAAGTGCCAGATAGGGCAGAGCAAGGTTGTGTACTTGGGCCACCTAGTAGGTGGGGGTCAAGTTCAACCACTGGAGAGCAAGATCCAGACCATACAGGACTGGGCTCCTCCAACTACCCAGACACAAGTCAGAGCCTTCTTGGGCCTGACTGGGTATTACAGAAAATTTGTAAAGAACTATGGGTCCATTGTGACACCATTGAATGACTTGACATCCAAGAAGATGCCCAAAAAGGTTCAGTGGACAGTTAGCTGTCAAAAGGCATTTGATGACCTGAAGAAGGCCATGTGCTCTACACCTATCCTGAAGAGTCCTGACTACTCCAAACAGTTCATTGTACAGACAGATGCTTCTGAGTTGGGGGTGGGAGCTGTGCTTTCACAACTTAATCAAGATGGTCAAGACCAGCCCATTGCTTTTATTAGCAGAAGGCTGACCCCCAGGGAGAAACGTTGGTCAGCTATTGAGAGGGAGGCCTTTGCTGTGGTTTGGGCCCTGAAGAAGTTGAGGCCATACTTGTTTGGCACTCACTTCCTAATTCAGACAGACCATAAGCCCCTCTTGTGGCTAAATCAGATGAAGGGTGAAAATCCCAAACTGCTCAGGTGGTCCATTTCCCTACAGGGGATGGACTTTACAGTGGAGCACCGCCCAGGGACTGACCATGGTAATGCAGATGGTCTCTCCAGGTACTTCCACTTAGAACATGAAGACTTATCTGGTCAAGGTTAAGTTTAATGTCCCTGCGTTTGGGGGGGGGGGTTATGTAGGAGAGTAGGGTCTGCTATCCTATGGTCACCCCAATTTTTGCTTTTTGCTTCACTGGTTTTCGACTTA
This sequence comes from Lissotriton vulgaris, assembly GCF_964263255.1. Taxonomy (NCBI): domain Eukaryota; kingdom Metazoa; phylum Chordata; class Amphibia; order Caudata; family Salamandridae; genus Lissotriton; species Lissotriton vulgaris. The sequence goes on along the minus strand of NC_141698.1, from coordinate 864,126,667 downwards.
CTGAGGCTGTGGGCCTGCTAATCAGACCCCCAGCCTGCTGTTCTCTCTCTAAATTTATAATACATGTGCTATAGGTACATAACACAATTGGAAATGGACTCCTTGTCAGCCCCTGTACCATGCACTATAGGTGCTCAGGGCATAGGTGCCACCAAGGCCTACCAGGGGCTGAAGCATAGCTTTTGCCACCCCTGGCTGGTTCTTAAATTGACACAACTGGCTGATCACTCAGCTGGGGCAAGTGGGTGTAATCACCCCTTGCTTAGATATAGTATACCTATATCTAAACCTATATCTGGACACATATATAACCTGTGAGCCACTCCTATGGAAGGCCTCATCAATCCTGGAGGCAGAGTGCGTGGTTTTATGTGAGATGGAGCTCTGGCATGAGCTGAGCCTGTCTGCAGCTGTCGGGAACAACTCCCTAAGCTGATCCGGGATAATGCCATACCATATACTCTTAAGCGCCTTATAATCCTCGCGGTTATATAGCAACTTTGGTTTGGCTTTATCAAAACATGTCGTGTAAGGTGTCATACGAATTGGAATACTACCCCCTCGCCAGTTCTGGCGACGGGGGTAGCATTCCACCCTTCTAGAGGGAGAAGACATGTTACTTTACTGAAACGCGGTTGATTTAAAATGAGCCTCAGATCCACAAAATGGATGCCCCTGCCACAGACACGGGTCTGGCCTCCTGCTGCTGACCGAAACTCAGCATATGGTGGCCTGGACAAAGGGTTTCCTGTCGCAGGGCGGTGTCAAACCACCCCAGACAGGAGATAGTGGATTGTAGTAGGGAGGTTTCAAAGAAACCAGACACTGCCTGGGGAGCACAAGGCTGCCCCTTGCATAATCCGGCCAAACCGGTTCTGGGGCCTCCCAGCCCCTGTCCCAGCGCGGCCTGGATCAAAGGAAAGGGGTGTAACCACCCCCTTCCTGGGTCCCACCCATAGGAGGGGACCTAGCAGGATGTCCAGCCCACCAGATTCGAATAAGAGTGGGAGCAGTGCCAATGCAACTCAGATCATCCTGAAGAAACATAAGAAACGAATTCTGGACCCTTCGACTTTCTACACGACGTGAGAAGACTGAAGAATCTCCCTTGTGGTCAAGGAGTGACCACCCTGTGCAAACAGGTACCATCCAGCCCTCGACCCTTGCTTTGTTGCAGTTCCCGCCGGAACTCGAGCGACAGAGATCGACGAGATCAAGCTTGCCTGCCTTCTACCTGCCCGATCCACAGTCCCTGCAGAGCTGAGACCCGTGGAGGCGACCGGAAGCGTGGGGCACGCCATCTTGAAAAGGCCACGAGACGCTGACCGTGCAGCCCACGAGTGACCCTCGAAGCTGTACACCGGGGTTTGAGAAGCCCCAGCCCCGAGCTCCACTTGCACCAAAGCTCACCCCTCCACACTCGACGAGTGCTGCGTGGGGCCCTTCTGCCTGTGTGTGCTCGACGCGTTGGCCCGGTCACTTGCCAGCTGGCTTGTGGCCCCTGTGCCGACGAAACTTGAAATACGACTCGCTTTTCTGGTTGCTCCAGATCTGCACCAGCTCCTGTAAAAAGGAGCCCCCACTCTGACCCTCCTGGTTCGAGTGATAAGCAATCTCCCGGTTCTGCGTGGATTGCTTTTGCCAAGTGCTGTTTGCTACAATCTTGAAGCCGACGGTGCTGACGGCGAGAGCCTACGTGGGACAGATCGTGACCTGCTCCTGGACGTCGCAGATGCCCCAGAGCCCACGTGACAGCGGAGAGAAGCCTATCGACAACCGCCTGATTGCGCCCGACATTGCCTGGTTCCGTCCTGGTTCCACACTGGTCACTGCTGAGTGACCCAGCCTCTGTCCCCTCTGCTTTCAGGTACTTTTCTACTTCGATCCACCCTTGGATCGCACCGGACACTTCTGCTTCACAGCGCCTGCAGCTGCAACAGCTCCAAGCACCAAGAACCTGCGTGACAGAACCCGACGCCACTTCGACCCTGTGCACCCACGGCCTGTGGGTGAGGTAACTTTGCAACGCCGGTGTCCTAACACTGGTACACACCTCTAGGGTCTGTGTCTAAAGTTTTGTGTTCCTAGGTTCAGCGGAAGTATCATTTAATTCTCTTTATCCAACTTTTACGCACCATTGACTTTGCATTGGTGCGAGCCGCACTTTCCGTGCTGCACCCGTCTCCTGTGGGCTACTCCCGACTTCAGCATTGCTAGTCCTGACTGCTCCCAGCGAATCTCTAGGCCCTAGGCCTAACCATTGTTCGATAAGTGTTCCTTATACCATTTTTTTAATATATGGTCTGAGTGGCCACCCGCCCTCATCCATAACTGTGCAACTTTATATGTTTAACAGTGCTTTTGATTTAACGCTTGTGCCCCTTTCCTCATAAAGAGTACTGGGGAGTAATTTAGAAATAAATACATATATTTTTACAATATATACTTGTGTGGTGTCCTTTCATTTGATTACAGGATTGTATGTGGTAAAACAGCTCGCTTAACACGACCTCTTAAGTTAAGCCTTTAAGGCTGCTTAGTCCATGCTACCATTAGGATAGCTTGTCTACAAGGTTGACTTACAACCTGACATCTTTGGGGTTTGTTTGGACTGATACCCAGTGGTTCCAGAATTGGAAACACTACATATCAGGCCAACTTCTCACAGTGACCCACTGTTGTCCGTGCACATCCCCCAGGAACCCTGAACCTGTTTTTGATATTGGCCTTTGTGTGCAACGTGTTCACCTGGTTGCACATTACACAACTACCCAACATGACATGGAGGGTCCATGTTGTTCCAATGTAGGAGATGAATGTGGACTTCACTCTGGACATTTCATCTACCAGGACTTTTAACTCATCTGTGAACTTTAGATTCTAAACCTCATTTACAGCACTATCTCCACACATGTATGTAAATAAACTCACTCTTACACTATACCTGCCTATGTCGTGAGAAAAACTTTATATGTTTCATGGAGCAGATGAAATGCCAAAGTACACAGTGCATGCACACTGCTACAGCAATGTCATTACAGTTATGTGACTCACGTTGATGTGACACATATGCGGGAGACGCACCAATAGGGCCCCACTACACATACTCACCATTGACATGAGACACATTATCTACAAAGATGTATACCAGAAATACAGTGGAATGCACAGACACCACACCTATCCACGGTCAGTGCTAACAATTCCACAGGTGAGGTAACCAAAGGTCAGTCAGATGTTTGAAGATAGACAACACGGATGTATGATGGTACAATGCGTACCGTTACAACTCGTCCCTTTACGACGCAGTTTTAACAAAGCAAGTAGTTACAACGACTTACGTTGGGGGGGCGCTGATAGTGAATAGTTTAATTTACTATTCCAACACCGGTCCCCGTGGATAGTAGGGAAGGTGTTGGATAGTAAATTAAACTATCCCCTATCCTAGAGTGCCCTCCAGTGAAAGTCGTTGTTAAAGCTGCGTCATAACGGTACCGCGTTGTACCAGTTACGTTGTAAAGGATGTTTTCCAGACAACCCACATAACAAGTGAAGCACAGGTACATCACACATCAGCAACAAGTTTATTATACAAGAGTAGCAAGGTAAGCCCACCTGACAGTGGGCACACAGTCACCAAGTCTTGTTGATTGGAGCTTCAGGGGTGTGTGTCACATCACATGATGAGATACTAGAAATTCCACCCTGGCATTGGATTTTGGTTGTTGGGTGTCAGAGCTGACCATGCACCAGCCAAAGTACCTTTGGAAGGATAGAAATAAGACACAGCTAGAGGCACGCCAGAACTGGATGGAAATGCAATGAACATGCACAAAACATGTCACAAGAAACCTACACAGTAACAAATTGGCATGTCAACAACATTGTGGACCACAGACCATCAGACAGGACACATCACTGCACGCATCCAGTCGAGTACCTGACGGACAAACCCAAACAGCAACTGAGCAGCACCCACATGTCTCAGGCAAAGTCAAGACATTGACATAACAACCATGGAAACTCACAATCAGCTGTAGAAGTTGTTGATGAGTTGTGTGCGCACATCACCCTCATCCTCATCATTACTGGCCTCCTGGCCCAGGCCTGAATCCTCCACAGATGGGGGATGTTGGTCATCGTCATCCTGTATGAGAGGTACCTCCTTCCGCACTGCCATGTTGTGTAGCATGCAGCATACTAAGATGATCATGTACACCTTATCAGGCTCATTTGGGAGGGCACATCCGGTCTGTTCCAGGCATCGGAAGCGGCTTTTCAGGAGACCAAAGGTCCGCTCAATCACTCTCCTGGTTCGACCATGTGCCTCATTGTAGCGCATCTCGGCTGCTGTCACAGGGTTCCTGAGGGGTATCAGCAACCGCAGCATGTTGGAGTATCCAGAGTCACCTATATACAAAGAATAGCACATTACTTGAGTCTTGTAAGAGGGTGGGATACAACATTGCCGAACACATACAATGGAAACAGTACATACCAACAAGCCAGGCACGCTGGTTTGTCATCTATGACATCATCAATGCCATGCGACTCCTCCTCATGACATAGGCATCGTGCGCAGAACCGGTAAAACGTACACACACATGTGTGATCACCATGTCCGCCAGACATACCACCAGGGCATTGAAGGAGTGGAAATATTTCCTATTGCGGTAGGCCTGCTCATGTGCCTGTGGTGGTATCAGTGCCACATGCGTACCATTAATAGAACCAATGACATTTGGCATCCTCCCCAGTCTATAAAAAGCATCCTTAACGTCAGTGAGTTCAGCAGGACTTGGAAACCTGATGTATGTGTCAAGGAAATGCAACATCCCCTCCAAGACATCCCGAAGCACAAGGCTGAACATAGTTTGTGACATACCACCATCACTAGCAACAGTGTTTTGAAATGGCAAAGAAGTGTAGGGCTGCCATCACCTTCACCTTTGGTGTCAGTGCTGTCGGGTATGTCCGGCCAGATAGCAGATGTGGCACCAATTGCTCCGCCAACTCATCGGTCAGTCTCCTGGTGAAGTGGTACCGTCGGATGCTGTCGTGTTCCACCATGGTCTCAAGGTCCAGGAAAGGTCCATGGACAGCTGGTGCCCTGCAGTACAGAGATGGGTAAAGTAAGATTATACATTCATCTACCCATGTGGCACTCACCTTGAAAAAAATCACATGATACATCATAGCAATACACAATGAACTGAGGTGTGTGCTGTTGGTCATGGACACATATGTCACCTACAATCAGATCATCTCACCTATCAATGAGACATGTGTACATGATTTCCATGGAGTGCAATGCTAATTCATTGTGCTGTGGCACAGTGCTTATGTACTGCTGTCACGTTCAAAACACACAACACAGTGACATGTGAGGACTGATGTTTCACAGGCATCACAACTCCATGTCAGGGAGATAGCTATGGTCCCTGTATTGCCACTTGTGCACCGGAATGGCAAGACGTATCTTGTATTGTATTGTGGCATTGTGACATACTTGACCTGTCACCACCAAGGGCATCCTGGCGCTTTGACCCATAATCCAGCGAAAACAGTAGCTCAGCCTATCCTGGGAAAAAGGTAAGTTTTCAGAGCCTTTCTAAAAGCTAGGAGATCTTCAAGGCTTCTCAAGGATATTGGCAGAGAGTTCCAGAGTTTGGCTGCCGCTACTCTGAACGAGCGGCCGCCCATCCTCACTCTCTGGAATCGCGGGACTACCAGTAGCCTGGACGACGAGGAGCGTAGAGCTCGAGATGGACGATACCAGGCAAACATTCGCCGCAAAGGGATGGGGCCCAGGCCATGAATAGCCCTGAACACAATACACGCTGCTTTGTAGCGCACCCGCAGATGGACCGGCAGCCAATGAAGTTCTCGCAGCGCTGCCGTAGAAGAGCTATGGTAGGGGCGAGAGAGGGCGAGTTTGGCAGCAATATTTTGCACCCTTTGCAACTTGCCCAGAAGTGTTACCGGGGCCTCCAGAAGTAGTGCGTTACAATAGTCAAGTCGACTTAGGATGGTACAACGCACTACTTCTGGTCTGGCTTGCTCAGGGAGGAGAGGTAAAACCTTACGCAGCATCCGAATCAGCATCATACTTGTGGAGGTGGTCTTGTTTACATGTAGATCCAGCTGCAAGTTGGGCCCAAAAGTAACGCCTAGATTGCGCACTGATTGTGCAGCTGACACCGTCTCTGAGAAGGACGGAGGCCAGAAATCAGCTGGGAGATCTCGAGGAACTCGATCGGTAGAGCAGTGCAAGACCTCTGTCTTTGTTCCGTTGAACTGTAACGAGTTCAAACGGAGCCATTCTGCTGTCGCCTGCATGCACCGGTGAAAAGTCTCCAATGTGACTGCATCCTGTCCCTCCAGAGAGAAGACCAGCTGGGTATCATCCGCATAATTAAATGCGGAGATACCAAAAGATTTAATGAGCTGGACTAGAGGGCGGAGGTAGATATTAAAGAGTATAGGGCTGATGGCTGAGCCCTGAGGTACTCCTTGTCCCACTCTCCGCTCCTCTGAACTGAAGGGGGGTAATGAAACCCGTTGTTGACGGCAGTCCAAATAGGAGATTAACCAATCCCTGGCCTTGTCTTTGACCCCGCATTCTTCCAGCCTAGAGATCAAGGTGGGATGGCTGACCGTGTCGAACGCGGCCGACATGTCGAGCAGCACCAAGAATGCTGCCCGACCACTGTCGACTCGCGCCCGCAGATTGTCTAGCACGGTCACCAGCGCGGATTCCGTCCCATGCGCTGGGCGAAAGCCGAATTGCGTCTCATCCAACCAGGTGTTCCCTTCTAAGAAGCCGGACAGAGCACGGGTGACCAATTTTTCCATGATTTTAACCGGAAAAGGCAGCAGGGAGATTGGCCGGTAATTAGAAAGGCATGCAGGGTCGAGCGTAGGTTTTTTTAAAAGCGGAGATACCACTGCCTTCTTCCAGCAACTTGGTACAATAGCAGTCTCAAATGACTGGCAGCAGATGGCATGCAGAGGCTGGAAGAGATCCTCTTGAAACACCTTCCATAGTTTTGGAGGAAGAGGATCCAGAGGCGAACCAGATGAAATCGTAAGGGCTAAATCACCGAACTCCTTCAGAGAGGGAAGAGGAAAACTACTCAGCTGGGGTCGACTGGCCTCACTCGCCGGAGCTCCCAAGCTGAGAGCCGGCTCCAGAGAAGAAGGAAGAGGACTACTCTGCTGGGGTCGACTGGCTGCAATCGCCGGAGCTCCCAAGCAGAGAGCCTGATCCAGAATGGGAGAGGGGGAGCTACTCAGCTGGGGTCGACTGGCCTCACTCGCCGGAGCTCCCAAGCTGAGAGCTGGCTCCACAAAAGAAGGAAGAGGAATACTCTGCTGGGGTCGACTGGCCACAGTCGCCGGAGCTCCCAGACAAAGAGCCGGATCCACAGAGGGAGAAGAAGAGCTACTCGGCTGGGGTCGACTGGCTACAATCGCCGGAGCTCCCAAGCAGAGAGCCGAAACCAGGGCTGAAAGGGAAGAGCTACTCAGCTGGGGTCGACTGGCCACAGTCGCCGGAGCTCCCAAGCTGAGGGCCTGATCTAAAAGAAGGGGAGGAGAGCTACTCGGCTGGGGTCGACTGGCTTCCGCCGTCGGAGCTCCCAAGCTGGGGGGCTGCTCATCTGGTCGGGGTCGACTGGAGGGCGTGGCCGGAGCCTCCTGACAGAGGTGAGTGCCCCTCTGCAGGGGTCGACTGGCCGCCTCCTCCGGAGCTCCCTCCTCAGTGGTGGAATTCCGTGGGTCCTGCAGATCTGTTAAGATTTTACGGATTTTTTCCTCAAAAGCGTCCGCCAGAGAATCACAAAGAGCTTGCGATGAGGGGACTGCACTAGCCACACACGTGGAGTGAGCAAGGTCCTTAACAATTTTAAAGAGGGCCTGTGCCTTGTTAGGGGCCTGATTCAAAGTGAGTTCAAGAAAGGTCGCTTTCGCTATCTTAATTTGAGCTTTGTATTTATGCATAGCAGACCTAAATGCAATTTTCTCAGAGTCTAGGTACTGTTTCCTCCAGACCCTTTCTGCGCGTTTACAGTCAAGTTTAAGCTGGCGTAGTTCGCTCGTGTACCAAGGGCTGGCTCGGTTCACCCTCCCTCGTGACTTCCGAAGGGGCGCCAACTTATCCAACGAGCTCGATATGGACTGGCAGAAGAGAGTATAACTTTCTTCGACTGTGTTGCCAAGCTTAAAGTTCTCACCTAAAATGTTCGGCAATGGAGCGATTTTAAGGATTCGGGACCAAGGTCTCTCTAGCTTAGCTAGAGGTAGTCCAGCCTTTCGCGAAGTAGGGTCCTCTAAACAAAGGAAAAACCTAATCAGGGAGTGGTCCGTCCAGTATTGGCACTTGATGTCAACTAATGATACCCATTGAGGGTCCGCAAACAACAAGTCCAGAGTATGGCCTTTCCGATGCGTGGAAGCGTTCACCAGCTGTACTAAGTTGATATCTATACAAGCTTGGCTGAGAGAGAAAAATGCATTGTCCAGCGAGCTGCCTGCCCACAGATTAAAATCTCCAAGAACCAATAGCTTGGAGTGGGAGCTAGCAAGTTCATAAATCAGGTCAATGAGAAGAGGTATGGATGGTGCCGGTCCCGGGGGACGGTAGCAGAGGACACCCGAACAGCAGATCGCCTCCTGCTGTTTGACTGTAAAACCCATCAGTTCAAATCCCGGTACCTCTCGAATCTTTAACTTGGACATCCCACAACCAATCAACCAATCATGACTCCCAGAGGTAGTGGCCCTGAGCCACACACACACAGCATAAAATGTTGATGCACAAAGCACATGGCTCCCATTGGGCACATGGAACCACAAACATCACAGACACAACATGCATACAGACTGTGGGTGTACATCATGAATGTGTCCATGGGTCTTGCTGTGACGTACATAACATGCAAACCTGTACTCATGGTGTATGTGACAGGTCATACACATCTCCAAACTGGTACTGTGTCCATGACTCATGCATATGTCAATCATAATTACACTGATTTTCTGAAAATGTCATACACAGCAATTTACAAACTTGGTATCTATGGGGGCATGCTGTGGTGTTGAAGGTGTGACCATGGCAATGAAATCTGTGTGAAATCCCTTTGCAAGTCAGACCAATGTGAACCGACACGGGTGACTAGTATGAAGACGCGCCGTACATGCATGGGCATCGTAGTGCGCACACCTTGTCCATTGACTGCACGATGCATATGCATTACAGTCATCCGCTTTGGGTCACATTGATGACAATGGGCTAAGAGTGCGCACTTCTTGGTTCATGCATGTACGACGCGTATGCAATGTGACCCGGCGCAGGTGACTTCTATAGAGATGCGTTGTGCAGTTCTGGACTGAGCCGTGGATTTCATTCTGAACCGACACGGGTGACTTCTAAGCAGATGCTTCATACAGGCATGGACCGAGCAGTGCGCACGTATAGCCCATAGAATCGTTTTGGGACGGATGCGTGTGGTTTAAAAAAATACGCATCGTATAGTCAGTATACTGAGCCGTGCGCACTCATTCGCATCGGAACACAGACTACGAGGGCTCTGCGGACAGGACGTTTTATTACGAACGACCCTTTGGCTACCAGCTTCCATACTCGAGGTTTGGTGGCTTACTGATTTGGAATTGTTGAGGATACTATTAATTGAAACAGATACCTTGATCATTTTAGAATTCCTCTCTTAAACCGTGGCAGAGCTGACATAAATCCTTGAGATACTCGTACCATCCAAAGTGTTGTTTCAACACCTCTACTAAGTTGCATCAGATCAATTGGCTCAGGTCCTCATCATTCAAGTGTCACTATTATTGTGAAAGGAGTCGTACAGAGCTTCTCCTATGAGGACTCATTTGGAAGCATTTTCTTTCAAATGTATAAGCCCTGAAGAAGTCCCATTGGGACGAAACGCGTCAGCTGTTTGGTGTTAAAGATTGAAAATAACGAATTTCAAAAGACAAGAAAACATCATCCTTTCGCTATTTATTTTCTTGATAATGTTGTTGTTTGCAGAACTTTGTGGTGCACCTTTGCAGTTGTTCATTTTATTTGAGTTCCCTAGGGAATAGGCATAGTAACGGTGGGTGCCAGTCAGTGTGCACACATACCCCAATTGAAAATAGAAGGGCAAGACATATTCAAATGGGGAGAAAGGAGATCAGGTGCTGTTAGTAGGAAGGGTTCACCGTTAGGCTGTAGTTTATAACGACGAGTATGCAATGTAACACTGCGCAGGTGACTTCTACAGAGATGCGTTGTGCAGTTCTGGACTGAGCCGTGTGCACGGCTTAGCCATGGATTTTAATCTGAACCGACACGGGTGGCTTCTAAGCAGATGCTTCATACAGGCATGGACCGAGCAGTGCGCACGCATAGCCCATAGAATCGTATTGGGACGTATGCATGTGGTTTAAAAAAATACGCATCGTATAGTCAGTATACCGAGCCGTGCGCACTCATTGGCAATGGGCTGTCATGGAGACGGACACAAATTCAAAAATGGTCCGAGTCGTACACTGGAAATTCAGTTGGATGCCTACAACTATGTTGCAATCCTAGGGTATCCTGAAGGTGAAAGTTTTGAACGATGTGGAAGACGTATAGGAGACTTACATTTCCATGGATTGGACAGATTCGTAGAATGCAACCGTGTCAAGCCTAAGAGGAAGTGGCAATGTCACAGAATCTGCCTCTGAAGCACTGATTTAAGGCTGGCAGGCCCCAGGGAACTCACTTGACCTAACTACATGCTACAGGACTACATATCGGATTCCACTGATTTTGTCTATTCTTCCTCTGGATCCTGCAATGGCACGTACTCTGGAGAGGGCCCCAGCATTTACAGAGGAGTAGAACCAGGCCCTGCTGGGCGGGCTCCTCCAAAAAGTACATCAAGCTGTATGGGAAACCAGGGGAGCAGGTGAGTGTTTAGTCCACTGCCTACCATTTCCTGTAAGTTGTCTGACTAGCAGTAATAGAAGTGTGCACAGCAGTGGGAGGCATATGCAATGAGTACTTGCAGCAACCAATGTATGTTGGTACATGTGATGAACAGGTGTCCTCCTGCAGTAGTGCAGAAGTGCTAGCCTTTAATTCCTAGGCAATGTTACCATGTCATACCAGCAGCACAAATGCATATTTCTATGTGTGCACTACCTGTGTACCTCATTTAGCTTTGTGATGACTACATGTATTTTAAACTGTATGCAGCACAAGTATGTGGCATATGTGCTAATGTCAAAAAACACAGTTGATGGACAGAATGTAGAACAATGTCATACATTCACCCCAGTACAAGGATCTGGGCCTAAATCCATAGTTTTTTTGCACTCCACACCACCCTGGGTTAGACAATTGCTATATGCAAATCAGCTCTGACCTTGTGCCTCATGGGAACAGTCCAGTCCGAACTACCAAGCCATGTCTTTCCCAGACCGGAATCAAGCATCCAAGGACCAGTTTCTGGCTATCAGCCTTCATCAGCCTGGATAGCTTGACTCCAGTGGTGTGGAGAGCCTGGGACTCACTTCTGAGTATACCCAGTACACTCGGGTGAAAATTGCAAAAAACACAGTTGATGGACAGAATGTAGAACAATGTCATACATTCACCCCAGTACAAGAATCTGGGCCTAAATCTATCGTTTTTTTGCACTCCACACCACCCTGGGTCAGACACTGGCTATATACAAATCAGCTCTGACCCTGTGCCTCATGGGAACAGTCCAGTCCGAACTACCAAGCCATGTCTTTCCCAGACCGGAATCAAGCATCCAAGGACCGGTTTCTCGCTATCAGCCTGGATAGCTTGACTCCAGGGTTGTGGAGAGCCTGGGACTCACGTCTGAGTATACCCAGCACACTCGGGGTGAAAATTGCAAAACACACAGTTGATGGACAGAATGTAGAACAATGTCATACATTCACCCCAGTACAAGGATCTGGGCCTAAATCCATTGTTTTTTTGCACTCCACACCACCCTGGGTTTGACACTGGCTATATGCAAATCAGCTCTGACACTGTGCCTCATGGGAACAGTCCAGTCCGAACTACCAAGCCATGTCTTTCCCAGACCGGAATCAAGCACCAAGGACCGGTTTCTGGCTATCAGCCTTCATCAGCCTGCATACCTTGACTCCAGTGGTGTGGAGAGCCTGGGACTCACATCTGAGTATACCCAGCACAATCGGGGTGAAAATTGCAAAAAACACAGTTGATGGACAGAATGTAGAACAATGTCATACATTCACCCCAGTACAAGGATCTGGGCCTAAATCCATCATTTTTTTGCACTCCACACCACCCTGGGTTAGACAATGGCTATATGCAAATCAGCTCTGACCCTGTGCCTCATGGGAACAGTCCAGTCCCAACTACCTAGCCATGTCTTTCCCAGACCGGAATCAAGCATCCAAGGACCGGTTTCTGGCTATCAGCCTTCATCAGCCTGGATAGCTTGACTCCAGTGGTGTGGAGAGCCTGGGACTCACGTCTGAGTATATCCAGCACACTCGGGGTGAAAATTGCAAAAAACACAGTTGATGGACAGAATGTAGAACAATGTCATACATTCACCCCAGTACAAGGATCTGGGCCTAAATCCATCATTTTTTTGCACTCCACACCACCCTGGGTTAGACACTGGCTATATGCAAATCAGCTCTGACCCTGTGCCTCATGGGAACAGTCCAGTCCGAACTACCAAGCCATGTCTTTCCCAGACCGTAATCAAGCATCCAAGGACCAGTTTCTGGCTATCAGCCTTCATCAGCCTGGATAGCTCGACTCCAGTGGTGTGGAGAGCCTGGGACTCACGTCTGAGTATACCCAGCACACTCGGGGTGAAAATTGCAAAAAACACAGTTGATGGACAGAATGTAGAACGATGTCATACATTCACCCCAAGTACAAGGATCTGGGCCTAAATCCATAGTTTTTTTGCACTCCACACCACCCTGGGTTAGACACTGGCTATATGCAAATCAGCTCCGACCCTGTGCCTCCTGGGAACAGTCCAGTCCGAGTTACCAAGCCATGTCTTTCCCAGACCGGAATCAAGCATCCAAGGACCGGTTTCTGGCTATCAGCCTTCATCGGCCTGGATAACTTGACTCCAGTGGTGTGGAGAGCCTGGGACTCATGTCTGGGTGTGCCCAGCACACTCGGGGTGAAAATTGCAAAAAACACAGTTGATGGACAGAATGTAGAACATTGTCATACATTCACCCCAGTACAAGGCTCTGGGCCTTAATCCATTGTTTTTTTGCACTCCACACCACCCTGGGTTAGACACTGGCTATATGCAAATCAGCTCTGACCCTGTGCCTCATGGGAACAGTCCAGTCCGAACTACCAAGCCATGTCTTTCCCAGACCGGAATCAAGCATCCAAGGACCGGTTTCTGGCTATCAGCCTTCATCAGCCTGGATAGCTTGACTCCAGTGGTGTGGAGAGCCTTGGACTCACGTCTCAGTATACCCAGCACACTCGGGGTGAAAATTGCAAAAAACACAGTTGATGGACAGAATGTAGAACAATGTCATACATTCACCCCAGTACAAGGATCTGGGCCTAAATCCATCGTTTTCTTGCACTCCACACCACCCTGGGTTAGACACTGGCTATATGCAAATCAGCTCTGACCCTGTGCCTCCTGGGAACAGTCGAGTCCGAACTACCAAGCCATGTCTTTCCCAGACCGGAATCAAGCATCCAAGGACCGGTTTCTGGCTAATGTCTTCCTCACTTTGTCATCCTCACAGGTTGATGCCCACCAGAAGCAAGAGATCCGGCTGACCATCGCCCGGGCAGTAAGATCTGTGGGGGTCTACAAGCGCCGGATCCGCAACTGTCAGAAGAGGTGGCAGGACCTACATGGCTGGACCCGGAGGATCGCAAGGGTCCATCTGAAGCTGTTGCCTCCTCACCATAAGGGCAGACACCGGACCCTGACCCCCCACATGCTCCGGATTCAGGTGGTGGTCTTCCCGGACCTGGATGGGCAACTGAAGGCCAGACAGCAGCATGGAGGGGGTAAGCCCATGCCTGATCTGTGAAAATGAGTGACATGCTATTTGCAGTCATTTGGCCTGGTCATACTTCCACATTACGTTGGTCTTGGAGTCTTGGACTCATGTCCCTCAATTGTGTAAGTCACACTCCTCATCTGATCCACACTTGCGGCCCCTACAGCTTGTGACTTTTTTGACTTGGGCACTGTGTCCCTTCAATCAGCTATGCTGAGGGTCCTGCACAGCCTATGTTACTGGGACTCTGATGTGTGCTACGTGGGTGGGTCTACTTTTTGCACTATGCCTTGTCTCTGAAATGTGTTCTGTGTGTGCCTTTCATATGTTTTCCAATTGCTGGTCTGGCTCACAACATGTGTGTGGGGTTTTCAAAACATACCCATGCAGCAGGTGAGTCCATGTATTGTCCTCAGGAGTATGTATAGGAAGTATGTCACACTAGCGCAGACACCTGCCTACTGTCCAGGCCAATACACAGTTACAGGTTTACCTGGTCAGTCATACCCACTCCATGGCATTGGGAGACTCTGTACTCACACTCACGTGTATGGACCTACTGATTGTGCTTCCAGAAATGTTTCATCAGGTGTCTGACACAATGTCATTGTGGTGTGGCTTCCTTTTTGTGACACTGGTGTGTTGAGGATTTTAGTGTCAGCAGGACATCTGAGTTGTGACAATGAGGATGACACCTGTGCAACAAATAGAGGTGCGGTCAGTTGACTGTGCACAATGCTGTATGCAACAGTGACTTTCACACAGCTGTGTGTCATTAGCAGCAGATTGTGAGGTGCTCATGTTCAGGTAGTTGTGTTTGCAGTCACTCATATGTCAGATTCTAGTGATGTCGGTTCATCATGGTCCGAGAACAGTGTGTGGCAGGGGATGGTCAAGTGCCCTTGTCAGCTGCAGAGTTTGGTATGGGCATGACCTATGAATATGACGCAGTGCAGACTGATGTTGTCCGGATGCATTGCCCCATGACATGTGGCTGTGAAGACTGACTTACCATGCATGTCTGTGCCAGGGCATTGACTTCAGAAGAGGGATCCTGCATTGGAGTCAGAGGTGCACCATGCACCCCATTGTGTCATTATAGTAATCAATCAATCAATCAATCAATCAAGGCATTTATATAGCACACTACTCACCTGGAGGGTCTCAAGGCGCTAGGGGAGGAGGATCAGCTACTGCTCGAAAATCCAGGTCTTGAGCTGCTTCCTGAAGGCGAGGTGGTCCTGGGTCAGGCGGAGGTGGGTCGGGAAGGAGTTCCAAGTCTTGGCGGCGAGGTAGGAGAAGGACCTTCCCTCTGTGGTGGCTCTTCGGATGCGGGGAACGGCGGCGAGGGCATGGCCGGTCGATCGAAGCTGGCGTTTGGGAGCGTAGAAGTTGAGGCGGCTGTTGAGGTATCCTGGGCCTTGGTTGTGTAGGGCTTTGTGTACGTGGGTGAGGAGACGGAAGGTGATTCTCTTGTTGACCGGGAGCCAGTGCAGGTCTCTCAGATGTCCGGAGATGTGGTTGCGAAGGGGGATGAACTTCTACATGGTGATTTGCATGTACAACAACTGTGTATGTGGTGCATGTGTGCCCTTTGGGGTATTATCAGCCAGCAAGCAAAAGACATATGGGTACTGGTCCAGGAGGGATATGGGTGCCATGGTTGATGTTCAGACTGGGCGGTAAATTTGTTTCCGCTCGCGGGCGGAATTTGGGTAATTTGCTTTCTGCAGAGAATGCGAAATTGCCCAAAATTCTGCGTTCCACGACTGCAAAATGTTTTGCTTGTTCGAGTTCTTAAATGCGTGTTGCCAAGATATTTCCCCCCGAGCACGCAAATAGCGATTGGCAACAGTAAAGAAGCATTGCTAACAAGCAATTCCGCGCGTTCGGAGAATTTCTGCGTGTTCGCGGAGATTTTTTACCGTTTTGCAGAGATTTGCATAATGCAATTACGCAAATTCCACCCACCCTTACTGGCTATTGCCCGACGTACACCTGTGTGGGCATTTTGAGCAAATATCAGCTGAGGATGCCAGTGCATGCCCTGTAATGTGCTGTATTTACAGTGTTGTGTGCAGTCAGTGCAGGCGACTAATGTGGGCCTTGTTTTCCTACTTATATGCAGATAAATCCACGGGCACAGGAGACAGCGTCACGGAACTGTTGGAGCCACAGAGCCAGCCTGAGCCAGCGACTGAGGAGTCGGTGGGACCCAGTGGCATGGAGGGTGAGGGCAGCCACACCAAGTTGTCCTCAGCATCTTCCACCTCAGCTGAGGCCCACAGCAGCTCAGAGGAAGACTCCCTTGTGGGGGTGGGTGTCAGCAGCCAGCAAACCACAGATAGTGAGGCTGTTCCCACTACCACCACCAGCACCTCCACCACCCGCCCCTGGGCTCCTATTCCAGAGGTCCATGGCAGCTCCTGTGTTCGGGAGCATGTCTCCTTCCTGCCAGGCACCGCACCCCCTGCCCCTGTATCCCCTGCTGCCTTGAGTGTGGAGTCTATGGACTTTCCTAAACAGATCCATGTAGGGCAGACATCAATGCTGAGTGTCCTGCAAGCCTGTTGACACAAGTGGTGTCGTTTATGGAGGGCATCTCATCGGGCATGTAAGCCCTACAGAGGACCAATCAGTCCATACCCTCCTCCCTGATGGCAGAAGTATCCCTCCTGCAACAGTCCCTCACCCCTTCAGCCTCTGCCCCATCAACAACTCCTAGAACCCTACCTGTCCGCAGCACACACACACCAGCACAGTCACCCAAACACACAGACACAGACAGCACATAATCACATAATCACATAAACCAAAGTCAAAACATGCAAGCAAGCAAAGTTAGGGGACAGATACCACATACACAGGGGATGGGTCGCAAACACACACACAGGCATCCACAACCACTCTGCAGTCCTCCGATCCCTCTCCCTCAAAGAGCCCTTCCTTTGCCTCACCTGTAACCCCATCTCCTAAGAAGCTCTTCTGGTGTGACCTAGGCCTCTTCCCCTCCGATCCAGCAGATCCAGACTACAGGGGGAAAAGGAAATCCCCACACACAGAGAAGAATGCCCCTCATACCCGGACACCATCCCCCAGGCGCAGGCAGACTCAGGCCCCCACACGCAAGTCACCCCGTACACGGAAGAGCAAGACCCTACCCCCACCCCCCAGCTCCACTGCACAGTCTTCTTCCTCCATCCCCCAGGTCAGCACACCACAGGTTCCCCCACCATTCCATGTTCCAGGTTCCCACACCCACAGATACATCATCCACAAAATGCCCACTGACACCACCACCAGTCTGTCTGTAAGTGCAACTAGTGTGGGGACCGTGGCCCCCCCAGCTGTACTGCCAACCTCACCTGCACCCCTTTCTACTCCCATGGAACCTAGGCACTGAAGTGGAGTCCACAACCACCCAGTCTGACATTGGCACTGCAGTGGGGACCATGTCCACCACACCCGACCTGCCCACTGCAGTGGTTCAAGCACCCACCCCATCAGAGTTGTGCCCCACAGTTGTGACAGCACAATCCATGTCAGACTCCTCCACAGCAGTTGCCACTGACTCTCCTGCACCCACCACCCCTTCACAGCCTCCTTCTGATGAGCCCTGATCCTGTCCCTGTGGTGCCTGGCCTGCCCCATGTATGCCCCTCAGAGTGGATTTCCCCAGTCTTTAGCAGTGCAGGCAAGCAACGGGTGACAGGTTTCACTCACACCCTCATTGGACTTTGTATTTTGAGAGGACATTGGACTTAATTTTGCTTTGGATTCTCGACTTTCAGCTTTGAATTCGCTGCATAAAGCATTGTTTGTTATCCGTGTTCATTTCATTTAGCTGTACATTATGTTGATGATGTTTACCCTGACCTTGCTGTGATGATGCAGGATTTACAAATGTCTGATACTGAGGTGTTGATGTGATGCACTCCTTGTGGATCATGAGATATGTTTCCTGTTCAGGTTGGTATCCATGTCATCCATTTCAGCTGACTGGGTGTGTCAAGATTGACTAATTTAGCACAGGGATGTTAACATTTCATTGGCATGGCCACATCTGTAGCTTGCACCCATGAACATATGATGTGCTTCACATTGTACAATTTGTCACTTTCCCTGACTGTTGGCACATCTCCACTGTACATGCAGGTGTGGGCATCATTGGAGTGAAGTTAACTGTGTCCTGTGTGCAACTTGCTAGACATATATATTGTGTATGTGCAGGTGATTTAAGGGGAACCACCGTACCCAGGCGTATGTCACCAGTGCCTACATCGGGTGGTAAATGATGGTTGACTGAACAAGTGTTGTGCTGACATGACCAGGACTCGTACATACTGTTTGGCATGTGCTGCTATTTCCATGATGACACTTACCTTGAGGTCACTGTGATGATGGGGGATTTAGACCCTTTACCACAATGCTCAACTTTAGCTGCAGTTTCTGTTTAAACATTTTACATTGGATGTACACAGATGGGGGTTTTGAACACATTGGCCCACTGCTATTGCCAAGCTTGACTTGTGTAGCCCACACTCTGGTGTTAGTCACAAATGTGATGGTAGTTACATTGTGCGTTGTAAATCAAATTCACTGTTGGGGGAATTTTTCAGGCACTACACACTGTTGGCCTGATGTTGTGGGGAAATGTATTTGGCTGACATAGCTGTGGTTGATGTTTGATGGATGTGTGGCGCATCATCCACCCTGTGGGTGGGAGTGTCAATATTGTCAGACACACTGACCCCTATGTGTGGGTGAGGCAGTAGTGATACACAACATGACACATATGGGTCGGGTGGCATTAGTGATAGGCAACATGCCCCTATGGGTGGGGTGGCATCAGTGATAGACAACATGAC
This sequence comes from Lissotriton vulgaris, assembly GCF_964263255.1. Taxonomy (NCBI): domain Eukaryota; kingdom Metazoa; phylum Chordata; class Amphibia; order Caudata; family Salamandridae; genus Lissotriton; species Lissotriton vulgaris. Next base: position 864,107,729 of record NC_141698.1, on the reverse strand, counting down.
ACATATGGGTGGGGTGGCATTAGTGATAGGCAACATGTCCCTATGGATGGGGTGGCATCGGTGATAGGCAACATGACACATATGGGTGGGGTGTCATCAGTGATAGGCAACATGACACATGTGGGTAGGGTGGCATTAGTGATAGGCAACATGACACTATGGGTGGGGTGGCATTAGTGATAGGCAACATGTCCCTATGGATGGGGTGCCATCAGTGATAGGCAACATGCCCCTATGGGTGGGGTGGCATCAGTGATAGGCAACATGACACATGTGGATGGGGTGGCATTAGTGATAGGCAACATGACACATATGGGTGGGGTGGCATTAGTGATAGGCAACATGCCCCTATGGGTGGGGGGGTGGTGGTAATGGGTTCACTGAGGTGGCCTGTTGCTGGTGGACAGGGTATGGACACCCTGGGGGTGAGTGACATTTGGCGTGTACGTGTTGTGTGTTTGTATGGTGGGTGTCCGACTTACCGTCTGTCCTGTCCACGTCTGTTCCTGATCCGTTCATATATGTACAGGACTGGCTAGGTGCTCCGTTTTGAATATGTGGATTATGTTAGTCGCGCGACTCGTAGCTGATATGCATCTCTTTCGGGTGCTGTGACGTGCTGTATGTGGCAACCTGTTTAAAACGTAGGAAGTACTCATCGTACTTGACCGGCCGGAAGCAGCTGTGTATATGGAGCCGTGCGACGGGGATTGGTTGTTTAAGGGTCAGGCTCGGACAGAAAATGTGGATGGAGTCATTGTGGAATTTGGCACTTTCCCGCATCGTACTTCATTGCCGGGACGGTCCGGCTCCTGGCACGATTTGGCCGTAAGGTAAGGCTACGGACACATCTCGGAGGGCTCACTGTTCGAGATTGAAATCGGCCCCTCAGTGTTGACTTTTGGAGATATTTCCACAGGCACTGATTAAAATTAGGGGTGGGCGGACATCTCCGTTCCACCCACGGAATGTGCAGAGATTTGCCCCTTCCCCCTTTCGCAATGAAGGCGGAGAAACAAGACAAATCTCCGCACACTCGAGGGCATATTGGAAGTTGGCCGCCCGCAGTATTAAATTAGATTAAAAAAGCCTAAAATAACATTTAAATAAAACTTACCTTATCGCGGGCGCAGCCTTGTCCATCGTGCCTTCTTTGATAAGGTAAGTTTTATTTAATTGTTATTTTAGGCTTTTAAATGAATGTAATACTGCGGGCGGGAGGCGGGCAATGGGCGGGCTTCGTGGAACGGAACTTTGCGGAGAGGCTCAGAGACTAGTTCAGTCTCCGTGCCTCTGCGCATAAGTCCCTTACGCGACTTCCGCGTGCACCTAATTAAAATGATAGTAGCATCCTTGTATAGATGTATGGGGGTATGTTTTTAAAATTGTGTTAACCGCATCGCTGCGGCGGTTATTTTTCTGCTACGCGGCTTTTTTCTAAAAGCCGTGTTAGATGACGAGTTCAGCTCGTCATTCGCACACTACCACCGTGGCTGATGACGAGCTGAGCTCGTCATCAGCATCGAAGGGGTTAATCATGGCTACTTCAAAATCCATTATTATTTTATGTGGAAAGTAATTTGGATTTTCTGTTTTTATTATGTTGAGAGTTTCTAGATAGGTACTTTGAGTTGTATTTGGGAGTAAGCAGTAGATGAAGGGAATATTAGTATGTTGGTATATAGCATGTACTGTGTACAGCTGATAAAATGGCTTGGGCATATTTTAAATGTGCCATCTATCATCCAGTTGTTGCATTGTTGGAGTTTTGTTAAGTTATTTGCAGTGGCAAACATTATTTTACGTTTTTTACTGTTGTTATTGTCAAAGAAAATATATGGCTCTTTGTTATGGGTAATGCTTAAGGGGTCATTAGGATGGTGGATGGACCTATCGTGGGCCGGGACCATCTGCCATAAGGGTGGAGGTCCCGTGCCTCGAATTAGGATGCACCCGCCACAGTGGTGGGTGCATCCCGCATTTTTAACATTGCCGTGGGCGGTGCTGAAAGCACCGACCGCAGTAATGCTAAAAATGCATGTTGTGCGTTTCAAAGCACAACATGACAGGCACCACACGGTGCCTGCCATGTTGTACTTTGAAACGCAGGGGGGTACCATAGGTACCCCCCATGTGCACCCCCCACACCACCTTCACCATGGGGGCCCACAACGGGCCGCCAAAGCAAAGACCATATGCCTTTCTGTGGCGGCAAAAGCATTCCCCAAAGCACATCCTAATATGGCTGGCAGTGTCTGATAGACAACGCCACCATATTAGCCCTGTTCCGCCACGGTCGCAAGGCGACCATGGCTGAAAAGGTGCGGACGGTCTTCCCGTCTACCGCGGACCCCCCAGCCATCCTAATGTGGCAGTGGGTCATTTCTGTGAGGATGGCGGACGGATTGCCCCCGCTGGGCCGGTGATGACTACCGCCAGCCCGGCGGGGGCAATCCGTTTGCCATCCTAATCGACCCCTTGGTTGTGGAGTGATATTTATTTCTTGGAAAGTTTTAGGGATAGGCATGGTAGTTGTTGTTTTCTTTTTCTGTCTAATTATAACTTTTTTAAATACATCAATGGATGGTAATTGTCCAGATGCATGCTGGGGTATTTTCAGTACTAGAACACACACTATTTAAAGGAGGGTCCAAGGGCTACTTTAATGACTCTGTACCGGATACATGCCCCTAACAGAAGAACTAGTTACAACAAAAGGTACCCAGGAGTCAAAGCATATTTTTCCCATAGACAACCAGTTACACGACACAAAGAAAGATTGTGGATTGAAAACAGTTGAACATATAAACCATTTAAACACACATACGTGCAACATACAATCAGGGTGAGAATTTTCCGATCAGTTGTCTCTCTGTACCACCACTATTACATCATTTGGGTTCTCCTTACCCAGGAGTTAATGTGCACACAGTCACACAAGTTGTGAGGAAGGGACTGTGTGAGTAAGAAGACTCAACAATAGTTATTTCGCTAGGTGGTGTCAGTATGGTGTTGGTATGATGTTACAACTGAAAAAAGCCGTGCAAGTGAAATAAGTGAAGTGAATAAAATTAGGTGAAACTGAGTAGAGTAGTTATTTTTTAATATTTTCTCTCAGCTTCCTAAGCTTAAAACCATAGGTGCACAACTTGTGTGACTGTGTGTGCACTAACTCAATTGAAAAGTGGTCTGAGGCAGGGGTTTATATTGGCATCTTTCTTATTTATGTTATATATTAATGGCTTACCAGCCCACTTATCCACCTCCCACCCAGACATGCCCAGAATCGCAGGCTCCCCAATTCCTGCTTTAGTGTACGCAGAGGATGCGATATTGCTAGCCCTCACTCCAAATGCACTGACACATCAGGTGGACCGCTTTGCCTCTTTTATGCACAATCTGAACCTAAAAATGAATTATACTAAGTCGTACAACATCTCTTGTGGCCCAGGCAAATTAAGCTTAAGTAAAATGACTATTAACTGGCATGTTTTGATGATTGTTGATAACGTTTGTTACCTAGGTTTAACTTTTAGTTCATCAGGGTCGTGGAACCCCCACCTTGCTCAGACTCGTGTTAAATTTAATAAAACTGCAGGTATTGACGATAACTGAGGGTGGGCGTAAAATCTGTTTCGCGGGCGAATTTGCGGATTTTCCGCGATCCGTGAATCTCGCGAAATCGCGGTAAAATCCGCGAATCAGCGGGGACGAATTTTCAGCCAAGCAAGGGTCACAGCAGCAGGTGCAAAAGTTGAACCTAATTTCTTTGTAACCTTTTACAAAACGGTTACAAACAAATTAACTTCAACTTGGACACCTGCTGCTAATTGCTTCCTGGCGCCTCGTTGCCTACTTGCAACTATTCTCTGACCCTGCTCTGACCCTTGAAGCAGGGTCAGAGAATAGTTACAAGTAGGCAACGAGGCACCTGTCCAATCAATTAAACCTCATCAGGAAGCACTTACAGATATAAAAAACAGGAAGAAGGGAGAGGGTGGCAAATACACCCATTTTGAGTTGTCAGGAGGGGTTAAACTAAAAGAGACCTTTACAGCACAATTTTCATATGCATTTTGCTAAAAATAAAAAGCTGTATGTTCTTTAGGGGCAACTCAGGAATCTGGCCCTTCAGAGATCCGGCCTCTCTTTCTTTCTCTCGTTCTCTCTCTCCCTCTCTCTTTCCCTCTCTTTCTCTCTCTTTCTATCTATCTATCTATCTATCTATCTATCTATCTATCTATCTATCTATCTATCTATCTATCTATCTCTCTATCTATCTATCTATCTATCTATCTATCTATCTATCTATCTATCTATCTCTCTCTCCCTCTCCCATAAATGACTGCATGGGTAACTTCGCTATGCAAGCGGCCCGCGAAGACGCAAAAATCCCCGCAAACACGCAAAAAACCCAGCGAACACGCAAAAAAACAAAAATCCGCAAATTCTCACAAATTCGCGAATTTTGCGGATCGCGAATTCGCAAATCCGCAAATTCGCGGATCGCAAATTCGCAAAATTTGCCCATGCTTACCTTAACTGTAACCTCATTAGACCGGATATCAGGGGGACTGTGTTCCCACCATCATTTGCAATGCATTAGTGTAGCAACCTAAGGTGCAGGAGTTTGGGCTTTTAGTTACTGCTTTTCTCTACAGGCAGAGAAAAAACACTTTTTGCGACAGTTGCTGAGTTTACCACCGTCCACCTCCAGTATCACTACCCACTATGAGTTAAATCAGAGATTAATAGAAGATAAGATTCAGCTGGTGCCACTTTTATTATGGGTTAGCATTTGTTCATACACAGCTGCTAGGCCTTGTAAGGATATTATATCTGACTGATTGAAGTGGGATAAGGCCTGTTCCATACCTTGGTTGAGGCATATACGGGACAATTTTGGATCCCTTGGTATATCCTGTTGGTTTATTGAACCCAGTCGTATTCTCAAAAATGCAAAGATGTAGGTGTAAACACCATTTCAGGACCACTGTGCAAACACTCAGCTGAAACATGGTATATCCAAGCCCTTGGTGTTGTACTGTTCTAGTCTTCTACATTTAGATGAATCCACTTTGTATTATCTCTGGACTTGTTAAGATGGGAGAGGTAACCTCTCTTTCGTTTCAGCTCAGGGTCAATTTATTGGTCCCTATTTTCCAAATATTTTTTAGACCCCAGAGGGGAACATAGTTTCCACCTGTCCCTGTGACAATCTGCACAATCACTATTGCATGTTATGTTTTTCTGCAAATTGCACAGCCCAGCACAACAGCACTTTCTAATACCCTTGTTATGGAGGTTAGGTTTCCAACGATGTAGACCAGCTCTCCTTCATTTGCAATCCCTAAGATTACCTGAAATTGTTTTCAGTGTCTGTGCCTTTTTGAAAGCAGCTATTAGGGCTAGAAAAGTCATGATGGGTTTAACTAAATATATGTGCAATGTAGTTCAGTATATGGAGGTTGGTTGAGATGTATTGGCTTAATTCTGGGGGATAGTAGAAGCTCATAGTGGTCCCTATTTGAGTTTTTGTTCTCTCTCTATTCCTCTTTTTTCATGCTTTTTAAAACTCAGCCACTCCCTATACAAGTGTAATGGTGGTTTGAAATCTGATTATGACCTGCCCTTTTTTGCTCATCTTAAACATGGTTATTTGATATATTGAGGAATTTAAAGTTGTTTATCCACTCATATTCTTAACTGTTTTTATGTATGATAATCATTTAATTTTTATGTGTGATTACAGCTATGTGTAATTTTTTTGTTCTTTTATTGTCTATTTATATGTAGACCAATTAAAGTTATATTGAATTGAATTGAAAAAATTGCTAGTGTGCCTGCAGCACTGATTGTGCCACCCAAACAAGTAGCCTTCCAAATATAACTCAGACCATCTACTGCAGTGTCTGTGCACAGTTTTTACTGCCATGTCGACCTGGCAAGTACATCAACTTGTTAGGCCCTACTCTTCCCCTTTCTTACATACAAGATACCCCTCAGGTATGTCCAAGGTATCCCCATGGACAAGGTGCACTGTATGTGAAAGGTAGGACATGCATTGGAATTTGTGACATGTCCTGATAGTGAACTACTGCCTATTTTATTTTTCACTATTGTAAGGTCATCTGTCTCATGGGATAGCATGGGACATACTTTGTAACATCTTAGAAGCATAACTTCCCTTTGGTTCAAGATAGAGGATAAAAGTTTAGGCTCTTGGACCTCACAATTTAATAACACATCTTTTAGTAAAGATGTTTTTTAAATTGTGTGTTTGAAAATGCCACTTTTAGAAAGTAGGGATTTTCCTATTTAATTATTCTGTGTGTCTTTGCCTGTTTGTGGATTGACTGTTTGGTTTTGGAGTGACTGGGGCCAGGGTTGTGCATTCACTGTACACAACCCCTGTGGGTCCAGGTGTGCCTGGCCCTTCATGGACGAATCAGAGCTGAGCTGAATAGACTTTGGCTGCATTTAAAATAGTGGGAGGAGTTTTCCTTGCACCTAAATATGGCATGTCACCCTTGCACAATGCTGTCTCCACCCCCTATGGTCATACTGCCCCAGTAGGGTCAGAATTGGTTTGGACTGGGCTCAGAGACCTTGGAACACAAAGAACAAAACAAAATGTAGGTACAAGTAGTGAACCTTAAACCCCAGAACTTTAGATTACTTTGGGGCACAAGAGGAAGGTTTGCCAAGGAGAAGAGCTGGACAGACATGAGGAGGAGTACTGCCTCTCTGCTGTGTAGGTTTGGCCTGCAGTTGCTTCTTCTGCCAAGGAAAGCACAAAGACTGAAACTTTGCTGAGAAACCTGATTGAAGAAAAATCTCCAAGGGCTTTTGTGTGCAGGCCTCCTGTTTTGAAGTCTCAATGACACAAAGACTTCACCACCAGCTTCACTGAACTCCATTGCTTGGAGTACGGACCTGCCAGGAGGTGCCTATTCCAGTTTTAGGGGCCTGGAGATTGTTCCTGCTGTTGGGAGCTGGAGGAAACCTAAAAGAAGCAAGAAAAATAATCTCTGACACCAGCATCGATGCCGCCGCGACCTGCACCGAGGCCAGGGGCCCGACCATGAAGTGCACAATACATCGCCCTGCCTGCACTGCAGCTTTGGTGCCTGCAGTTATCGGCATTCCCGAGGCCAGCACTGGCACTGACTCTGTCACCACCAGCACCTGCATCCAGTTATCACAGTGCCGATAACTACTGAGAATGTCTCCACAAACTTGCCAACTTCGCACCAACTCACCGTAACTGGTGCCTCACCGCCAACAAAACCGACTTCCCCTGTCCTGGATTTGACACGTCATCTCTTTGTGAACTTGACGCCTCACCTCCCGTGTGGCAGCATTGAGCCAGTATCGAACTTGGCACCAATCCCTCACCCACACGATGATGTGCATCATCATAGACTTTGTTTTCCATGGTATTGTTTGTCTGGGGGTCCGTGTGACTCTGTGCACGCCATTGTGCACTTCGGAGTCGGCGCTGAATATTGTATTTACAGCTGTCATGACTGCATAATAGCCCCAGGTGGAGCTATTTGTTTTCTAAAAGCTTTATTTTTGATAGACAGTTTTAAGTGCTATTTTACAATATGTATGTTGGATTTTTGTTGTTTGGGTCTTGTTGAATTTAGGTAAAGATACTTTATTTTTCTAAACTAGGGAGGTGTCTATTTGTGGTGTTTTTACTGAATTACTGTGTGTTTGGAATACAAATACTTTACACATTGCCTTTGGGATAAGCCTGTCTGCTCGTGCCAAGCTATCAAGGGGGTGAGCATGGGTTATCTAAAGTGTGTACCCCCTTACCCTGACTGGAAGCAAGAGTCCCTACTAGGACAAAGGTACCTTCCTCTGCCAACTAGAGACCCCCAGTACTAACACTATGTTTATCTGGAAAAAGACAAAGGTGAAAACAGGAATTTGCCATTTTGATACAAAATACTGATTTTGTACATTAAGTTGTATACGTGTGAGGGGACACTGCTTGAGCCGCATTAAACAAGAATTTCCATTCGTGTTTTCTTTTTCTTGCCAACAAATGTTCTAGGCAGCTTAATTAACAGTCTTGGAAGTCTAAGGTGTCTTACAATACCCTTTCAACTTTCAGGAAGAAGGGATTTAAGACCAGATGTACTTGGTCTGCTTGCAATATGTAGTTGCAATTAGCGAAAAGTATTTTTGCAACAAAAAAATTATTTTGTGAACTGACCCTTGCACTGATAGTGCAGTTGGCACAATAAAGATTCCAAGTGAGTAGAACCCTGACTTATCTAATTAATATTCATGAAACAAATTTCAACTCACTGCAATTGCTCAAAATACAGACATTGTGGCCTGCAAGGGTCAGCAGACCACCAAATCTGTAACTGAATTTAAATAAACAATGTGTTTATCCAAAGGCCCAAAGGACATTATGCTACTCTAAACAAAAAGAAAAAGGTTTTGTATTTTTTGATGTTTCAGAGAGAATTGGCAGTGGTCCTCTAGAGCACTGCCTTCTCTCTCTGAAATTTTTACTCCATTCACCAAGGGAAAGGGACTCAAAGGGATCACCTCCCTTTTACACGCAGGTACATCAGCATGGAATGAATGAATGAAATGAAAATAGATTTATAGAGCGCATGGCGGCCCGGGAGCGTCCCAGCGCTGTGAGTGCAATGGACAACTGAGGAGAGACGGAAGGGTAGAAGGAATGAATTGTAAAGTTATTGAGGGAAAAGGTAAGTCTTCAGCAATTTCCGAAATTTCATATAGTTCGGTTCGGAACGCAACCGGGTTGGCAGAGAATTCCACAGGGTTGCTGCTGTGACCGAAAAACGTCGCCCTCGAGTGCGAGCCTTCTTGACTCTGTGAACAGTGTCCAAGTTGCCTTGAGATGAACGCAGGGACCTGGTAGGTTTGTAGGGATAGAGCATGGTCCTCAGCATAGGGGGCCCTTTACCCTGCAGAGATCTGTGAGTAATACACAGAGCCTTAAATTTGATCCTTTCACGGATCGGCAACCAATGGAGAGCTCTCAGCGCTGGTTTTGCTGATGCTCTCCGAGCGGTGCCTGTCAATAGCCTCGCTGGTGCGTTTTGGGTTCGCTGAAGGATGTTAATAGTGGATTCTGGGGCAGCCAAGAAAAAGGCGTTGCTGTAGTCTAATCTGGATAAGATGAGACCTTGAATGAGCAGTTTTTGGGACTGTGTGGGGAGTAGAGGGAGGATCTTCCTAGCTGAGCGAAGTAGGCCCACACAGGTACCAGCCGTCTTTTTGGCCTGAGTTTTCAAAGAGAGGTCTTGCTTCAACCAGAATCCCAAGCTTTTGAGTTCAGTCTTGGGTTGTGGAAGGGCTCCTAAACACGATGGCCACATAGCAATGGGGAGGGATGTTGTTTAATGACCCAGAAGCATGAGCTCAGTTTTTGAGCCATTTAATTTAAGTCTTGAGTCACACATCCAGTTATGGATTCCTTCAAGACAGTCATGCAAGTTTCTAAGTTTATCTCTTTCTAGTGAGAATGAGACAACAATTTGGGTGTCATCAGCGTAAGTGACGGCTTTGATCCCAAAGGGAATGACCACATCCTCCAGGGGGGCCATATAGATGTTAAATATTGTAGGGCTCAATGAAGAGCCCTGAGGAACCCCGCACTGGAGGGGGAAAGACTTGGATCGCACATTCCCTTCACAAACCTGGAAGGTTCTGTCCTTTAGGAAGGATGTGAGCCAGCATAATGCGGTGTCTCTCACCCCTAGATTAAGGAGTCGCTGGATCAGGATCCTGTGGTCTACAGTGTCAAATGCGTTGCTTAGATCCAGGAGGATCAGTAAAGCCGATCCTCCTGAATCCAAGATGCACCTAGCTTCTTCGACCACTGTCAGAAGAGTGGTCTCAGTCCCCTGACCCGGACGGAATCCTGTTTGTGAGGGGTGAAGAAGATTGTTAGTTTCTAGGAAGGCCGACAGTTGTTGATTGACGGCCTTCTCTGCAATCTTACTCAAACCAGGCAGAAGAGAGATTGGTCGAAGGTTAGAAAAATCTTGAGGGTCAAGTCCTGGTTTCTTCTGTAGAGCTTTAACTATTGCGTGCTTCCAATTAGGGGGAACCACTCCTTGGTTAAATGAGGCATTGATAAGGTCGGTGGCCATATGCGAGATGGTAGGTCCCACCTTTTTAATGATGTTAATAGGGGCTGGGTCATTCGGTGAACCACTTTTCATGCCTGATAGAGCCTTCAGGAAGTCTTCATTGGACATCTGGTTAAAACTGTCCAGAGTAGGGCCTAAAGTTGCGGCAATAAAGGCCGCATGGGCATTGTTGTCAGATTTTGGCGGGAGGGATTGTAAAATATTTGTTATTTTACTCTCAAAGAAGGCTGCTACTTGGTTGCATCTAGCGACCGTGGGTTCCTGTGTTGAGGGGGGGTTAGGTATTTTGAGTAACTCTTTTACTATTTTATAGGTCTCCCGGGACCAGTTGGAAGCAAATTTAATTTTTTCTTCAAAGAAAGAGGCTTGGGCTGTTTTCCGGGCTGACTTATAGGTCCTCATGGCTATTTTGTATTTCTCTTTGTTGAGGGGGTCCCAATCCTTCCTCCATTTCCGCTCAAGGGTTTTGCAGATTTTTCTTAAATTTCTCAATTCTTGGGAGTACCATGGGGATTTGAAGATTTTGCTTTTTTTCTTCAAATTTTTCTTGGGTGCAACTGAATCAAGAGTGGTGGTTAGCCACCTAGTAAAATTAGCGTCTGCTTTCACAGGGTCAGGGTCCGCGAGAGGGGCAGATTGTATTAATTCCCGAGTCCAGTTCTCTAATGAGAGTTTGGACCATATTCTCTCCTGAGATCTAGATACTTGAACTTGGGGAGTGTCTAAATTGGTTTGCCATGTGAACGGGATGAGAGAATGATCAGACCATGGAAGTGGGAGTGAGGGTGAAATTTCTATTCTAGAGATGTTGGCGAAAACTGGGTCTAAAAGATGTCCTTTGGCATGCGTCGCCTCGGAGTTTTTTAAATAGAGGTCGAATGCCTTCAGTTCTGATATAAGGTCGCTTGCAATTTTATCAGCGCAATCATCAAAATGGAGATTTAAATCTCCTAGTAGGATGAAATTGGAAGTCTTGGTACAGGAAGTAATTGTGGTCTCTAGCAATGAGCCAACGATATCTCCTAGACTTCCGGGCGGGCGGTATATAAGAATACCAGAGAGGGATTTGTTTGAGGTAATTTGAAGGGAAAAATGGACGCTTTCACAGTCCGCAATTCCTCCCTCTTGTGTCCGACATGTAAGATTATCTCTGTACACTATCGCTAAACCGCCTCCTTTTCCCTGAGTTCTATTATGGAACTGTATTACATAGCCATGACGTAACATGTTGACAATATCTGCCTCGGAGTTCGAGGTCAACCATGTTTCCGTGAGGAATAGTATGTCTAGGTTAGTGTCTTGGATCAGCAAATTAATTTCTGTAGAGTGTTTAGGTACAGATCTACAGTCAAGCAAAGCAAGGCTTACATTCTTTGGTGTCTGGCGATTAGCTTTCCAAATAGGCTCCTCCTGAGGAGGTGGTGGAGGGACGGGGGGTAGCTGCGGTACTGTATTGTAGAAGGTCATCTCATGAGTATTTGATCCGATATTCAGGTGAAATGGGCATAGTGGATGGCCCTGAGCCCGGCTTGGCCCGGACAGGCCCAGACGGGCTTGCCTCTGGGCACGGCTCCAGCGCGCCGTCGGCGCGCCCGCTGCGCATACGGGAAGGGGGCTTCATTTTATAGTGAGTGGGCCCAAATCGCCCAGCCACTAGAGCGCTGTCCAGGACCCGTTCCAAGATGGCGCCCAAAGTTCTGCGCCTCAAGGGTGATTGCTAGAAGTGACCGGGAGCCCTGAAAACGGCTTCGTTTCATGCAATTAAGTCTGCAGGGAGAAGCTGCTCACTGCGGTCGTCGGGGGCAATTTACAAGTAAAATTACAGTATAACACAGTAAAATTCGATATTGCCAAAGATTAAAAAAGCGCTAATGATTTTCAAAGTGCAGTGCTAAAATAACAATTTTTTTTGCAACTAGATTCTATCCTCCCGGCTTCCGCCTCAGGAGTCTTTGCAATCGATATGGGAGGAGGACAGAGTAATGGCTCTTTCATAGTGAGTGGGCCCAAATCGCCCAGCCACTAGAGCGCTGACCAGGACCCGTTCTAAGATGGCGCCCGAAGTTCTGCGCCTCAAGGGTGATTGCTAGAAGTGACCGGGAGCCCTGAAAACGGCTTCGTTTCATGCAATTAAGTCTGCAGGGAGAAGCTGCTCACTGCGGTCGTCGGGGGCAATTTACAAGTAAAATTACAGTATAACAAAGTAAAATTCGATTTTGCCAAAGATTAAAAATGCGCTAATGATTTTCAAAATGCAGTGCTAAAATAACAATTTTTTTTGCAACTAGAATCTATCCTCCCGGCTTCCGCCTCAGGAGTCTTTGCAATCGATATGGGAGGAGGACAGAGTAATGGCTCTTTTATAGTGAGTGGGCCCAAATCGCCCAGCCACTAGAGAGCTGTCCAGGACCCGTTCCAAAATGGCGCCCGAAGTTCTGCGCCTCGAGGGTGATTGCTAGAAGTGACTGGGAGCCCTGAAAACGGCTTCGTTTCATGCAATTAAGTCTGCAGGGAGAAGCTGCTCACTGCGGTCATCGGGGGCAATTTACAAGTAAAATTAAAGTATAACACTGTAAAATTCGATATTGCCAAAGATTAAAAAAGCGCTAATGATTTTCAAAGTGCAGTGCTAAAATAACAATTTTTTTGCAACCAGATTCTATCCTCCCGGCTTCCGCCTCAGGAGTCTTTGCAATCGATATGGGAGGAGGACAGAGTAATGGCTCTTTTAAAATGAGTGGGCCCAAATCGCCCAGCCACTAGAGCGCTGTCCAGGACCCGTTCCAAGATGGCGCCCGAAGTTCTGCGCCTCGAGGGTGATTGCTAGAAGTGACCGGGAGCCCTGAAAACGGCTTCGTTTCATGCAATTAGGTCTACAGGGAGAAGCTGCTCACTGCGGTCGTCGGGGGCAATTTACAAGTAAAATTACAGTATAACACAGTAAAATTCGATATTGCCAAAGATTAAAAAAGCGCTAATGATTTTCAAAGTGCAGTGCTAAAATAACAATTTTTTTTGCAACTAGATTCTATCCTCCCGACTTCTGCCTCAGGAGTCTTTGCAATCGATATGGGAGGAGGACAGAGTAATGGCTCTTTTATAGTGAGTGGGCCCAAATCGTCCAGCCACTAGAGCGCTGTCCAGGACCCGTTCCAAGATGGCGCCCGAAGTTCTGCGCCTCGAGGGTGATTGCTAGAAGTGACCGGGAGCCCTGAAAACGGCTTTGTTTCATGCAAATAAGTCTGCAGGGAGGAGCTGCTCACTGCGGTCGTCGGGGGCAATTTACAAGTAAAATTACAGTATAACACAGTAAAATGTGATATTGCCAAAGATTAAAAAAGCGCTAATGATTTTCAAAGTGCAGTGCTAAAATAACTATTTTTTTTGCAACTAGATTCTATCCTCCCGGCTTCCGCCTCAGGAGTCTTTGCAATCGATATGGGAGGAGGACAGAGTAATGGCTCTTTTATAGTGAGTGGGCCCAAATCGCCCAGCTACTAGAGCGCTGTCCAGGGCCCGTTCCAAGATGGCGCCCGAAGTTCTGCGCCTCGAGGGTGATTGCTAGAAGTGACCGGGAGCCCTGAAAACGGCTTCGTTTCATGAAATTAAGTCTGCAGGGAGAAGCTGTCGTCGGGGGCAATTTACAAGTAAAATTACAGTATAGCACAGTAAAATTCGATATTGCCAATTTTACTGTGTTATACTGTAATTTTACTTGTAAATTGCCCCCGACGACCGCAGTGAGCAGCTTCTCCCTGCAGACTTAATGGGAATCTGTAGCTTTTCAACAGTTGAGACTGTAATTATGTTCCTAAAACATTGACACATGTAATATTGATTCTCAGTTTGGAACAGACATATGCAACACACCCTTCCAAATTATGACTCAGTAGCCATTTGGAAACCCATTTTAGTAGCCTGTAAAAGTGTTGAAATTCCTGAAATGAATTTTGCACATAGGAGACACGTATTGTACAGTTGCAAACACTTTGATTTTGCGAAGAGGACTGTTTCTGAACACATATGTTAGCATGGAGATACTATACTTCTCTCTGAGATAGAACTCTGGTATGACCTTCTTTTCATTCTGGGTTAGCGCTGGAAATCTTTTTTACGTAGCCATGCACTTTACAAAATAGGTATATTAATAATAATATTGTTAGTACACCTGGGCAATTTATTCCTTATAATATGTCACCACACCAATTAACTTCCCCTAAATAGCACAATTCCTTGATCTATTTTGCTTTCATATTAAAGATGTAGTATGTTTGCAGGCATGAAGAATAAATCCAAAACCTGTTGTGTAAAAAAGAAAACTCAAACCAATATGCAGCCTGTAATTTACTTCAAACACTTTTATACACAGTTTACTGTAAGTGACTTTAAAAACGCCTGTGTTTAGAGGTATGGCAACATACAACAAACTTTTACGTATTGAACCCTAGCTATGTAAAAAAACACAACACTGTTGTCTCCTGTTGTGCATATCTCAGGAAATTAGGATTCAGAAGAGTGGACATTTAAACCTACATTATCTTCATATTCTATTCAGTCTAGCAATAAGCATTGTGGCAACACAACTCAACTGTAGTATGGTATTGCAGTAGAGTAGCCATGTCATTTTTATATAACAGGTGATTAGTGATCTCATAACCAGTCCCTAATAAGAGCACCTTTTATACAAACATGCTTGTTTTCTGTGTTTTATTATATTACTGGAAGAGTAATAGTATTGGTTTCAATGTTTTTTTTCATTATTTTTCAAGTAGGGTGACATTTGTGCAAACAAAGATCATTGCATTTAGTTTTACAATAACTAATTGTCATGGGCTGTCGCAGATGACTATTCCTCTTTACTTATACCTTTATTAGACAGCTTGTTGCTCTTCTCTGCGCATAACCAGGCCTGGGCGTAGTTCACAGAGTTTCTCTATGCGGAACTCCACAAAGTGACAAAAAAACTCCACGGATTCTGCGAGTGGCCAATTGCAGTGCAAACTGTGGTTCCGAATGATCTTCCTGATGCTCTGGTAGTTTTCAGAGGAAACTCTTCATATTTTATGAAATGGAAGGTGAAAGAACGTATTTAGAACTTTTCGGAGGTAAATAGAAAGACACAGTTGGTTCAGTTGTTAAATCTCTCATTGCTTGTGATCCTGGTCGTGGCACTTGTGAATGATGGGCAAACTAGATGGGTAACAAGGGACACAAAGACTATCTAATGAACTTAAAGTTCAAACAATGAATCTGAATAAAGATTATGAAGAAAACTGGGTAATGATATAGTGTGGAAATCCCTTAACTTTACTGGCATTATTTGTGTGACAAACATGAACATGACCCTGTCCATCTATAACTCATTCAGCACTTGTACCATTGGCATGGAAACCTTGTGCAAAGATTTCATTCTGCAGTTTGGGGTGAAAAATTAAACAGAAGGACGTGACAATAATGAATGAGAGCTGAGAAATTTCCATTAATATTAAAATAACTATGGCCACAAAGTGTACCATCTCAGACTGTCACATTAGCAAACAAAACCTAGGAAATTATATCTATTTCATACACATGGAACCAAAAGATCATAAAGGTATTACTGAGGATTTGTTAAATCTAATATAAATGTATTTCTACAATGATAGAACCCAATATTTACCAAACCTTCTTAAAAAACTTTTCAGTTTCCATAATGGAGTAGATGTAGCTATTCATCTACTCATCTGTTCATTTATGGAAATTGTGAAAGTTCTTTCAAAAGTTGTGTTTATATATTTGTTTTTTTCATTGTAAAATACATTTACAATAGTTTTATCATATCCATAAAAATCTCGTTATAATCTTTTGGTTTCATATGAATACATAAGATGTACTTTTTGTGTATTGGGAAACATTATACCATGGCGATATTGCATACCTCAGGGTACTAAATGTTTAACAATCATTGTGGTTTGGATATTTTAAGGTTTCCCACCAGGTGTTTGTTAACATATCTTACTCTCCTGAATATCCATAACAGGATACATGTGTACCTTAAGCCCTAGTGTTCAACATTTGCACATATATTCACACTACATCTTTTTCCTGTGGAATAGACACCTTCAAAGGGGTTTAAAGACACAAAATAAATTATTAGTAATACAAGGGTATTTAGTGTCTTCTACATTAAGTTGTGATAGAAATAGAAAGCTGGCTAACTGGATGATGGACTTCTCCCAAACCATCACGAAACCAGTGAGACTCAGTTGTTCTAGCAGACAACCATCAATTCAGATAGATTGAGATTACAAGGATCTTCTTCTGCTCTCTCCTTGATCTGAGCTTTCTAATGGGTTTCAGGCACCCACTTTTCACCTTTTTTCTTGCAATGGAACACGTATAGGTCATTCAGGTAAAACAAGGCATTTCCATTCACCAATATAGCAATTACATCCAACTATGATTTAACTTTTATTTATCAAAAATATTCTCTAAGGACATTTTAAACATCTTCCAGCATTGATAGATGCTGTTTACTCAAAGCTGAGCCCAGTCAAGATGAAGTATATGCTCATCAATTAGTGATGAAGCCCTGATAATTACCCAAGCCAGAAATATGGACATAGCCCAAAACCACTTCTTCTTTTCCTCATCAATTGGACATAGTCTGGGAGCTTCACCATAGATTCCAAACTGTTCATCAATGAGCATGTCAGAAAAACAACTAAAACATCCCAGATTATCACTTTTAATGAAGATGGCAAATAGTATTCTGATTGGAATCAAGTTGTTCTTTATTGAAGAAATCTCTCTGATCACATGTCAAAGAAACCATAACCAGATAACCTCTATCTCATGTGGACTTTACAGGCTACTCTTTCCAATTCAAGACTTTGAGAAACTGGATTGCTGTTTGACTGTGGTGTGAACCCAGGTGAAGGAACAACCACAATCCCTCGCAGGGTGAACTACAAAAAAAACTAAACTAACCTTTGCCTAATCCAGGGTAGATTGGCACAAAAATAAGCCACACTTAACTCAGAAGCAATGTGTTTATTTATTAAGTATTTATGCAGCACACTAAAAGAAATAAAGTGAAAGCACAAAACAAGAAAAATCCCACATCAATTTAGAAAAATAGAGTAAATGAAAAGAACACATTCAACACTAAAGCAATACAAATCTAATCAGTAGAACCAGAGATATTAATTGTTATTTTTTTTAGTAAAAACTAGAACCTAAAAGATCAAAGTGCCAACCATGGACATCTAGTTGCACAAGACAGGGTAAAAAACAAATATGGCCGACCATGGTGGATTGGACCCAGTCAAAACTTACCGCTGGACTCAGAAGACATTTTGAGAGAAGCTTTCTGAGTCAGTATAATTCAATGGGGCAAGGCTGCAGGTGGAGACTGAGGAGAGAGCCTCATCCGGGAGCCTTGGTTTCGAAGCTGTAGTAAAGATTTCTACATTAAGACTTAGCGCTTAGCGATCACGATCTTGGTAGAGGGGTTACTCTCTCACAACCATTTCTGCAAAATTACAATTCCATTATATCTATTGAACTTGTAATTTGGTGAACGAGATATCCATCACATTTGTGACAGACTGACCCATCTGCCAAGATTGTTCTCAGTCTCTTTTTTGGAAGTAATAATCACCAACGGGATGAGGCAGGAGGCTGTAGCCAAAGCTAATTACAGGGGCTCAGATACCCCTTTGGTGAAAGACCGCTGAACTGGATTTGCTGCTGCAGAAACGAATGTTGCTGGAGCAGCTGTGAAGTCAGGTCAACTGGTGATGAAACTTCAGCGGATAGATGAGCATGTTGGTCCCGCTCTCCTCCTGGTTCGCAGAGCAGTTTTTAGCCAACATTCTTTTATGTCCTCTGTTTTGTATCTTGGCTATCTGGACACCTTTAGCACCACAACCAAGGGTCCAGAACTGGTGGGATACCATTTGGGGGTCCAAGACTCACTCAGACTTTTGTGTCCCTATGGTTCTGACCAGGAGGCTAGCAAACTAGCCCTTGGAGTCACTCCGGTATTCCTAGAAGAAGGTGAAGATACAAGGCTCAACTGCAGGCCTCTGAGGGTAGGGGTCAGGCTCTAGGCAGTAGAGCAGTCCTCCCGGGCACATCACAGCAGTCTTGCAAAGTGCACAGCAGGTCACAACAGCAGACAGTCATCTGAAAGTCCTTCCAAAGGCCCAGGAGTGCACTGAAGAGTGGGTCTTAGGGTCCAAATAAAATAAAATAATGGATTTGTTGAGTGTGAGTACTCACATGTAAGGGTCTTAAGGTGCTGGGGAGGAGGGGAGGTGCAGGTTCCAGCCCCTTTACCTAATAACAGAGCATATGCTTTGACTGACGAAGAGACCAAATATTTAAGAACCTACCTAGATGACCTACTACAGTCGGGGTTCATCCGACATTCCACATCTCCGGTGTCATCTCCACTTTTTTTTATCCCGATGCCGGATAAATCTCTGCGCGTGTGTATCGACTATAGAGGACTAAATAAGGCTACAATAAAAAATAAATATCCTCTTCCTCTAATACCTGTGTTGTTGGATCAATTAAGACATTCTACTGTATACACTAAACTAGATCTGCGGGGAGCTTACCACCTGGTCCGAATAAAAGAGGAGGATGAGTGGAAGACAGCTTTCAAGACAAAGTTTGGTCTATTTGAGTACACAGTAATGCCCTTTGAGTTGTGTAATGCCCCTGCGGCCTTTCAATTCTTTATAAATGAGGTCCTACACGAATTCCTGTACGTTTGTGTCATAGTATACATAGACAACATCCTCATTTACTCTAAGAACCCGGAAGAACATACCCAACATGTACGTGCAGTATTATCAAAGTTAAAAGAAAATCATCTCTTTGCTAAATTAGAAAAATGTACTTTTAATGTCAGCAAAGTGGACTTTTTAGGATACTGCCTGTCACCTCAAGGAATAATTATGGATGAAAAGAAAATTAGTGCTATTACTGATTGGCCAGAACCATTATCTGTGAAGGATGTATTTTAGAAATTTCTTGGTTTCGCCAATTTTTATTGGAGGTTTATTTCTCATTTTGCAGTTATTGCGGCCCCTATAACCACCTTGTTGCGGAAAGGGCAACGATTTCTTTGGTCTGATGAGGCGGCTCACGCCTTTCAACTCCTGAAACAAAAGTTCACTTCAGCCCCAATTCTGAAACATCCTGATCCTGACTTGCCATTTTTTTGTCGAAGGGGATGCTTCACAAGTAGCTTTAGGAGGAGTTCTCTCTCAATGAGATGCAATAGATGGCCAATTACATCCTATAGCCTTCTATTCCAAAAAGTTATTACCAGCTAAACAAAATTACACTGTGGCTGAAAGAGAACTATTAGCTATCAAAGTAGCCTTTTCCGAATGGAGGCACCATTTAATGGGAGCCAAGTAACCTGTTACCATCTTTTCTGACCATAAGAAGCTACAGTTCTTTGGATCACTAAAAGCATTAACTCCACGTCAGATGCGCTGGTTACATTTTTTTAGTACTTCGTTGACTTCGTTATAACCTATAGACCAGGTGCACAACAAATTCAATCTGATGTGTTATCTGGATATGGACATACCTCAGACATGAAACAAGACAAAATAGGAGAACCCATTATTTATCCCCAAAAACTTTTGGCACCAGTACAACAGAAGGATTTCATCACAGATCTATATAATGCACACATGCAAATGGCACCTCAAGATTGGTTACAGGATTCCCATAACTCAATACAACGAGGTTTATTGTATCACGACAACATGCTGTTAGTGCCCACCACAGAATTACAAACACAGGTGATAATTTGGCATCATGCCTCACCATTGGCAGGTCATCCTGGCTGGGTAAAAACCCTGGAAAATGTGTGAAAACACTTTTGGTGGGACAATATGAGTAAGGACATTAAGCAATTTGTCACTACCTGTCCAGTTTGTGCAAGACATAAATCTTCTAATAAGGCCCCTGACGGTTTGTTAATACCAATGCCATCACCCAAACAACCTTGGCACACTGTGAGTGTAGACTTTATTGTAGGTTTACCACCAGTAAAATCCTTCACAACAGTATTAGTGATAGTGGATTTTTTGTCTAAAATGGCACATTTTGTACCATTACGGAAATTGCCAACTGCGGCAGAATTTGCCGATATTTTTATAAGAGAAATTGTGCATTTACATGGTTTGCCAATTAAAGTGGTGTCAGACCGAGGTAGCCAGTTCAACTCCAGATTTTAGAAAAAATTATGCGAAAAACTGAAAATAGATGTGGCATTATCCACTGCTTTCCCTCCAGAAACAGATGGACAAACTGAACGACTGAACCAAACCTTACTTCAAACGCTACGTTGTTTATTGACTGATTATTCTAGTGAATAGTTGGAAGCTCTCCCTGTAGCGGAGTTTGTTTATAATAATACTGAGCATGCAGCTCTACTTTGCTCACCATTCTATTTCATGCAGGGGTATAATCCGAGAGCTATACCCATTTTATTAGAAGATTCCCTGTTGCCTACAGTAACAGATAGACTAACGAAATTAGGTGACATACAAGACAAGGCCAGGAAGCATTTATTAAAGTACAAAGAAAGCATGAAAAGACAGCAGACAAACATAGATCTGAGGCCCCAATGTATAAAATCGGTAACAAAGTATGGCTCTCCACAAAGAACCTAAAAATAGAGGGATCTCGAAAGCTGCAACCACGTTTTCTTGGACCCTTTAGTATAACTGCCATAGTAAACCCGGTAACAGTAAAATTGGACTTACCAAAAGAATACCCAGTGCATGCTACATTCCATGTGTCCTTGCTTAAGCCGTACAACCCAAATACCCGACCCGAACCATCACCTCCACCCATACCAATTAAGGGAAATCTAGAATATGAAGTGAAGAGCATAAAAGACGCAAAAAGAATTCATGGACGTCTGTTTTATTTAGTAGAATGGAAAGGATACTGAGAATTCATGGGAACCAGCGTCCTATGTACATGCCCCACAGTTGATTAGACAGTTTTATCTAAAAAATCCAGGGAAACCCATCCCAGTAGGAGGGCCTTTGAGGGGGGAGACTGTTAGGGTTTGTGCACAGCAAAGAGCATGTCCCCTCTCATTGCACTAGTGATCTCTGTAATATCTCTCTTTAAACATACTACTGAAAGCCTTTCTTGTTATCTCAGCCCCTCCCTAAGACTTCTGTGTATGTTGCTCAATGTATTCAGAAGTTTGGACATTGCTGACTTGTTTGCACATTGGACCTTGCTTTTACCAATGCTTATTTAGAAAACATTGGACCTTGCTTTTACCAAGGCTTATTTAGAACACTCCTCCCTAGGCCATGTGTTACTTCAACTCATTAGCATAATAACTGAAGCTCTGCACACCTGCTTGTGAGAACCACATCCAGTTCTTCGAACCACACCCAGCCCTGTCTATAAAAGGCAGCCCCTGAGCCTCACCCAGTGCTTGTGCTCGTATACCTCCCACTTACCTGAGAACAGATCCTTCGGCGCTGGCACTCCTGCTCTCCCCAGACCTTCATTAACTTCCACGGGCGTGCTTCTGGCTCTTCCTTCTTCTGGTTTCCGGCTACTTCTTCCCTCAGCCCCTCTTCTGTCCACTGCAATCGACCTGCAAAAGAGAAAGAGGTCAAGGTTAGACTGATCAGTATCCCTTTTCAGCAACAACTAAGTGCAAAACCTTGTATTACCTGAAAGAACTTTATCGGCAGTTTCTGGATTCATGTAAAGACAATTTGGAACAAGATATCTCCCACGAACTTTGTGGTTCAAACCCTTTGTTACAAGAATACTTTGCGGAACTTTGTGAAATAAACATTGTTTTACATGGAACTTTATTAAGAATCGAACAGAGGAAACCACTGACAGCAAGGCAAACAGTAAATCAAGGACTTGCACAAATTACATGCTGTATTTTGATGTAAAAGTACAGTATTTGTTTTTTAAAAAGTCTGGAAATGTGTGAAAATTGAGTTTGCTATTAAGAATTTAGGCTTTAGTAATATTAAGGTGAATGTTAGACGTTTTTAATTCTGATAATGATATTCGTTTGATTTTACAGAAGTTTTACAGTAATAGAAAGCACATCCCAGAACAGTAACACATTCCAAACATGGAAACTTGAGACCAGGATCCAAGAGGTACTTTTAGAAGAGAATTTCTAATAAGATTAAGGTTTAGTCAGGAACACATTTAGGAATAGGTTGCACTTATCTGTTCTTTGTTTATGTTTCATTAGGCACCAGTTTCTACAAAAATCAGAGAGGGCCGCAGATTTTAGCAGCTCTTCTACAGTGGAAACGCAAGAACGGTGTTGTCTCTCTTTTTTTATTTTATCCACTTCCCCCTTCCCTTGAGCTTCTGGTTCTTAGTGCACTGTTTTAAAACTAGTGTGCTGGAACAAGCAGTTTCAGGGTGGGGCCGGACCGTCTTCAACCTCCATCAGAACTGAACAGAAACTCAGGTGAGCTGGGCTTTGACACAATGGCGATTCATCCTCCAGGGTGGGTGGGGAAGTATTTCCGGGAGATCTTGTATACTTTAGGGATTGGGGATAGCAATGGTGATGTCCGGTCCCGAGGTGGTGTTGGTCCAGGTTTCGGTGAAGAATGAGACGTCTGGGGTGCCACTGTCGAGGAGGTCCCAGATTTCGGTGGTGTGTTTTTGGAGGGATCGGATGTTGAGGAGGAGGCATTGCAGGGTCTTCGGAACGGTTGTGTTCAGGTGGGCGGGTAGTGCTAGATCTGTGATCCTGGCAGTGCTGTTGGTGTGCCGGCAGCGGTGGCAGCTGAAGGGAACGCGGGTGTCGGCTTGTGAAGCTAGCTTTCAGTTGTTGTTGTAACCTGGGTTGAGTGCATGGAGTGCTACTGGGTTGTAACATTGGCAGTGGGGTGGTCCAGGGTTCCAGGCGCTGGTCGTGGTTGGGTCGCAGATGGGTGCAGATGGGCGCAGAGGGGCACAGACAGGCTTGCCTTTGGCACACCAGTGGCGTGGCCACATAGCCGCCGCCAAAAGGTAGAGGTAGGGGAGGGCTGGACAGCTGGGAGGCAAGAGTGGGGAGGGGAACTGGCTTGGGCTGGTCACGCTAGGGGGAAGGATGATGGGGCAGCAGCAGCGGGAAACACAGGTGCAAAAGTAGGAAAAAGGAAGATGGTAGCAGAATGAAAAAGTGAAGAAAAGAGATAAAAGAGAGTAAAAGGGTGAAAAGCGAGGAAACAGAGCAGAAAGGAGAGAAAGAGTCAGAGGTCCACTGAACCAAAAGGGTTGAGGTGCAGGTATAACCTGCGGTTGGAGGTGGGCCTCGTACACCAACACTTCAGGAGTGCAGGGGCTCAGGGGGGCCTCACTTGATGCTGGAGCTGCGAGGGTGGGAGAGCAATTTCACTGACAATGAGTCAGTGGTTTTGCTCACCTGTCCCAACAGCGGTTGCCATTAAGTAGGGGTCAGGGAGGGCTGGACAGTTGGAAGGCGGGAGCAGGAAGGGGAACTGGCTTGGGTTGGTCATGCTTGGGAGGAGGGGTTGTGGGGTCAGCAGAGGCTGGAAAAACGGGCACAAAAGTAGGAAAAAGTAAGATGGTACCAGAATGAAAACGTGAATAAAAGTGATAAAAGAGAGTAAAAGGGTGAAGTCAAAATAAAGGGTGAAACGCAGAAAGGAGAGGATAAAGGGAGCAGAAAGCAGAGCAAGAGAAGGAGTCAGAGGTCCAGTGGACCACCAGGGATGAGGCGCAGGTATAACCTGCAGGTGGAGGAGGGCCTCAAACACCAACACTTCGGGATGGCAAGGGCTCAGGAGGGCCTCACTTGATGGTGGAACCACAAGGATGGGAGAGCAATTTCACTGACAATGGGTTCTATATGGGTCCTATTTTAATACCTGATACCTTTCCTTTGGAATGTTGGACAAGATTCTACAAAGTTTCTTTGAAGTGCATGAAATTTCCTGACTCCCTTGTCCTGGCTCTAAGCTGGCTGCTGTGACAACGTAGAGGTAATAAGTGCTTTGTGTGAAGCTAGAGCACAGCCTATTCAGTTTCAAGTGGGAGTGTGCTCAGCTCTGCCTTTATCCTATCAGCAGAAGGCCCATTCAGGCACACTTAATCCCTCTTTTGTGTGACCTTTTGGAAAAAATTCACAAAGTCTAACTGTTAGCTCCGCCCAGTCATGAGACTCAAGACAGGCTGCAGGCACAAAAAGGATAAGGGCAGGAAAATGTTAACTTTCTAAAAGTGACATGACCTAGGGGTTGGGTTCGTAAACTGCCTCAAGATTGGATCACCAATAACACAACCATAAAGTAATGTATTTACCTGAATCATTGTAGAAAAAGTCCTTTCTGATGGGATCAACAAATGTAATTAGCATGATCATGTGGGTTAATCAACTTGAGTTCATCATAACCTTATTCATGACTTTTTTGTATCAAACTCATTTGAATATCCACATGCACTCTTTATTATTAAACATAAGCCGACATTCATAATACAGAATACAACCACAACATCTTGATTTGTGTTTGTACACCATTATGTGCTGAGTTAAAAAAAATAAGTAGCATAACTACATTCCATTTCAATTCATTAGAACATGAATATGCTGGTACAGTACTGAAACATCACTGAGCTGTCCCTTGATATTCTGGAAGTGCTCTTCAGACTGTATTAACAGGCCTCGTCCAGACCCGCTAGTGCAAGGGGTTCACCCTTCTATGCACAAAGTCCTCAGACCAATAGGAAGAAGTTGGCACAGAAACTGGAATAGAAAAAGTAACATTTATTACACCTCATGAGGTGGTGCTACGGTTCAAACAGTACCCTTCAGTGTTGCAAGAAGTAGCACCATGAGCCAAGAAAGCATGATTTATTTATACCCGCACAGGGGCTCAAAAGAAGGCGGTAAAAACACAAGCGCACAGTTTATGTACATATAAGGTAATATCGAGAGGCAGAATCGATCGGTGGGAGGAGCTAACAGTTTTGGGGGTCGACAAACACATTCCTATCTGGAACTAATCACTAACAGATGTGGACCCTACTTGACATGCGCGAAAGTGAGGGATGCTAAATGTAACTTGCTGCCGGGCAGATTTCAAGCGCCGTGGACAGGAAGATAGGACAAAGCACATGGTCGACACGAGGCAGCATGTAGCAGACAAGATGGCTGCCGTAAATACAAAATGGAGTCCGCTAAATGTCAAGATAACAGCTAGAACTGAGATGTCTTCTGCTAATGCTTAATCTAATCGCTGTCAAATTACAACAGATGACCCTTTCAGCATCAGCTGAAGACATTCGCTCTTCTAGGATAATCTAAATATTCATCCTGTATATTTATTCGCATCATGTCAGCTACTTCTTTATCTAACATGTGTTGTGCTTTCGTTTTCACAATATTCTTCCTGGTTGGCATACAAGCAGTAATGCACATAGAACATAGCATTGGGCCACAATGGATGCACATACAATAGGTGAAAATCACTGCAATTGCAATACATAGAACAGTCAGTAGTTTCCAGCCCCCAGAGACTAGAGCCCAAAACCATCCAGTAAAAGACCAAGTGCCATTCTTTGTGTCAATGTCTGTAGCTATCTTGTGTAGTTTAAAAATTGCATCATACACTGAGGGCGAATTATCAGGGATAAACACACAACAACTACTACTGATAATTTCACACGCTCCTCCTCGATCTGCTAGCATCACATCTAGAACCATCCTGTCTTGGAGCACTACAATTCTAGCAACTTGCAGTTCTTCAGTAATATTTCCTAGCGCTATAGCAGTCTGATTAGTGACAGCTTCTACAACTCTAGTTAATCGTCTCACTTTCCTGCTATTCAGTACAGCGCCCACAAAAGAGAACAGCCCAAAATTAAAATCAACATATTGCTGTAGACTAGTATCTGTCTGGTCTACTTCATCAGTGCTTATAGTCCTCTTGCTTCTATTTAATAAAAAAAAATGTACAGTTTAAAATCTCGATGATACGATGCAGGTGCCAAGAAAACAGGGGGTAACAAGAAAGATACATAACATACACCTGACCACCCAACTGGTAGTCAATAATATCCATTACTGCCACATAATAATAATAATAATAATACTAGATATGTGTTATGCGAAGCTAAAAAAGAACTATTATTCATGCCATCTATTTTTAATACAGTAATACAATCACTGACTCCAACTGGGATATGTCCAATGCTTTGCACAAATAAGTCTGCTTTAGTCTTTGTAACAGTAATCACAAATTGTTCACTTTTAGCAAAGTCTCTTGTGTGGGTGAAGACATATGGCGTAGAGAAATTGTCCGGTCGGTATTCCTCCCATTCCCATATAGTTCCATTGGCTTTAGGATACCCATCTTTGTCCTGATAACACTCTTTATTCAAACGGAAAAGAAGTCCACCTACTGCAAGTTTCCTAGTTGAGAATAATAAGGTGTACCAGGCTCGACAAGAGCCATTGTGTGAGAAAGGAAGTGAAATAAAAGGCGTTCCTCCTTTCTTTTGATATGCTGGAATCATCCCACATACCCAACAGTTTGTGGTGTTCATAGCATCATGGGTGTGGTGCAGCATCTGAACAAAAGTGTTATTGAGATACGACTGACGGTGTTTCTGCTCATGATACGGAAGAGTGAATTGATGGTGCTCCTCTGAGACTGGAGTAGTAAGAACAAACAACTCACGAGAAGGAATCAGCACTTCAAAAGACCAAGTAATCACTGCTATAATTGTCAAAGCAGCAAAAACTCCTATAACACCTAATATTTTCCTTTGTTTATTCATTTCAACAACAAAATCAATTCTTTCTAAAAAACAAAATCAAAAATAATCATAGGAGCTTTTCTCCCGTGGGTAGACGTTGGTTTCTTAACCGAAGATCAAGACGGGTGTCACTAAACTACGCAGGGCTGATCCCCCCCCTTGTCATATTGGCATTCCGTTTCCACTACCAAGGGCGGTTGCTCAACCTGTCTCTTTCAAAACTGAAGATTCTTTTCTCAGCCTCAAGTTGTATCTCGATGCTCCAGGGATCGTCTGGTCCGGGAAGAACTCCGCAGATTCGTCAGGTGTTACAACGTGGCCTTTCTCCGTAGTCAAGATCTTTTGATGATCGGTCAGCACAGCAGGTTCCACCAAGGTCGACAATACCTTGCGACAATGGGTAATATGCACCCAATTTTTCTTGTTTGTGACTCGAACCTCTATTTCTTGTGGCAAGGAGCACCTGTTCTGGTCCACGCCACCTCGGCTCCAAGCTGCTTGACCTGTCAAATACCTTCACCATGACGAAATCTCCAGGTCAGAGTGAATGGCCATCATCTGCAGATCTGTCGGGGAGTGCTTCTCGAACCTGTTGATGAATAGAAACCAAGCTATCAGTTAATTGTGCCAAATAGTCATTCATTAAGACACAAGGTATATCATACACAGGTTTTTCGGAACTCCCCAAATATTAATCGGCCTCCCAAATATCACTTCATAGGGAGTGAGGCCTGTTTGAGAATGCGTCACTGATCTAATAGACAACAATGCCAGAGGCAACGCATCCAGCCAAGTCAAAGATGTGGAAGCCTGAATCTTCGCTATTTTCAACTTCAGAGTAGCATTATACCTTCCCACCAATCCTGCTGATTGTGGATGGAACACTGCATGGAACTTCTGTTTATTTCCTAATCGTTTCAGGACATGTCTGATAACCTCCCCAACAAAATGAGGTCCGTTATCATTCCATAAGAATTTGCAAACACCAAATCTCTGGAAGAATTCCTTCAACAACACCTTTGCAGTAGTAATAGCAGTATTGTCCTTCGTGGGGTACGCCTCGATCCATTTACTGAAGGCACAGACCACCACTAAGACATACTTCAAATTATTACAACGCTCAAGTTGGATATAATCCATTTGCAAGACCTCGAAAGGTGCAGTTGGTGTAGCAAATCTTCCAGCTGGAGTTTGTGTCCCTTTTCCAGGATTATATTGTAAACAGATCAAACAAGACTGCAATACTCGCTTAGCTGTGCTAGCAATTTCTGGATGCTCCCAAACTTGTGTAAGCAATCTCGTTATTGCTGAAGCTCCAACATGTGCTAGCCCATGTGCCATTTGAACCATAGGTTGTACAAAGGCTATAGGCAGCTTCCACTATCCATCTGCTTATTTCGCCAACAACCTTCATCATCCTTCTCCTTCTTCAGACCATTGTTCACGTTCCTTTACAGAAGCAGGGGGCATATTATCAAGGGGGATTATCTCCGCTTTTTTGGCTTTAAAAGCCAAGAAAGCGGAGACAAAATTATCTCCCTATTACCTAGCTGTCGCTAACACCAGTTAGCGACAGCTAGTAGGAGATAGCGACCATCTTGGGCTCCACTTTGCATTTCAGAGAAATTTATCACTAATGACATGCAAAGTGGGCGTGCCAAGATGTTAGCGACTGGAAACAGTCGCTAACATCGCTATCTCCTATTACCAACTTTTGGAGATATTCGTGCTAAGCGCGAATATCTCCAAAAGCTAACACCTGCCCTGAGCAGTTCTTAGCCATGTTATCCAATGGGAGGTGGATAACATGGCTAAGAGCATTAGCTCGGTAATGCGTGAATATCGCGGACTTTTCAGCGCTATTCATGCATTGCGGGCGATTTTTATCGCATTTGCGATAAACCTTGGTAATACCAAGGTTTATTTGCGATAAAAATCGCCGCAGGTCGGCTATAAATTTTTGTCTCTAACCAAGCAATAGCGATAATCATCGCTATTGCTTGGTAATATGCCCCCAGATTTCTGTATCTCTCGTACTTCTTGCCTAGCATCATGCCAACGCTCAGCTTGTGACTTCACTACATACATAGAAGTAGTGCTTCTCTGTGTCGCAGTCTCGCGTGCCAAGTGATCTGCAAAGGCATTCCCTTGTCCAATCTTATCTGTCACTTTCTTATGCGCACTACACTTCACAATAGCTGTTTTCTTTGGGTATGTCAATGCAGTCAAAAGATTATGTACTACATTTCCGTGTATTATCTGCATTCCGTGTGATGTAGAAAGCCTCTTTCCTTCCAGAGTAGGCCAAAATCATGCGCTAATCCAAAGCATAGCAGCTATCTGTATAAATATTCACACATAGATCAGCACTAAGCCCACACGCTCGTGTCAAGGCTATCAATTCAGCTGCTTGAGCCGATTTCTGTGGTATGCGAACTGTCTCACAGGACCCATCAACCCACAATTCACCATCCACATCTGGAAGGGGCGTACCTTGCAAATCAATGCAACCCTTTGTCTGTTCCTCAGTCAAGAATATACAATCATGTGTTTCTTGTGCCTGAGGCTGAGTCGCCGGATATGGCAACAAAGTAGCTAGGTTTAAAGTTGCACATCTCTTCAATGTAATATGAGGAGCTAGCAATGTCAGTTCATATCCTGTCAGACGAGTGCTAGTTAAGTGCTGCGTCTTTGTCTGATTTAAAAGGGTATCAACAGCATGGGGTGCCAACACTAACAGCTTATGTGGCAAAACTATTCCTTCACTCTGTTGTGTTGACACAGCTGTTGCTGCTACTGAGCGAAAACACCTAGGCAACGCTCGGGCAACGGGATCAAGGACTGCTGAAAAATAAGCACAGGGACGTCGCTTATCGCCATGTAACTGAAGTAAAACTGACAATGCACATCCATCTTTCTCATGCACATAGAGTGTAAAAGGCTTTGTATAATCTGGTGTACCTAACACTGGGGCTTAAAAAAGGTGCTTGTCGTATCTGCTGAAAAGCAGTTTCACATTCATCTGTCCATTGAAGGGGTATTGGAATGTCTTTTGTCAACAGTGCTAGCAAAGGTTTAACAATGTAGGAAAACCCCAAAATCCATTGTCTACAAAAAGAAGTAAGTCCAAGAAATGCACGCACTTCTTTCTGTGTCGAAGGTACTGGTGTATCTAAAATTGCTTGTATGCGATCTGATGTCAATGCACGTCCCTCCTTAGACAAAAGGTGACGTAAGTAGGTTACCTTTGGTATACAATATTGCAAATTCTTTCGTGACACTTTATGATGATGTGAAGCGAGAAAGGAAAGCAAAGACAGAGTATACGTTTCCCATTGTTCAAGGGTATCGGCTGCCAACAAGATGTCATCAACATATTGTATGAGAGCCACACCTTCAGGCAAAGGAATCAAGCTCTCTTTTCAATGCTTGACTGTAAATACTCGGACTCTCGGTATAGCCTTGAGGAACTCTACAAAATCTGTACGATCGATTAGTCAAAGTGAAACCGAACAGATATCGGCTATCAGGATGAATAGGGATCAACAAGAAAGCATTCTTCAAATCTATAACAGAGAACATGGTTGCTGTTGGAGGAACCAAAGTAAGGAGTGTTGTAAAATCAGACACCACAGGGTATTGTGGTACTACGATCTTGTTCTCCTCTCTAAGGTCTATAATGAACCTGTAAACTCTAGTATCAGTATTTTTTTTCAAAATCGGAAGAATCGGGCTGTTACAAACATTAAATGGAACATTCCTCAACGACCCCAACTTGAATGAGATCATGTACAATTTGTATCAGTGCTTCTTCACCCTCCTGTGAAATTCTGTAATGAGGCAAACGTGGTAATACAGCTCCATCCTTGACAATAATGTGTACCGGTGGGATAACCATTTGGCCCACATCAGTGCCTGAGGTAGCCCACAAAGTTTCAGGGAGTGAAGCTAATACAATATCCTCTTTAACAAGACAAGCTCTCTCAGGCACAGAGGGATTATCATTCAAAATGGCACGCACTCCTTCAGGAGAGCATCGTATTGTAGCTCTGAAATACTTGAGCATGTCGAGACCCAAAATATTGTCTGGTGTGTTTGGAGAAAGCAAAAACGGACATGGAGCACTAAATTTATCAACATGGAATACAAGTGGCTGTGACAGTGGGCTAGGGGGTAGGTGTTCCATCGAAACCTATTGAAGTAATAGTTACGCCAGACAGGGGAGCCCTTGAAACCAATTGTTTAGACAAAACGCTACGAGTAGCTCCTGTATCGACCAGAAACCGATCAGTAGAACCCAAAACATGTGCTGTAACATAAGGACCCCTCTGATCTTCTGGAAGTTCAACTGATTCCTTACCCCATCCTAGGCAATCCTATGCATGAACAGAATCGTAAAGGTCAGGCTGCACATAATCGGACATTTGATACTGATTTCGTCTATCAAATGTGTTAAACCTATCCTGTGTTCGTACATTGGTGTCGAATCGAGCACGATCATTTGTATTTTCTCTAGGCCCTGAATAACCAGACCGATTTCTCATTTGCCCCCGACCTTGCGAACTCTGTTGAGAACGCAACACTGGACAATCGGCCATCCAGTGGCCAAATTGCTTACAATACGCACATTGATTAATAGACAAATTAGAGCGAGTATAGGGGGATTAAAAGATCCACGTCCGCCTCTATCATAACCTCTAGAGGGCGGACCATAAACTTGGGCTAACATAACCTTCGTTTTCAGATCTTTAGATTTCTTGTCTTCATTACCTTTCGCTTCTAATTCTTGTCGCTCATAATATTGAGCCATCGTTAAAACAGATGCTGGGGAAGATGTACTCCAAGAACTTTCACGGCTAGCTATCCCTGGTAACAGATTAGTAACATATTCATCGACAAAAAGATGTCTGCCTGTATCATCTGTCAAGGACTGACCGCTAAAATCATGAAAAGCTTCCTCAAAACGTGTAAAGAAATCAGAAACCTATTCATATACCTTTTGTTTGCACAATGCTAAACAGTCCAATCTATCTTTTTAGGGGGAATAACAGTTTTAAAGTTAGTTAATATAGTTGTAGGGAGATCTAATATTAACTTATGTGGCTTTTGAGCGGGTTCCCTCTCCACATCCAATTGTTCTAATCATTTCCATTCCGCGCCAAAAGTAGCACAATCGTTAATTCTACTAACGGTCCTCCACATATCCAGTGGTAATATCAACCCAAAAAATAAATGAATGTCACACAAAGTCATAGTACAGGAATTTATAGCGCCTTCAACTTCCTCATAGAAAGTGGCTGGATTTTTACGTGGATCGGGTAATGCTGCTTTAAGCGCCATTACATCTGCCCTATTCCAAGGAGTATAGACCCAATTATGAATAAAATAACCTTTTGCATCAACAGAACTTTTATCATCATTGTCACCCGCTCCTCTAGGAGGATCATACAAGGGAAAGGCTTTTCGCATGGGCTTCATATAAACCGCCATTAGCTTATCTGTTCCGAAGATAGAAGACTGCGACCCTTCGGTCTGAGATTTCTGCACAGCTTCGTCTGCAAGCTTTTTCTTCTCCTTCAAGTGAACCGCATCAGTTTGTAATTTAACGAACCGTCTAATCGTGTCAGCCACCTGAGAGAAAACAAAAAGACCATCACGCATGTTCTTACAATCAGCTGATACATCATCAGGTTCTAAATCTGGAGAGAATTTCCGAAATAATTCAACGACTTATAAAGCAAACGTCTCAGTGAAATATATCTGCTCCCTTTCCGACCACCCCTGTATACTAGCTAAGAGATCGGAAGCAGGATCAGTGCTACGTAATGCTTTATGAGCAGCTTGTCTGATATCGGCTGCACGTTGTGCGGACATCATAGAATGGGTGCCCCGCCCCTTTCGTTGATCTGAATCAGAATCCTCAGCACCATCGGACGGAGCGGACGGAATGGCATACGGCGGTGGAGGTCATCGATCTAATAACAAAAAAATTATCTTGTGGTTTATTAAGGACAGGATAGAGAGGTTGAGGGACAGTGTATTGGCCAGATACCTGCAATCTATGTTCTTTCTCCTCTCTCTCTCTTTCAGCTCTTTCACTTCTTTCTTTCTCAACTCCAGCGCTTTCACATACACATTCTTCCTCTGCTCTTTCTCAATCAAGGCTTGCTCACGTCTCGCTCGTTCACGCACTTCTTTCTCCCACATATACATACATTCAAACATATCACGTCTAGACTTTCGCTCAAACATACAACGCTCCACATACTCAATCTTTCGTATATCAAATGACCCATGCATAGGCCAACGTAACTCAGGATCCTTGCGGGTATATCGATGCCATAACATGCCGTACATTATGGAAGAAAGACCAAATTTAATATGCATATCCCTATTAGGCGTCCCCTCTGGGGGAGCCGGTTGTGAGTCTTCAAGTCTAAGTCGGGTCCCATTACAAAAGCAGCACATCCTTCGAAGTGCGCTTAAAACAGGCATGCCAAAAATAATGCAAAATATGCAATATTATCACCAAGTGGCACTTAGGTACTTCTAGTACGTTGTCCGTTCAAATTTGACTCATTGAAGAAAAATCTCCACATTGCCTGCCTATATGTGTTATAACTCTGATCTGACCTGGTCAGACCTGGTCGCTCCGTCCTCCGGCCGCGTGGCCCGCCCGAGTGTGCCCGTCCTCCTCCTGCTACCTCTGAGCCCCGGCCTGCCCTCTGCACCTGATCGCCACCCTTTGCCGCTTGTGTGTCTCGTTCCGCCGTCCTCAAGTCCTAGTATTGTACTTGGTGAAGTTTGTTGGATTGTACTTTGGTCGCTTTGTGCCCCGCTAATTGTGCCGCTTACCCCACCTCGCTCCCTGCCGCTGCTCCCCCACGTCCCCACCCACGCTCCCTCCAGCATCACCTCACCGCTGCCCTCCCTCCCGCCACCCCACTCCTGCCTCCCAGCTGCTCCTCCCTCCCACTTAAGGTAGATAAGGCGCGGCTCACGGGCGAGGAGCTGTGACCCGATCTGACCTGGTCAGACCCGGCCGCTCCCTCCTCCCACCACGTGGCCTGCCCCGAGTGTGCCCGGCGTCCTCCTGCTGCCTCTGAGCTCCTGCCTGCCCTCTGCACCTGATCGCCACCCTTCTGCCGCTTGTGTGTCTCGTTCCGCCGTCCTCAAGTCCTGGTATTGTATTTTGTGAAGTTGGTTGGATTGTACTTTGGTCGCTTTGTGCCCTGCTAATTGTGTCCGCTTACCCCACCTTGCTCCCTGCCGCTGCTCCCCCGTGGCCCCACCCACACTCCCTCCAGCATCACCACATCGCTGCCCCCTCTCCCGCCACCCCGCTCCCGCCTCCCAGCTGCTCCTCCCTCACCCTTCCCCTCCCCACTCTCCATTTATGGCAGAGTGCACACGTACGTGCAGCAGAGGCGCCGATTGTGCGCCGAAGGAACGCCAAAGGCAAGCCCATCTGCGCCCGTCCGCGCCTGGACCGTGCCCAGCGCCAGGACCCCTGGCCCCCGAAGATGCCTGCTCACATGACGGACCTACACCGCCGCCACCCTCAATGCACTCAATGCCGGCCGAACCCCCGCCTGCTACTGAGCCACCCCGAAACGCACCCACCTGCCAAGCCTGCAAATTCACCTGCCTCCGGACCTTCACCGCACCCACCAAGCCGAGCACCCGCAGCATCCACCTTAAGTGCATCCTGCTCAACACCCGCTCCGTCCACAGACACGCCGTCGAACTCTGGAACCTGCTCGAAACCACATCACCAGACGTCCCCTTCCTCACGGAAACCTGGATGAACGCCTCCTCAGCGCCCGACATCGCCATCGCCATCCCAGACGGATACAAGATCACCCGGAGAAACCGCGTCAACCAGACTGGAGGAGGCATCGCCATCGTACACAAGAACACCATCCGCATCACGACCGACTCCAACAACACCTTCTCCGCCGCCGAGCACCTCCACTTCCAGATACACACCGACCCGAAGACAACCCTCAGAGGCACCCTTGTCTACAGACCCCCGGGACCACGCACACAATTCAGCGAAGACATCACGGACTTCATCAGCCCGCACACCCTCCCCTCCACTGACTACATCCTCCTAGGGACCTCAACTTCCACCTGGAGAACAACAAGGACCGCAACACCGCCGCCCTGCTGGACAACCTCGCAAACCTCGGACTCAAGCAACTGGTCAACACCCCCACCCAATACGCCGGCCACACGCTTGATCCCGTCTTCTCATCCAGCAAGCACATCACCTTCAGCCACTCCACCGGACTTCACTGGACCGACCACAGCTGCGTCCACTTCAGCTTCAGAAGAACAACGACCCACCACCACCCGCAACAGGTTCCTCACAGGAGCTGGAGCAAGATCACCGCTGAGCAGCTCACCACCTCCCTCAGCCAGAACCCGCCTGCGAGCACAACGGACCCCAACGAAGCAGCCCACAACTTTACACAGTGGCTGACCGCCTGCGCAGACGACCTCACGCCACTGAAGAACCCTCCCAGCAGACCCAGAAGCAAGAAAGCCACCTGGTTCACCGACGAACTCAAGGACTCCAAGAAGAACTGCCGCACCCTCGAGAAAGCCTGGCTCCTCGACCAGACCACAGACAACATGACCACCCTCAAACAAGCCACCCGCAAGCACCACCAGCTCATCTGCACCACCAAGAAGAAATCACTGAAGGAACGACTGGACAAAAACGCCCACGACAGCAAGGAACTCTTCAGCATCGTCAAGGAGTTCTCCAACCCCAGCACCGGCAACAACGACATCACTCCTTCACAAGACCTCTGCGACTCTCTCGCTTTGTTCTTCCACCGCAAGATCGCCGACATCCACAACAGCTTTGGCGCACCATCCACGCACCCAACCCTCGAACTAACGCCCCCCACTGCCACCCTCCGCACATGGACCACGGTGACCACCGAAGACACAGCCCGCACGATGAACACCATCCAATCCGGATCTCCAACTGACCCCTGTCCCCACCACGTCTTCAACAAGGCCGACTCCATCATCGCACCCCAACTCCGGGACATCATCAACATCTCCTTCAACACCTTCCCGGAGAGCTGGAAGCATGCCGAGCTCAGCGCCCTACTGAAGAAACCAACAGCGGACCCCACCGACCTCAAGAACTTTCACCCCATCTCGCTCCTCCCTTTTCCCACCAAAGTCATCGAGAAGACCGTCAACAGACAGCTTGCCGCCTTCCTCGAGACGAACGGATCCCTCGACCCTTAGCAGTCTGGTTTCCGAGCCAACCACAGCACCGAGACCGCCCTCATCGCAGCCACTGAAGACATCAAAACCCTGCTCGACAACGGAGAAACAGCGGCCCTCATCCTCCTGGACCTCTCCGCAGCGTTCGACACTGTCTGCCACTGCACCCTAGTCCAACGCCTCAGCAACACAGGCGTCCAAGAGAAGGCACTGGAATGGATCATCGGAAGAACACAGAGAGTCCGCCTCCCCCCGTTTCGATCCGAGGCCACCGAAGTCATCTGCGGCGTCCTGCAAGGATCATCACTCAGCCCCACCCTCTTCAACGTCTACATGAGACCCCTTACAGCCATCGCACGCCAACACAACCTCAACATCATCTCCTACGCCGACGACACCCAACTGATCCTCTCCCTCACCAGAGACCCCGCCACCGCCAGACCTAGCCTACACGAAGGGATGAAAGACATCGCCGAGTGGATGAAGAACAGCCGCCTGAAACTGAACTCAGACAAGACGGAAGTCCTCATCCTGGGACCATCGGCCTCCGCCTGGGACGATCCCTGGTGGCCCCCTCACCCTGGGCATCACCCCCAAGCCAACAGACCACGCACGCAACCTGGGCTTCATCCTGGAATCCTCCCTCTCCATGACCAGACAAGTCATCGCCGTCTCCTCATCATGCTTCAACACCCTACGCTTGCTCCGCAAGATCTTCCGATGGATCCCGACCGAAACCAGGAAGACGGTCACCCAGGCACTCATCACAAGCTGACTGGACTACGGAAACACCCTCTACGCCGGAACCACAGCCAAGCTACAGAAAAGACTCCAACGCATCCGGAACGCCTCCGCCTGACTCATTCTGGACATCCCCCGATGCAGCCACATCTCCGGCCACCTGAGGGACCTGCACTGGCTCCCCGTCAGCAAGAGAATCACGCTTAGACTCCTCACCCACGCACACAAGTCCCTCCACGACCTGGGCCACAAGTACCTCAACGACCGCCTGACCTTCTACACGCCCACCCGCCAGCTACGCTCAACAAGCCTCGCCCTCGCCGCCGTTCCATGCATCCGAAGAGCCACCGCCGAAGGAAGATCCTTCTCCTACCTGGCGGCCAAGACATTGAACTCCCTCCCCACCCACCTTCGGCTGACCCAGGACCATCTCGCCTTCAGGAGACAACTCAAGACTTGGCTGTTAGAGCAATAGCAGACCCCTTCCCCCAAGCGCCTTGAGACCCTTCCGGGTGAGTAGTGCGCTATACAAATGCTATGATTGATTGATTGATTGATTGATTGAACTCATATATCAAATCATACAAATACTCATACAAATAAGACTAGTCTTTACCAAATACCAAATATGCCACAGTAAGTGTTCCTAAAACTACCTTACCATACAAGGGCATCCAAAACCCATAGTAGGTGCCGTAAAAGGGCCCTTACCAATCATAGGGTGTCCAGGTTCCAACTGCCAAGTTCTAAATTCGACCAAACGGCCACTGCACAGTGAATCGACAGAAGAGATCTCAGTCGAAGACCGGTGCCACCTGGATGGTCAGATCAGAAAGAAGGGAAAAACGCCGTGGATGCCAAGACTTGGGTCTCCTCCGGTGTCCCAATCCTTTGTTGCGACCAGTCCTTCGGGCATCCGAGTCGCCAATGAGCCCCACGTGTCGGGCGCCAATTTGTAGTACAGGCCTCAGCCAGACCCGCTAGTGCAAGGGGTTCACCCTTCTCTGCACAAAGACTTCAGACCAATAGGAAGAAGTTGGCACAGAAACTGGAATAGAAAAAGTAACTTTTATTACACCTCATGAGGTGGTGCTACGGTTCAAACAGTACCCTTCAGTATTGCAAGAAGTAGCACCACAAGCCAAGAAAGCCTGGTTTATATATACCCGCACAGGGGCTCAAAACAAGGCGGTACAAACACAAGAGCACAGTTTATGTACATATAAGGTAATATCGAGAGGCAGAATTGATCAGTGGGAGGAGCTAACAGTTTTGGGGGTCGACAAACACATTCCTATCTGGAACTAATCACTAACAGATGTGGACCCTACTTGACATGCGCAAAAGTGAGGGATGCTAAATATAACTTGTTGCCGGGCAGATTTCAAGCGCCGTGGACAGGAAGATAGGACAAAGCACATGGTCGACACCAGGCAGCATGTAGCAGACAAGATGGCTGCCGCAAATACAAAATGGAGTCCGCTAAATGTCAAGATAACAGCTAGAACTGAGATGTCTTCTGCGAATGCTTAATCTAATCGCTGTCAAATTACAACAAGACCTTGTTTGGAATTCTTCTTAGGTCTTCTTATCTCTCTCAAACTTTGTGGTTTTGGGTTGATATTTAAGTGCTTAAAATCACTGATCTCTTTTTCAGTCTTTCCAAAAAATGAAATGAAACAACATTTCATTACATTTCCTGAAACCTCTTCCTCTGAATCAACAGGCAAATCAGACCCAGGTGAAGGCACTTGAAATCAACATTTCCATACAGGTAAGACACAACCAACCTTTTTAGTCATAGGCTAACAAAGAATACGAGAGACATACCAACAAACCAATCAGCCAGGGGTGATGCACCCTTAGCGCCAGCTCTACAAGAACCAATGATGTTGTAATGTAATGTAGTGCTTTATTGTATGAGAACTTAAAACTTTACAATTCTATCCTCCATTAGAGCGGAGGAGTGCCACCCCCATCATCACCAGCAAATACAACAGTAATAAAATGAGTTTTAGACCTGTTTTATTATTGTTTTATTTTAATCCCCTGGACCCGCTCCCTGGACTCTGACAAGTCTTGAGGGCAGGTCCAGGGGATGGCACTGCTGGTGAGGGAGTGGTGGGCACTCCCTTCACTGCACATGAGGTGTTTGGCCAGCCATCTCAGGCTGGCCAAACACCTCATGCGCAGTGAAGCACTTTCCAGTCCCAGCTGCATTACTGGGGCGGGAAAGAGCAGGCACAGGCTCCCAGTTTGACTGGAAGCCTAAGCTGCCAGCACTCAGGCAACCCCAATGCTGCTTTCATGCAGCCTCAGGATTGGCTGCAGTGCATTCTGAAATCCTGTGCCCAGAATCAGGAAGAGCATGATGTGGCGGGAGACGGCAGAGGCGTTAAGGTAAGTTTCTTTGGCTTTTATTATTTTTTTGTCCCCCAAACCTCCCCCCACTTCTGGCCCGGCCCACCCCATCACTTTGGCAGGGGATGGGTCCCTACTGTAGAGCCCCAGAAAACACAGTTGGAATAAAATACACCAATATAATATCATGGACCCTAAGGTTTCCAATAAAAGCAGGCAACATGAAAACCATGGGTCCATTTGGTCTAAAACCTATAGAAACAAACATTACAGAAAGTTAAAACAGAATGGGTGTAAACATTACAGGTGTGATTTATGGAACAGGCAAAATATTCAAAGTGCAAAGTGCCAAGTAGTCAGCACTTAAGAAGTGGTTCAATGCTTAGCACAAGACTCCAGTTATGCTAAGTAGAGCGTAGTAAAACAATGTATCGCAC
Source organism: Lissotriton vulgaris (assembly GCF_964263255.1). Classification (NCBI taxonomy): domain Eukaryota; kingdom Metazoa; phylum Chordata; class Amphibia; order Caudata; family Salamandridae; genus Lissotriton; species Lissotriton vulgaris. The sequence goes on along the minus strand of NC_141698.1, from coordinate 864,067,993 downwards.
CATCCTTTTAAGACATAGCACAGATAGACATCTCTAATATGATTTCAAAGTGCACGGATCTGGGTTTTCAAGGCTTATCTGCAGACTCAAGACAGAGCCCAACAAGAACCAGCAGCATGAATGAAAAAGGTGCAAGCTGACTAAATTGTGAGTAGATCCAACAACAATTATATGCAATCAATTTTTTCAAAGTGCATAGTTACTTAAATGTTACATACCGATCCAACAACAATAGCGATCAAGCATATCTTTACAAAGTCCAAGGAGCCAATTTGTAGGGCCGTTCACTAAAGTGCCCTGTACTGGTGCAAGAGTGATTGTAATAATAATAATAATAATCTTTATTCGGTTTTTTGCAGTTGAAAAACCATAAAAGATGACATAGTTATACAAACATTCATTAAAAAATGACAATTAAGTATTCAGTTAAAAAGTCAAATTGCCGGCAATTTACATAGGATATAAGTTAGTACTTTGCTTTTACAGATTATTTCTGTGTCTCACAATACACTTTAAAAAATTTAGTACATGGTACACAGTGCATTCAGAGTCCAAAGATTGGAGTGCCAACATAGCTGGACGACATTGTCGATAACCCCATTTTTTTAATAGCGGGATAAGCCATGTCCTTCGGTGGGTATGATAAAACTTGCAGAAAAGTATTGTATGGATGGTGGACTGTTGTGAGTCATCGTCACAGGGGCATGGGTCCATCTGAGTTCTCCAGTTATTTTTTTCCGGGAATGTCACTAATCTGAAAAATAGGTTCATTCTGAACCTTGTTAGGAGCATCTTTTCATACGTGGTGATTTCTAGAGTCAGATAAGGCTGAATTTTCGGAGACTGCTGTATGATGATTGCGTGCATGACAGATTTTTTTGTAATCAGCGAAGCTAGTCTCAGGGAATCCAAGTGATTCAATGCAATTTGCTTTAGTTCTTTTTTGGATATTTCCTTTAGTTTTTCTGGGTTGTGGTAATATTGTTCAAGACCCAGATCACAAAAGAAATGTCTTATGTATGAGAGCCAAGCTATTTTATTGACATGGTCCAACTCCATGGTATCCTGTATGATGCTTTTTGTCAAGGTGTTTTCTTCGGACAGCCAGACTCTCCTCCAAAGCATAAGAGGTTGGATTTTGATGAGATCTTCAATATATGAGATTCCCAGTTCTACGTGTGAGGCATAGGTGGAAGTACCTCGTGGGGTTGATAGAAGGAATCTCATGAAGATATTTTCCTCTTTTTGTATGGAGCCAGTATTTGTGTGCCCCCAGATCCCTGCGCCATATAATGCGATGGATTGGCACTTTGCGGCATAAATCTGTAGCAGTTCTACTGGAGGTCTTTTTCCGAGTTTTTTTGAAAATTTCATTAATGCCAATATCGCTCGTTTGAAAAGATGTCTCCTTGCCTCTACCGCCGCTTTCCAGTTTAGGGCATCATCTATCATGATGCCTAAATAGGGGTATTGTGAGGTTTTCTCAATTTTTTGATCTTTCAGAAAGATGGACTTGACAGGTTTTCTTGTTCCGCCGACTACCATCACAAAAGTTTTTTTCACATTTATGTGCAAGTCCAAGGCGGCCATGAAATCTGCATATTTAGATAGTGATTTCTGCAGTTCATTCGGAGTTCGGGCTAAAATGACTGCGTCGTCCGCGTAGAGCAGCGCGGGGATCAGGCGTTCTTTTACTCTTGGGAGGTCTCTCCCCCCTCTCAACATGGACTCTTCAAGGCCGTTAGTATAGAGTGAGAAGAGAAAGGGGGCCAAGACATAGCCTTGTCTCACTCCCCGCTCTACCCTAAATGGTGCCGTTAGTTCTCCTCTTGTCCCATACCTCACTCTCGCCGTGGCTTCACTGTAAAGCTCCCTTAGGAAGTCCAAAAGAGGGGGATCTACCCCCATTACACTCAGCAGCGACCAGAGCTTGGCGTGTGAAACACAGTCAAATGCGGAGGACAAATCCACATAAGTCATAAAAATGGTACCTGTTTTGGCGTGGGTGTACTTAGATGTCAATAAACTAAGGTTTAGTGCTTGTTCGATGGTACCAAAGCCCTCCCTGAAGCCGAACTGAAGGTCCGATAAGATGTTTTTGTCTGCTACCCACTGTTGCAGCTTACCAAGGAGGACTCTGCCAACCACTTTGCCCAGGGAATCAAGAAGCGAGATTGGACGATAGCACTTGACATCTTGCCGATCCCCCTTCTTGAAAATTGGGACCATTATAGATGATGACCATGAATCTAACAGCCCGAGTTCCATTGTTGCTGTACAGACTCTCGTGATTATTGGAGCCCAAAGGTCGGGGAGAAATTTGAAAAGGTCAACTGGGACCCCATCTGGACCGGGGGCTTTCCCAGACTTACTTGAGGATAGTGCCATTTCAAAGTCCTGTAGATCAACTTCCAGGGAAATAGGAAAGGCGACTGGATTGTTATTAGCCTGATGTAATTCGCTATTGGGTGTCAGTTGGAACATTTTCGAAAAATGGTTCACCCATGTTGCCTCGTCAATAGCCACATCTATTTTTGGACCACTGGAATCAGTTAACAAGGGGGATTTAACTATTTTCCAGAAAGCCTGGCTGTCTTTCAAGAGAGCACTCTCGTGCAAGGCCTTCCACAAGGATAGTTTTAGTTCTTTTTTCCTTGTTTTCCTAGCAGTGTTGTATTCTCGTCGAAGATCTTGGATCTTTGTTTTGTCTCTGTTTGATTCACCAAGAGCCTTCCTCAAGTTAGTCTGAGCTTTAGTACAGTCTCGGTTAAACCAACCTGTGTGGTTTTTCTTGTTTTGGTTAGAAGTTCTGGTTAACAGGTTTTTGACCTGTTCTATTATAACATTAAAGTTTTCCAGCATTTGGTTCGGTTCCGCATGAGGGTCAAGGCATATCAATATGTTTTTATATGCAGAAGTAACTAACTTTTTTGTAAGGATATTAGGATCTACTTTTTCCCATTTGATTGTAAAACCATTACTTTTGCCCAGTTCAATCCTGTTCTGTGTTAGTGTGTTAGCTATGTTTGCCATCAGAGATTTTGGTTGATGTATTTGGAGAATTAGACTTAACGCAGAGTGATCACTGAGATGATTTTCCAGGATTTTGATAGTACTGATTTGAGCTTTCAAGCCTTCTGTAACTATTACGTAGTCTACAGTAGTCTCATGGCCCCTTCCTCTGTACGTAGGTTCTAATTTATTGGTTGACTGTTGGACGGGGTTTATAATTTGCAAGTCTAGATCAGAGAGTATTTTATTCATAGCTGGCCCCACTCCTGAGTGGATAAAGTGGGTTAGAGGATTGTCATGCTCGTCCACCATTCCACAAGTATCGATGTTGGGGCAAGGATGTAGGTTGAAATCACCACCCCATATTACATAGGGATTAGCCGTTTTCTGTTTGATATAAGAGTGTTCAGTTATTTTGTCTTGAATTAGAGAAAGAACACTCACAAAGTTGTCAGCATCCAGATTATTGTATGTGTTTATTATTGTGATAAAGAGTTTTTTTCCTATAGTGAGAGTGAGGATCTGGAAGTTCAAAAACAGATCTACCTTGAAAATCTTTGTATCGGCAATTGTGTTGGCCATGTAGATTACTAAACCCCCTTTAGGTCTTCCTGAGGTGCTGGGGAGGGCGGGAGATATGAATGTCCTGTACCCCGCAAGATGAAGGGGTGTCGTGGCCCAGGTCTCTTGTAGACAAATGATTTGATTGTCCTTCAAGAATGCGGCTGCCGAGCCGTCCTCAATCTTGTTACGGAGTCCGGCCACGTTCCAAAAGATCACAGAGAGCTGAGTGGATGCGTGTTCTAATACATCATTAGTCGTTTGTGATGAAGGTGGAGTAGAAGAGGAAGGTGCCAGGGTTATTAATGTGGGCTCCGGGGATTTAATTATTGGTCAATCGACCATTTCCAGGCCGCTAAACCTGTTCGTGGTCGGGATGCCTAGCCAATGTTGCCCGTTATTGGTGTCTCCATAGTTAGGTCCGTAAGGCTGGTGGGATGGTCTCTCCCACTGCTCCCAGTTTCTAAATCTGTTTTGTGGGCCCATAACCTGCCATGGAGCTTCTCTCTGGTGGTGGTTCTGATTAGGTGGGCACCAGGAATTGATAGGGTCGCTATATCGCATTGATAGGTTTGGGCCAGCAATATCTAGCTCCCATGGTTGCGGGATTGGTTTCCTCCAGATGTTATCGGTGTTACGTGTATAGTTGTTATTGTTGTACCTCTTTGGGTAGAAATAGGACAAGGGTCTTGTTACAATCCCCCCTGAGGAGTTGTTATATTCCCAGGAGCAGATATATTCAGCTTTACTGGGGTCGTCAAACGTAATTACTATACAGTCTCCCCGGATGGATTTTTTCTTATAGCCTACCCACGGGGTCCGGGATACCGATGCTATTTTGATTTTCCAGGGTGGCGGGACGGGGCGATTTGTATTCAACCAATACTGGACTTTATTCTTTAAAGACCAGTTGGGTTCCGACCCCTCGCCTGTGAGTTCGGGTACCCCCGTCATAACCACCACATAGGGAGAAGCCTCAGGTGGCAAATGTAAGGTAGGTGGTTGTTCAATTGTCCCTTTCGGGGCACCTTTTGTTTGTGGTAGATTTGTCTTTGTTGTAAGAGGAGTTTTAGAGGCAGGTGTTTTTACGGTTGAAGTGTTTGCTGTTGGTGTTGGTTGAGAACTGGCTTGTGGGGGAATAACCAGGGACATGGGAGTTGACTTTTGTGCAACGGGGGGGTTTGTTGGGAGTGTTATTGTAGTTTGTTTTTTGGACTGCGGGGGAGGTAAAGTTGCAGGTTTCTTGGGTACAGAGAGAGTGGTTGATGGGTTTGAAGGTGGTTTGGTATGGGGTTGTGAGGATATAGATTTAAGGGAGCCAGTAATTTTCGTTAGCTGACTCTCTATGTTACTGAGTCTGGATTCTAACGGACGGATGTAGGAATTTAAGAGGGAGGCTATCTCTTTAATTAATCTTGCTGATTCTCTTTGTCTTCCTGTGTGTTGTGGGCTTGAAGGGTCTGGGATTAAAGATTCTCGAAGGTCAAGTGGTAAATGATGTATTGTTACCGCGTTATTAGTTGGGGGAGCAGTATGGTTGGGTAGCGCTGAGGGATTTGTGTCGCTTACCAAAATTGGGTGCTCGATTGCTATGGAATTTGCGACGTGTTCTGACTTTTTCTTTGGGTTCCGTTTCTTTATGGCTCCCTCCCGTCTCCCTCTCATATGCCTTGCTTCTTCGGGTGTAGGATCAGGAAAGATATATGGGGTTTTTTCAAGGTCACTTTCTGTGAAGGTTACAGATAATTGGGATGCTGAAAGGTCGACATTATTTGGCAGGCTAAGTCTGTTTGTAGTCACCGCCGTTTGAGTTGGGGCTGGGTGTACTTCAGGAGTTTTTGCAGTTGCAAGAAGTCCCATTGAGGATCGGCGTGCAATTGCAAGGTCCGTGGAAACTCTACCCTCGATTAAGCTTATACTCTGATCAATAAATGTGTTTGCTTTGGCCAAGAAGTCATCCATTGGACCTAGTAATTTTTCTCCTATTCCATTCTTTTTAGATTTTTTCTGCTTGGTGGATCTCGTGTTCATTTTGCAATGAATGTTCACCTTGGAAGGATACTATATTACTTGTCCGGTTGTAAAACAGGTCAAGGAGATGATGGATACCTTGTGTTGGGTTGTCCAGGAGGTAATTCTTGGGGGGGTGGGCCGGACCGGACTCTCCCGTTCTCGAACGGCCTCAAACGGCCCGCTCTTTGCCCGGTCTTCGCCCCGGCCTGCGTCCCGCGTGCGTCCCGCGTTGCGGGATGGGCCCCTCTTCCTTTACGCTAGAAGGCTAGGGGCGTGTCCGCCGGGTGAAGAGACAACAGCTGTGGTGAGCTAAGGCTGCTGGTACTCGCAGTCCCCCGGTAAGCTTGCCGCTCTCTTGACCTCCGCTGTGCTCAACCTGGGAGTGAAGCTGGCTTACCACCGACTGTGGGCGCTCACACCAGGGAGAACGGAGGCAGGCAGGTGATGAGCGGCACCCGCGAAGCGGGTGTCGCGAAAGGTCAGCGTTGAATGCAGGCAGCAGGTTGTCCTTGCAATGGGAGTCAGATTATGGCCAGGAACACACCACTCTGTGTGCGCAGCTCAGCGCTTCAAGAGGCCGAAGGCTGGGGGCGTGGCCGCCGGGGGAAGAGTCAGCAGCTGTGGTGAGCTAAGGCTGCTGGTACTCGCAGTCCCCGGGTAGGCTTGCCGCTCTCTTGACCTCCGCTGTACTCAACCTGGGAGCGAAGCTGGCTTACCACCGACTGTGGGCGCTCACACCAGGGAGAACGGAGGCAGGCAGGTGATGAGCGGCACCCGCGAAGCGGGTGTTGCGAAAGGTCAGCGTTGAATGCAGGCAGCAGGTTGTCCTTGCAATGGGAGTCAGATTATGGCCAGGAACACACCACTCTGTGTGCGCAGCTCAGCGCTTCAAGAGGCCGAAGGCTGGGGGCGTGGCCGCCGGGGGAAGAGTCAGCAGCTGTGGTGAGCTAAGGCTGCTGGTACTCGCAGTCCCCCGGTAGGCTTGCCGCTCTCTTGACCTCCGCTGTACTCAACCTGGGAGCGAAGCTGGCTTACCACCGACTGTGGGCGCTCACACCAGGGAGAACGGAGGCAGGCAGGTGATCAGCGGCACCCGCGATGCGGGTGTCGCGAAAGGTCAGCGTTGAATGCAGGCAGCAGGTTGTCCTTGCAATGGGAGTCAGATTATGGCCAGGAACACACCACTCTGTGTGCGCAGCTCAGCGCTTCAAGAGGCCGAAGGCTGGGGGCGTGGCCGCCGGGGGAAGAGTCAGCAGCTGTGGTGAGCTAAGGCTGCTGGTACTCGCAGTCCCCCGGTAGGCTTGCCGCTCTCTTGACCTCTGCTGTACTCAACCTGGGAGCGAAGCTGGCTTACCACCGACTGTGGGCGCTCACACCAGGGAGAACGGAGGCAGGCAGGTGATGAGCGGCACCCGCGAAGCGGGTGTCGCGAAAGGTCAGCGTTGAATGCAGGCAGCAGGTTGTCCTTGCAATGGGAGTCAGATTATGGCCAGGAACACACCACTCTGTGTGCGCAGCTCAGCGCTTCAAGAGGCCGAAGGCTGGGGGCGTGGCCGCCGGGGGAAGAGTCAGCAGCTGTGGTGAGCTAAGGCTGCTGGTACTCGCAGTCCCCCGGTAGGCTTGCCGCTCTCTTGACCTCCGCTGTACTCAACCTGGGAGCGAAGCTGGCTTACCACCGACTGTGGGCGCTCAAACCAGGGAGAACGGAGGCAGGCAGGTGATGAGCGGCACCCGCGAAGCGGGTGTCGCGAATGGTCAGCGTTGAATGCAGGCAGCAGGTTGTCCTTGCAATGGGAGTCAGATTATGGCCAGGAACACAACAAGATGAGTGATGGAGAGCTGAAATTTTCCAAACACCAGTGACAGAACTGGGTTAAATCCATGATTCTTTTGCTCACAATGCCACCCCAGTTTGGACCCAGCCATATGCCAGTCGGTCTTGATCTTCCCCCCCATGGGAATAGTTCAGGACAAAATGCAACTCCAGGTCTTCCCTGAACTGGAAACAAGCATCTTGGGAATTGTTTCGGGGTATCACCCTCCATCAGCCAGGCTAGCTTGAATCTAGTGGCACAGCAAGCAAGGGAGCCATGCCTGGGCATACCCTTCTCATTTAGGACAAATATAGCAATACAACAAGATGGCGGATGGAGTGTAAAGCTTTTCAAATACTCGCCCCTAGACATAGATCTGGGTTAAATCCTTTGTTTTTTTGCTCACCATGCCACCCCAGTTTGGACCTAGCCATATGCAAATCTGTCTTGACCCTTCTCCCCATGGGAGCAGTCTAGCCAAAACTGCCAGGACAGGTACTCTCTGGACTGGAAACAAGCATCCTGGGCCCAGTTACAGGAGTGATTGTAGACAAGCATAAGTACCATGATGTCAAGACTAATCAAGTGACACAAAACAGAGACTGACTAGGGGCATCCCCTTTCAGGAAAAAAGTACAATATCACTACAGTGCTATGTGCTGATACATAAGTGACCATGTGCCGTGGGCAGTGGTTTTATCACAGTACAAAGATACCAAAAGCACCAGGACATACCAGATCACATAAGACATTTAGACCATTTGCAGTAAGCCAGACCTATTGGTCAGCAGTGTTTGTTAACAAACATAGCTTGTTAAAGAAATGGTTTAAATGTGGCTGTGTTTACAAGCCGAAATAAAATTCAGGATGAATGTGCCAGGTTATTAAGCCATATCAAATCAATGTGTTGTTTAAGTTCATGCTTAGTCCTATCAAGTGGCTGTCCCCGGCGTTGGGCAGGCATTTCGGAAAAGCCTTCCAGTGGTAGCAAAAAATGTGCCAATCAGTGTTAGTTCTGCCCGGACATCTGTTTTGAAAATGTATGTCATTGCCTTTTTGCATTTTCTAATACCAAATTGCAAGAAAATTGCCCTTAGATTAATTTGTTCCTGGAGGAGAGGTGCTAGGGATCAACATACAATGCGGTCCGCCAATTCCGAGGTATATATTGGGGAAATGTTCTTCCAGTGGGACCTACATTCTTTAACTGCTGTGTTGTTACGAGCAGGTCAGTTAAACACCCTAAGGTCAAGTTCAGTAAACCTCTAGGGCTTCCGAGATACCTTGACCAGCTGTTCTTTTATTCCTGGAATGTGACACACAAGGCACCTCTCATTGAGTCTGGATCTGCCCTGGCCACATGATAGTGATATTTGATTAAGTCTTTTTTGCATTCAATGTCCATTTTCACTAGGCCAAACTTTAGGTGGATCAAGGTCTTCCGGGTTGATTTTAGGTTGTTGAATATTTTCCTGTATACAGCTGTATATAACAGCGCTCTAGTGGCTCAGTGAGCATTCCTGGGAGGTGTCCATAGCTTATGGTGGGTAATAGTTTCACCTATGTTATTCTTAGGATTCCATTCCACTGAATGACTTTGTAAGTTGTGATGTCATTTTGATAATGTATACATGGTTTTGACTGCTCTCTCTAACAGGGCCGTGGCATGGCAGAAGGAATTGCTGGTATCTTACATCCAGATGCCAAGGTAGTTATATTTGCATGTCGTACTTTTTTTAAGTGGCCCAACTGGCATTCCAATTGGTGTTTCTTGACTCTTTGACAAGAAGATAGGACTTTGGATTTTCCAGCATTGAATGTAGGGCACTCTTTGTATTGTATGAGTGGAGTATACCCGGTGCCCTCTTCATCCCAATCCGTGTTTGATCAAATAGTACGAGGTAATCTGCATACTGTTTAATAGGTAATTTGATGTGGCATAACTTAGGTGGGAAGATACTTCCTTTCAGCAGCTCCACACCTAAGTCAGCTGTGTATAAACTGAGCAAGGTGGGAACAATAAAGCATCCTTGCTTCAGACCTTTGTTTGTACATATTTTGCCATGGCATGGCTTTGAGCTATCTTAGTCCAGGCCCAGGTAATGGTGTACAGCTGCCGGGAGTTGCCTTGGTATTCTCCCTTCTCTGAGCTTGGTCTAGAGGGTGTTCTGATCATTTCCATCAAATGAGGTGCTGTAATCAATGAAACAGGCGTAAAGCTGGGGCATAGATTTTTCAATGGCCTCCAGGTAGAAAAAAGCAATCACATTGTCCATAGTGGAGGAGTTCGGTCTGAACCCCATCTGATAGTGCACTCTAAATAATCCAGACCACCAGCTCATGTAGAAGCACCTTTGGAAAGGCCTTACCATCTACATCCAGTAGGGCTATTAAACTGTAATTTTCAGTTGAGGTGTTGGCTCCTTTTTTATGTATTGGATGTAAGATAGAGCTTTTTGATGATTCTGGGATAGCAGACAGTAAAATGCATTGGTTTAACTGTCTGTGCACGTATGGTACCTGGTCTTCCCTAAAGATGCTCTTAAGGAAAGCTGTTTGGGCCAGGGGCTCTATCTTTCCAGATGCTCTTCAAAAGGCTTCACATCTCCTTTTCAATGACTACAATTGGGCTCTCCTCAAAGCCTTCTAGGGCATTGGCAAGTGAGTTCCTGGTGGTGATCTTTGTTTTAACCTCATCGATGCTCATGACAAGCTAAGCTTGTCATTAGACACGGTGCTCGTGTGCTTATGAAGAGCTGAGCTCATCATGACAGGTAAAACGCATGCATGCTGGGCTAATTACCCTTCTGTGTGAGTGTTCTAAAGGAACAGGTGTGGTCATGACGAGCACAGCTCATCATGAGCACACGACCACTGTGGCTCATGACGAGCTGAGCTCCTCATGAGCACGGTGGCGCTGTGCGCGCCCCTCCTCCCCCAGCACAGCGGTGGAATCAGCCCCGCATGCAAGGGGTTAACAGGATTTATTTATAAGTGTGATACATGAGCAACCCATGTGTTAGCTGGGGCAGCATTCTCCTTGCTGGTGGTTGTGCTTGCCAAGCTGTTAACATAGCTCCAGAATTCCCTGGGCTTGCTAGGTGCTAGCAGGGAGTATATGTATTTCCATTCCCCCTCCAGGTGTTTTTGTTTTAGTATGTTTTTGCTTGCATCTAAGTTTACTTTCCATATAGGGCCCCCTCTTTCACCTATGAAGGAAAAGAACTCTGCAAGCCAACACTTACTCTCCTTGAAGTCTTTGTTCTCTAATGTGCGATGGCCTTTCTCTTCTGAGCACACTTTGTTTATGTTTGTGCTTATAAGATGTTAGGAATGCATTTACCTTGCTTACTGTTGTCTCCCAGTGTTTCTCAACAAGGTTCAGTTCATGTTCAAATGGGCCCCGTTTGACTCTTTTAGTTAGCGGGTGACATTGGTTGGAAGTAGTTGGCCACCCAGGTTGTATCTCCAGTGTGCTGTAGCACTCACATTGACTACAATGGATAATGGGTGGTTGTCGCTTTCAGTTCTTTGTTGGACTTTGTAACTTTGTCACCTGCTTATTAGAGTCTTGCTTATGTAGATGTAGTCCTCTGCTAATATATTTTTTGAAAGTTTTCTTTAGTTTATCCTCCACAGTTCCTTTTTGGTCAGCACGCTCAATTGAAATTCACTAATGTAAGTTTTCAGAATGTTGTGGGAATGATTCCTGCATCATATACCTGGTTCACACATATGTTGTGTGTTAAAATCACCAGCCACTATGTACTCTTGTCCTGGATGATCATAAAGGAGAGCTTTTATCAGGTCGGTGATGTTCCTAGCATTCGCAATTTTCACGTCTCTTGGCGGATCAATGTACAGGTTTACCACCATATTGGGAGTGGATGTTCCATCCATTACCAGGCCCTTGATTTTGAGGGCCTGCATGTCTCGGGAGGAGTTGCTCCATTCCTTTACTTTCACCTGCAATTCCAATTTCACGTTGATGGAGAGACTACTCATTGGTCTCGCAGCAGGTTTTTCTTTTGAGCTATTGTGTGGATTGCCTGGTACCCTGGAATGGCAATGGGTACAGTCAACGATGTTTCTTGCAGGCAGACGATCTTGCCAGTGTGAAGGTCTTCTATGGTATTTGTATTACCCATTAGAGATATCAAACCTGTCATGTTCCAATTAATTATCTTAATCGTGGCTCTAAGTGCCTTCTCATTTTTCCCATTGGTGCTAGGAATTAGATAGCCCCTTTGTTGCAAGGGCTGCTGTTTGCCAAGCCCAAAAGGGCTGATCAATGTGACAAATATTTATATGTGCTCATAGTACTCCAGTGAGAAAGCTGTCTCCTGTGCCCCTTATCAGTCTTACTGTGATCTTTTTTCTCAAGACTGGGGTGTTTTCTCTGTTCCTATCAGGATGTTGCTTGCTGCTATATGTTGCACGGAGTTATGTTGCCTCTCTGATAGGATGTGAGAATGCCCCACTTCTTATTGCTTTATGTCTGCAATTATATTTTTGATATCAGTGATGTCGAACCACTCTGTCAGTGTGAATTCTCTATGGCTCATCCAGGAGTAGTTCTTAAATTTCACTGATATCAGGTGTGCTGATGTGAGATAGGAAACCGTAGGTATATTGTTTAGGCGATGTAAAATGTTGGCCCCTCTCATCTTAAATTCTGGGGTTGAGATTAGAGATTCTGATTTAGGTGCTGATAGATGTTCATCTTTATCTTTATAGGATTAAAGCAAGGATGTGGGAAGTCACCATCTTTTTCTTTATTGGCGTGGATCTGCAGGTGGTGTGATTTAGAATTATGTTCAGTCTGCAGTGTCACCACCAACCTGGTTGTATTGATCCATTGCATAACTTTTTGGGCTGCCGATGCTACCTCCCTGACCATTTTGGTTTGTCTTTTTACAAAAGACAATGGTCCCTATATGTGGACAGGATAGCAAAAAATAATAATCATACACCTAATAAGTAGTATGTTTCTTTGTCCAGCCTGACAAGAATTTTATTTTAAATGATCAAGTTCATAGAGAGAGTTTTAAGACCAAGATAACAAGTGGGCACAGCCGTGACCCACAACATTTAAGACAAAACAACAAAGAAATGGCCAAAAAGGCAAAGCGAAAATGTGTCTGTATACTATTGTTCAGTGCTACAGACTCAATCTCTTGAACATAACCATACCATTGTGTCAAACAATATAGCATTCATTATATTGCATATGGGGTTTATGCAATATGATGAATGCTATATTGCTAGGTAGAAATAACAATTTAATTACATTGCTCCTCCCAGCTAATGTAAGATGTAGATTGTTTATTCTTTTAGAATCTGCCTTTATTTTCTGGATCAGTGGCTTCAGATTGCTATCAACAATGTCTTCCACATTGGCACTGATCTTTACATCCAGATATCTAGTACTCTGAACTATTCAATGATCATCTAAATTAATGTTATCATTTATTACAGTTTGAGTTGTATTCTCATTGAGATGATAACATGAACATTTTCCAAACAGACTAGTTAAGCTATTTAATTCCAAGAGGGCAGCACAGAGGCTGGGTGTAATTATAGCTAAATCATCTATGTACGCTCACATTTTGATTTCCCCCCCCTTTAGCACAAATAGATCAAATTCCTTTACTTTCCACAACTTTCCTAATTAAGAATCAATATGAATGGCAAATAATAAAGGGGAACAGGTGCATCCTTGTCTCTTCCCCCGTGAAATCCTTATTAAATCTGAGGAGGCACTCATCACAGCTATCCTTGCAGTTGGTTCCTTATACATACTTTTAATAGCCTTGATAAACCCTTCTCCTAGACCATTTTTTGCCATAATTGTGCACAAAAAGTACCAGAAGACCCTATCAAATACCTTTTCTGCATCTAACAGAATTAAAACCATAGGGTCACCTGTAACCTTGGTGTAGTCGAAAAGGTCAATAGTCCGGCGAATGTGGTCTATAATTTCCCTTCCAGGAACAAAGCTGTGTTGTTGAGGAGAGACCAGCTTCTTGATCACCGAAGCCAATCTATTTGCAAGAATGTTTGCATATATTTTCGTGTCGCTAATATTCAGTGTAATAGGCATTTGCCGGTTTGCCTTTTTTTTTTAAATATCACGATCTTGGCTGCCTTCCTGGATTCAGGCAGTGACTCACCAGCTTGAGCTATGTCAAAAGTCTCAGACTTCAAAGCTATTAACTGTACCCAAACATTTTTATAGAAGTCACCTGGTAAGAGATCAATTCCAACTGCTTTACCAGATGGCAGAGACTCAATAGCCATTCGTATTTCTTCAAGTTTAATTGGTGACTCTAGCCTATCTTTCTCCCTAGGGGTGAGCTGCTCTAATTTTATTCCTTTAAGATATTCCTCAATCTCGTTTTTGACCACCCGAATGTCCTCTGGATATAATTTTTGATAGAATTTTAGAAATGCTGATAATATGGCTTCAGGGTCATTGACCAGGCTGATATCAGGATCTAAAATTTCTGTGATGCGATTTTGAAACTCTTTTTCCATAGAGCGGACTGCAAGCATATGACTTACCCATTCGTTACTCGCATAGAGCTTGCTACACCAGGCCAGTTATCTACCTGCTGATTTTTTAAGTGAAATGTCTGTAATTGCAGATTTTGTGATTAAAATCCTTGCTTGAGCAGTACCTGGTTCCCCTCCTTCATAGAGAACCTTTTTCAAATTGTCTTTGCCCTTTTCTAATGCGTCATATAGTACATTTAGTTTGTTTCTCTCCAGCTTTTGTGCCTCCCAACCAAATTTAGATGTCTCACCCCTGATACTCGCCTTTAAGGTGTCCCATACGACATGTTTATTAGTACTACCCAAATTTTCATTGATGAACCTTGGGATCAACCTCTCCATATGCTTTATATAGCCACTGTCACTTAACCGAGCCCTTTTCAATGTCCAACAAGCTACTTGTAGTTTTCTCAGAATATTAACTTCCAGTACTAGAGGGTTGTCATCTGACTTATTTTACTGCTATGTGCCATACCCTATGAAACAAAAAAGTAATCCAGTCTAACATGAGTTTTATGAGGGGCTGAAAAATATGTATATCCGGGGTCATTCCCATTTAATTGTCCCCATATATCCAATAATACATCCAATACGTTTAATTGAGACAGAGATTTATAGACTTTCGCCTTCCGCCCTTGATAAGCTATCTCAGGATGATTGAATATAGAGCTGCTCATATTTATAATAAAGCCCCCACATAAAATCATTGGAAGGGGTCAACCCACAAATTCAATGTTCAACCAATTGAACAGTGCTGGGTCATCTAATACTGGTCCATAAACCGAATAGAGTGTAAAGAAGCTATCATCTATTGTACATGGTATAATTACCCATCTTCCCAATTTATCCGTAAGGGACCGTGAATAGCTAGCCAGTCCCAGCCGAGCTAATATTGCCATCCTTCTGGTCCTAACATCCTGTGTGGTTCAAGAGTTCAATTGATATCCATCAAGTTCCATGACCTTACTTCTGCATGCTTCGATATGAGTCTCGTGAAGGCAGTTAATATCTGCCTTCAGGAACCAAAGATCTTGATTGATCCTACGTCTTTTGATGGGATCATTTAGCCCACAAATGTTAATAGAGGCAATTCTAAGCTTCCTCATCAAAACTACAATACAATCCCGACATCCTGTGGCCCATCCCTAACACATCTAGAAAATCTGGAAAAAAGAAAAGCCATGCAAATTTCCCTTAGATAGTTTTGGATCCCTCCCTTCTCCCCCCTTCACCCTTGCCCCCACCCCCACACTCTCAATAAGGCAAAAAGGTCCTCAGACTCTTGCAATGCCTCCTGTCTTATGCTGTGCCCCTCAGTTGCTCCCCTGCCCCACCAGAATTATCCAACCAACCAGAGGAACCTCATAGATGACCCTAGCATAGATCTATCCCCAAGAGGAAAGACCATACTGACATGCTTGACCAAAGACAATCAAAAAGAAAGAATACACATTAACGGCTCTTTATCACTTTTACAGTTCCATTAAAAATTCTTTGGCCTGGATCTCGGAAGTAAACACTCTAGAGTTCCCCATGTGAATAATCTTGAGTCGTGCAGGGTTCATTAAAAATACTTCACAACCAAGTTTCCTAAAGGGGTCTATCATCTGACGCAACCTCTCGTACAAAGAAGGAGTGGCCCTCAGATGATCTCTTGACGTCTGGACGGGCTTTCTCAAATACAGCCTGACGAAGAAGAAAGTTCCCCAAAAAAATGAGGATAGTTCTCGGTTTCTCATTTGACCTTGTTCTATTCTTTTTCAGCATCAACGGAAACCTGTGTACCCTCTGCACCTCGGAGTCCCAGACCCAGTGTGCTAGCTCGGGAAAAGCACCCTTAAAGAGTTTGAAGACAACCCCCCGTATATCACTGCCTTCGGCGTTCTCCTCTATGCCAAGAAGTCTTACATTGTTCCTACGTTGCCTATTCTCAAACTTCTCTAGCTTCCAAAGCACATCCCCCATTCTAGCATCATTTGCTTCAATTTTCTGTTCGGCACCCGGTACTCCAGTCTCTAATCCCACCACGTGCTCCTTGAGTGCAGTAGTCCAATCCAAGATTTCCGAACAAAATGTAGTCACTTTTCGAATTGCTCCCTGGAGTTTTTTATTTGCTAGCTGTGCTCTTTTATGATCTTGATGGGCCTCTGCTTGTATCTGTTTCAGGGTAGAGAATATCAATTCCATGGATGGGGCGATTCTGGCTTGTTGGCGCTAGCATTAGGGTCTTGAAGAGTATGTTTAGATGGATTGTCTTCCTCAGATTCACTTCCAAGTTGGAAGACAGAGCAGTCCCATTGCAATTGACCTGCTTGGCTGTTATCCGTATTTGACTCACTACCTTTAGTTATCCCTCTCATGCTTCTTTTCTTTGATCTGACTGGAATCTTCCCCTGAGTACCCAGTTTAGATGGTGAGGTGCTACTGTCCCTACCCGTGGCTTTGAGATCAGAATTTCTTGACTCGTTCACAATGTGTGCTCTGAGTCATCTGTTAGGAAGAAGAATCTGTCTCCCTCCGGTGTTCCCACATTGAGGGTATCAGACCTTGTCTCTAGGTTTTTGGGTGTAGCTCCAATGTTCTTGCCACTATACTCTTTCCCCCACAAATTTGTAGACTCTATGTTAATGTTTACCATTTTGCACATCTGTCTAAAACAGGGAAGTCTAATGCAGCATTCTTTGCTGGTTTTTTAAAGGGTGTTTTTACCTTAACTGCAGAGTCACCGGAGGAGATTTCAATACCTGTAGTGCTTAGCCGGCCTCCCTTTACTCGTCATCTTGCTTCTCAGAGAAGTTTTT
This sequence comes from Lissotriton vulgaris, assembly GCF_964263255.1. Classification (NCBI taxonomy): domain Eukaryota; kingdom Metazoa; phylum Chordata; class Amphibia; order Caudata; family Salamandridae; genus Lissotriton; species Lissotriton vulgaris. Next base: position 864,051,237 of record NC_141698.1, on the reverse strand, counting down.
CCCTTCATGCCGCAATTCCCCCTACCAGAAAACATCCCCGGCACCTTCTGTTGTTGTTTGATCCTCATTGTTGGGTTTGCAGGATGCTGATCGCAGTCAGGCATCCTGCCGTCAGTTTCTCTCCCATCCTGGGAGAGTGCGAGAGCAGCATCTCCGACCTTCATTTCAGCCGTCATTCTTGCCACAGAGGACCCTTTCGCTCCTGCCCTGGCACCATCCTTCGGGGGTTGTTCTGTTATTGCCGGCATCCGTGTGAGCAATTCAGAAAGTCTTAAGCTGGACGTACTCAAAAGAATGAAATATCCCATCAGATTCTATGATATAGCCTCCGAGTCCACCTTGTTCGTGAGATTCCTCTCAGCCAGTGTAGCTACATGTCGCAGCGGTTAGGCAGCCGCCATCTTGTCTCACTACCAGGGCCAGCTATAGGGCGGTGCGACTGGTGCCACTGCACCGGGTGCTGACTTTGCATTGGGGCACCTGTTTGCTAGTTTATATCGTTCTTAAAAGCACCTGCTGCCATGTTCCTGGCCTCCAGTAATTTTCAGGCAACAATTAATATGTCAAGAAAACTTCAATGATGAATGTTCTTCCAGGCTAGATTGGAGTTTTTCTAGTAGAAGTTTTAACTCGTGGAAGTTTTGATTCATGCTAAGGCAGCACAGAGGGTTAATATGCCTGCTTCAAAGAATATGTACCATGGTGATCACAAAGTGAATGTAATGTAAACAGGTGAGTGGGTTACTGCTTTGTCAGAGACTTTTTTTGTTAGTTGCAGTTTACAGTGAGCTATTAACTCTCAAAGAACTGCGTGTAGACTTCAAGGTATAGATTAGAGCGTATGGATTTTAACCCCAGACTTTCATTATTCTAATGTTGTAAAAAGGATTCATTTGGGTACAAATCAGTTCTTGTTTGTACTCTTCAACTATAATGCCTACCTGTATGGATAATATGTGAATCCACCCCTTGTTGTCCTCTGTCTAATGTAACATTTCCTATACACTGATTTACCCACCAATGATTCAATAAATCAATCAAAAAACATTTATAGAGCGCGCTACTCACCCGCAAGGGCCTCAAGGTGCTGAGGGGGGGGGGCGCTACTGCTCGAAAAGCAAAGTCTTGAGGTGCTTCCTGAAGTAGAGATGGTCCTTGGTAAGTCACAGGTGGGTGGGGAGGGCGTTCCAAGTCTTTGCGGCCAGGTAGGTGAAGGATCTTCCTCTGGTGGTGGTTCTGCAGATCTGTGGGACGGTGGCGAGGGCGAGGCTGGTGGAGCGGAGCTAGCGGGTGGGGGGGTGAGGTATGCAGAGGAGGTCGCTCCCCACGCTCCCTGTTATCACAGCGCTGGTCTTCTACATTGCCTGCTTTAATATCGAGGCAGATTGGTATTGTAGCGCTGCGCTGGACTATTACATTGATTGCATTCATATTGTGCCAGATTGATATCGTAGCGCTGCGCTAAATTGTTTACAATGCCTGCATTCAAATTGTGCCAGATTGATATCGTAGCACTGCGCTGGACTGCTTCATTGGCTTCATTTAAATCGTGCCACATCGTAGCACTATATCGTAGCGCTATATCGCATTGCCTGAGTGATTGATTCGCCTGGTTTCACTTTTGTTTCTGCTGCCATTTTGTTGTTTGTTTGCCTCCCAGCCCGTCCCTCCATCCCGCTCCCGCCTCCCAGCTGCTCCTCCCTCCCACCGATAGCATAGGAATCGGCCTGCCTTCCCTAGCGCTGTGACCATCTTGACTCCTGCAGAGGAGGTCGCTCCCCACACTCCCTGTTATCACAGCGCTGGTCTTCTACATTGCCTGCTTTAATATCGAGGCAGATTGGTATCGTAGCGCTGCGCTGGACTATTACATTGATTGCATTCATATTGTGCCTGATTGATATCGTAGCGCTGCGCTGAATTGTTTACATTGCCTGCATTCAAATTGTGCCAGATTGATATCGTAGCACTGCGCTGGACTGCTTCATTGGCTGCATTTAAATTGTGCCACATCGTAGTGCTATATCGTAGCGCTATATCGCATTGCCTGAGTGATTGATTCGCCTGGTTTCGCTTTTGTTTCTGCTGCCATTTTGTTGTTTGTTTGCCTCCCAGCCCGTCCCTCCACCCCGCTCCCACCTCCCAGCTGCTCCTCCCTCGAACCACCGCCCTCCACTATCCACTTATGACAGATGCTTTTGCGCACAGCGTTCACGCGCAGCGGACGCGCCCCATGCGCGATGAAGGTGCACCAAAGGTAAGCCCGTCTGCACCCGTTCGCGCCTGGACCGGGCCCAGCGCCAGACCCCCTAGCCCCCGCAAAACCCACTCCACCCACATAACGTACAATGCCGCAACCCTCTCAGCACTTAATCCCGGCCGACTCCCAAACTGCAACCAAGCCGCCCCAGGACAAACCCATGGACCCTTCACCTGCCACTCCTGCAAGTTCGACTGCATCAGGATCCACACCAAATCCACAGACTCCACACAGAACTCCAACACTAACCACCTGAAGTGCATCCTGCTCAACACCCACTCGGTCCACAGACACGCCATTGAACTTTGGAACCTACTCGACACCACAACGACGGATGTCGCCTTTCTTACTGAAACCTGGATGAACGCCTCATCAACGCCCGACATCGCCATTGCCATCCCGGAAGGCTACAAGATCATCTGAAAGGATCGCATCAACCAAACTGGAGGAGATATCGCCATCGTCCACAAGAGCACTATCCGCCTCACGACCAGTTCCGATGACAACCTCACATCCGCCGAACACCTTCACTTCCAGATCCACACCGACCCCAAGACCACACTCTGAGGCACCCTCATCTACAGGCCACCAGGACCCCGCACACAATTCAGCGAAGACATCACTGACTTCATCAGCTCACACGCCCTCCCCTCCGAGGACTACATTCTACTGGGAGACTTCAACTTCCACCTTGAAAAGAAAAACGACAGGAACACCACCACCCTTCTGGACAACCTGGCCAACCTTGGACTCGAACAACTTGTTGATACCCCCACCCACTATGCCGGGCAGATGCTCGACCCAATCTTCACTTCCAGCAAGCACATCTCCTTCAACCACACCACAGCTCTCCATTGGACGGACCACAGCTGCATTCACTTCAACTACAAAAAGACCACGACCCACAACCTCCCACAACCAATTCCCCGTAGAAACTGGAACAAAATTACCACCGACCAGCTCTTCACATCGCTTCACTAAAACCCTCCTGCCAAATTATCGGACCCAAACCAAGCTGCCACCAACCTCACACAATGGATCACCCACAGCGCCGATGAACTAGCACCCTTAAAAAAACATCAAATCAAGCAAGGTAGCAAAAAAGCCCCCTGGTTCAACGATGACCTTAAGAAATCCAAGAAGTTCTGTCGCACCATCGAGAAAGCCTGGAGAAAAAAACCAACCACTGACAACCTGGCCACCTTCAAGAACGCCACCCGCAAACACCACCAACTGATCCGATCCACCAAGAAATCAGCATTCAAGAATCGACTTGACAACAACGCCCACAACAGCAAGGAACTTTTCAACATCGTCAAAGAATTTACCAACCCAACCGCCAGCACCAACGACATCACTCTCTCTCAAGACCTCTGCGACTCCCTAGCCTCATTCTTCCACAACAAAATCGCCGACATACATAACATCTTTGAAAACCAGTCCGGAGACCAATCCACTCCACCCACCTCCGAACCAAAACCCCCTCCAACAACCTTTGCGCCTGGAACCCAATCACCACCGAAGACACCATCCACCTGATGAACTCCATCCACTCAGCATCGCCAACCGACCCATGTCCCCACCACATTTTCAACAAAGCAGACTCCATTATGGCACCCCATCTCCGAGACATCATCAACTGCTCCCTCAACTCCGCGACCTTCCCGGAAAGCTGGAAACATGCCGAACTCAGCGCCCTTCTGAAGAAACCCACAGCAGACCCCACTGAACTTAAGAACTACCGCCCCATCTCGCTCCTCCCATTCCCTGCCAAAGTTATTGAGAAAGCCGTCAACAGTCAGCTCGCCACCTTCCTCGAATCCAACAAATCCCTCGACCCCTCACGGTCCGGCTTCCGAGCAAAACACAGCAACGAAACCGCCCTCATCGCAGCAACAGACGACATTCGAACACTACTGGACAACGGAGAAACAGTTGCCCTCATCCTACTTGACCTCTCCGTAGCCTTCGACACAGTCTGTCATAGCACCCTCATACAACGCCTCAGCAACATCAGAATACAAGGAAAAGCATTGGACTGGATCATCTCGTTCCTCGCCGGAAGAACCTAGAGAGTCCGCCTCCCCCCTTTTAGATCAGAGGCCACCGAAGTCAGCTGCGGCGTACCACAAGAATCATCACTCAGTCCCACCCTCTTCAACGTATACATGAGTCCCCTTGCATCCATCGCTCGCCAACACAACCTCAACATCATCTCCTACGCAGACGACACCGAGCTGATCCTCTCCCTCACCAAAGACCCAAACACTGCTAAAACCAACTTACACGAAGGGATGAAAGAAGTAGCCGAGTGGATGAAGAAAAGCCGTTTAAAACTAAACTCGGACAAAACAGAAGTCCTCATCTTAGGATCATCCCCCTCTGCCGGGGATGACTCATGGTGGTCACCGGCCCTGGGAACCGCACCCATACCTACGGACCACGCACGTAACCTGGGCTTCATCCTGGACTCCTCCCTCTCGATGACCAGACAAGTCTAACGCCGTCTCATCATCATGCTTCAACATCCTACGCATGCTCAAAAAAATCTTCCGTTGGATCCCCACCGAAACAAGAAATACGGTTACCCACGCACTGGTCACAAGCCGACTGGATTACAGAAACACCCTGTACGCCGGAACCACAGCCAAACTACAGAAAAAACTCCAACGCATCCAAAACGCCTCAGCCAGACTCATACTAGACATCCCCCGCCAAGCTCACATTTCAGATCACCTGAAAGACCTCCACTGGCTCCCCGTCAACAAGAGAATAACGTTCCGTCTCCTCACCCACGCTCACAAAGCCCTCTAAGATCTAGGACCCGAATGCCTCAACACTCGCCTGTCCTTTTACACCCCCACCCGCCAACTACGAACGTCCAATCAAGCCCTCACTGCAAATCCGCGCTTCCATAGATCCACCATGGGGGGAAGATCCTTCTCCTACTTAGCGGCCAAAACCTGGAACTCTCTGCCCACCCACCTCCGCCTTACACAGAACCACCTCTTCTTCAGAAAGCAACTAAAAACTTGGATATTCGATAAGTAAAGTACCCCCCCTCCCTCAAGCGCATTGAGACCCTCTGGGTGAGTAGTGCGCTGTACAAATTTTTGAACTTGAACTTGAACATATTCAGGGCCTTAGTCATGGAGAGCCTTGTGTGCGTGGGTGAGGAGTCTGAACGTGATCCTCTTGCTGACTGGGAGCCAGTGCTGGTCCCTCAGGTGGACGGAGATATGGCTCTGTTGGGGGATGTCCAGGACAAGGCGTGCTGATGTGTTCTGGATGCATTGGAGTCTTTTCTGTAGTTTGGCAGTGGTCCCAGCATAGAGGGCGTTCCCGTAGTCCAGACGGCTGATGACGAGGGCCTGGGTGACCGTTTTCCTGGTTCCAGTGGGGATGCAGCGGAAGACCTTATGGAGCATGCTGATGGTGTTGAAGCAGGAGGAAGTAACAGCGTTGACTTGTCTCGCCATCGTGAGGGAGGAATCAAGGATGAATCCCAGGTTGCGTGCATGGTCCGTGGGCTTGGGTGGGGGGCCCAGGGCGGGGGGGCACCAGGAGTCATCCCAGGCGGAGATGGATGGGCCGAGGATGAGGACTTCTGTCTTGTCTGTGTTCAGTTTCAGATGACTGAGCTTCATCTAGTCCGCGATGTCTTTCATGCCATCCTGGAAGCTGACTCTGGCGGAGGCAGGGTTGTTGGTGAGGGAGAGGATCAGTTGGGTATCGTCGGCGTAGGAGATGATGTTGAGGTTGTGCTTGCGTGCCATGGTTGCAAGGGGGCTCATGTAGACATTAAAGAGGCGGGCTAAGTGTGGAGCCTTGAGGTACGCCGCAGATGATCTTGGTGGCTTCTGCTCGGAAGGGCGGGAGACGGACTCTTTGGGTTCTGTTAGAGAGAAAGGAGGTAATTCATTCCAGGGCCTTTCCTTGGATCCTGGCGTGGTGGAGGCAGGTTGTCAGGGTGCAGTGGCAGACTGTGTCGAAAGCAGCCAAAAGGTCGAGGAGGATGAGGGCGGCGGTTTTCCTGTTGTCAAGCAGGGTCCTGATGTCATCGGTGGCTGCGATGAGGGCGGTCTCGGTGCTATGGTTCACTCGGAATCCGGACTGTGATGGGTCGAGGGAGCCGTTCGTCTCGAGGAAGGCTGTCAGCTGTTTGTTGACGGTTTTCTCAATGACTTTTGCGGGGAAGGGGAAGAACGAGATGGGTCGAAAGTTCTTGAGGTCTGTGGGGTCTGTGGTAGGCTTCTTCAGGAGGGCGCTGATCTCTGCATGCTTCCAGCTCTCCGGGAAGGTGGCGGAAACAAAGGAGTTGTTGATGATGTCCCAGAGTTTGGGTGCGATGATTGAGTCTGCTTTGATGAAGATGTGGTGTGGGCAGGGGTCGGCTGATGAGCCCGTGTGAATGGTGTTCATCATGTGGGTGGTGTCTTCCGTGCTGACCAAGTTCCAGGCGCATAGGGTGGCGGTGAGGGGCATAGGTTCGGTGGCAGGGTAGGAGTTCTGGGCCCCGAAGCTGTCGTGTATGTCAACGATCTTGCAGGGGAAAAAAGTGGCGAGAGAGTTGCATAGGTCTTGAAATGGCGTAATGTCGTTGTTGCTGGCGTTGGGGTTGGAGAGCTCTTTCACGATGTTGAAGAGTTCCTTGCTGTTGTGGGTGTTGCTGTCCAGTCGTTCTCTTGTTGTAACCAAAAACCTGCTTCTCCAGGGAATCCTTAAAAGCAGCAAGAAAGTGACACAGAAATCTGGAATATCAAAGGACATATTTTATTACACTCATCTGAGGTGAGGCTGCGTCGCCCAAGAACCGTGGCAAATGAATATATACATTTCAGACTTACACCGTAAGCATAAATGAAAGGGGCAGTCCTGGCTCCTGTGAGGACACAAAAATACCTAATATGGACATACAAGTTTTCTTTGTTCAAGCAAGTGGGAGGAGCTAACAGTTTTCAGAACGTAGTGAACACATTCCTATGTGAAACTAATCAGTAACAGCTGCAGACTCTACCGGGCATTTCTGAGCATGCGTTAAAGTGGAGGAGGCTAAATATATCCTGTTACTAGGCTGACTTCAGGCGCAGCAAGAAGGAAAGAAGGACAAAGCACATGGTGAGCACATGGCAGCACATGGTAGACAAGATGGCTGCTAGGAAGGCAAAATGGCTTCTAAGCAGCAGATAAGATAACTTCTAAATGCAAGATGGCTTCTGCTAACGCTAACCCATTTCTGCCAATTTACAACAGTCGCCCGTTTTAGCGTTAGCTGAAGACATTTGTATGATCCAGTAGGAACATAGAAAACAGGTGCTCATTAATTTTCACATAATTTCATCAATTTCCTAATTCATTGCTAGATAAGCATTTTCCATTCTAAACATTTTATCATGGGTATGACGAAGAATACTAAAGAACAGGACATTAGGTCATAAACATACATACAAACAGTGGGAGAAAGTAATGACCACTATTACATAGAAAATTAGCATTTTCACAACCCTAAGCAATAGCAAATCCTAAAATCTTTCAGAAAACACTATATACTCATGTGAAACAGTGGCAATGCAATCCTTCAATGCTATCAAGTTGGATAGGGATACTCTTCCACAGAGAATGAACTTTATTCCACCTTTACTGAACAGAATACTACTCTAAAATACTGCAAGCAAGACAATAAAAATTAATTCCACAACACCCAGTATCTAATTGTTCAGGAATCGCTTGTATAAGCACAACTTATGCCCAGAGTCCATCCCAAGTCTCTCTGGCAGACTTTTATTGTTCATCGAATCTCCTCTTCCATCACCGCATGGGCCTCTTCATTTCAGGCCTTCCATGGAAATCTGTCTCAGTATCCGTTGGAGTGCCCTCCTGGCAGACACTCACAGTTCAGTCGAAAGTCTCAATGTCTCAAGGCAGTGCAACAGTGTCTCTCATCTGCGGCAGACACTATAGATATTATGCTCTTCATTGATCATGAGCACAGGTCATCTCGTGCTAACCAGATCTACATTCTCAAACTCCAACACTCCTTATTTAGTGTCAGAGGACGCTCAAGCTGCTCTTTCATGGGCACCATAAGATAGTGCCTCTTGCCAATCTTGAATTCTCCATTGCACTGCTCTTCCGTTGGAGCAAAAGGGGAAAAAGGGAAGTGTGGCCAAAACTCAGGCAAAGGCTCAGGCCAAGACTCAGGCCAAAAACTCAGGCCAAAACTCAGGCCAAAACTCAGGCCAAGGGGCTCAAGGGGCTGTACACTGTCAGAGGTTGCCAGTACATAACAGGTAGCTTTTGCCCTTTTTCCAACTCAAATTCTGTTGCAAAACCAAATCCTCTTTTCTCTCTGTCATGCAGCGCTGGCCGATGAAGCAAACAAAGAACTTGGAAATACCATTGATGGCGTGCAGATTCCTTACTGGGTGCTGGGACTATAGACCAATACTTCCTGCTTTCATCTATGGCTGTCAAGGATAGGAGTTAGAATTCGTCTTGGTCATTCGTTCTGCAGGGTATCACTCTCCCTTTGACTCTGGAAGATCCTGTAGGAAATGTGACACAATGGTTAACTTCCTTCAATTTTGTACAAAAAACAATTCAATATTTAACAAGGGGACTGCGAACAGTTGGCCCGTAATCTTCAAGAGAGTTGTCATACGCCATGGGACTATCATGATCTAAAATACACTATCATTCAATTCTATCTGAATGGATGTCCTTACACATAGTGGCATACAAGAAAGAAAGTTGCTAGCCCTCTCAACTGTTTAGTCTCTGAACATTTTGAGACAACAAACAAAAATGAATCAATTGTTTGTAAGGGTAATTTTATTTAGCCCTTTTGAACTTATTTTAGTGGTATTGACCTAATTTAAAGGCGAGAAGAACACTTTACAACATTTTTTTTTTACAAAACACAATGACACCTATTTACAACTACTATACAATTAACATATATACAGTTAAACAAGCTATTATGCACAAACTTCATTTACAAAAGAATATAGTGATTATATCCACAAATAATTACTCTTTGCGAAATTGCAAACCACTACAAGAACCACAAAGTGAAAGAATGGCAACAAGAATTGAATTTTTTGTTTAGCAGTCAAATTAGAGATACTGAATAATCCCTTCAGGGGCAGTTAATTTATAGTGCCTGTCTGCCGTTTGCCGACGCGTTTCGAATCTGTAAAGAATCGCAGATTCTCCTCAGGGCTCTTTCATTGTAGTTGATCTATACAAATAAGGATATAAAGGAAGTTTGTTTTAATAAATGATACTTAGACACTTGTCGACCCCCTATGGTCGCTAAGAGTTACCGGACTAGTTACCTTCGTGAAAAGGCGGTATGGTCTCGTGGTCCAATTGCTCACGAGGGGCTGTGAGCCGCAGTTATTCAATATAACAGAAGATCAGTTCTGCAAAAAAATTAATTCACGTGCTTACTAAACCACCCGGGGCAGCACAGTATGACTGATTCCAGGCTGGAAAGGCACAAGTTTCCTACCTTTGTCTGATATGACGGTAAGGCTGTGTCTAGATCCTTTCAGTGGTCAGTATACTTACGATGGTACCTGTAAGGCACAAACGTTGTGCTCAGTATTAGAATCTACTTTGACACCCTGGACTAATAAGGTTATGCGAGGGAATGTTTGATAACATACCTATTGTTAGAAGGTAGAGCGGAGAACGCCGGTCGCCATGCCGTTTTCTCCTTATCGTTCTCTGTGTGAAGTTTTAGTCAATGGCGGGGACCAAGGTTAGATTCCTCCGCGGTATTCACAAAGGCGTGTGTATCAATCACGCTGAAATGAAAGGGGAGATTTCCTTAGTTTCGAGCTAAAGATGTTAAGTTTGTCATAGTACTTTCGGAGTCTCGCTTACACTCACCTCGCTCCTGCGTTGTCAGACCAGCAAATGCGAACACTTAGGCAGCCGTGTGGCCGTCTGGAGCTCCTACATCATAGTGAACCATGCACTCGGCATTGTGGGTGTAGTAGTTTTTCAGTGTTTGATCGCATGGAAAACTTCACAGCCGTGAAATTTCCGAAAGTGAATTCAACCCAGTTTGAGTGCTATTAAACTTGAGTATTAGATAGGCCTCCTTTCTCAATAGGATTTGTTCGATGTTGGTACCTGATTTTGGCTGGTTTATGCTGAATAGTACAGTCCATGTGAAATCATTCTCTCCATGTTGTTTATCTGAGAAATGTTGGGCTAAGGGCGCAGTTAGAACTTATTTGGTCCAGCTGCCCCATCGTCCCAGGACCAGACTCCGTTGTTTTACAAACTTACACATAGTGGCGTCATCTAATGGGGTAAACATTTTCCTCAATGAGTAAATCTAAGTGTTCCTAAATCCCTCATCTAGAACACCTCAAAAGCGAAATCACATAAAACAGATAATCAGGGACATTCAGACAAAAGCTAAATTATCAAAATGTGGAAACAGAAAAACAAGAGTTAGAAACTCCTAGTGTTTCCATTATTAAAGCACATCTGGTCTATCAAATATTAAAGCAGCAGAAAAAAGAAACTAAGAACCTAATTAGAATGGGCATTAAATTGGTCACATTCAAAAAATAAACATAAGGTGTCTTCTATTGAGATGGAAAACTTTTCTTACTATACTATTAAGTCAGTTAACCAGTCTATCACGAAGCTGACAGTCAGACTGGAAAGCATCAAAAATATAGGCCTAAAGAAAGGTCTTAAGAGAAAGAAACAGTCTGGTCAGGTCATACAAAAGGAAATTATACATAATATGGTGGTCCCTATTACATCTCTGCAGTCTAGAAGTGTGAACCTGAACAATACATTAATAAAAAAAAATGAGTTGACTGGTAAAAGAAATACGGAAAAAGAAATAGAATTAGGACACAGCTAAAATCGCCAATAACTAGGCACAATGCAACATCTGGGGAGAAACACTACACCATATACGGTAATCTCAGCTAATGGTCCAGTTCCTTCTTCAAGGGGAAAAAAATGAAAAGTTTAGATCACCTTTAACAAGAGCCACAAATCTATAATTTCATCCTTAGGTCCAATCAAGGATATGTATATAAATCTAGGCCTGCCTATTCCTTAAGGGAGAAGGGCAGTATTGTGGCTTCCTGTATATCTCTTTTATTTTACTTCAATACTATTATGGCCAAATTTTAACATTCACTGGTGAGGTGATGTATTTTCATGTCCACAGTATGCAAACATTATGTCTGTGAAATTTAATATCAGCGCAAATATTAACCACGTGGTGTTCAGTGACACATACCGTCATACATGTCCCTTCACAACACAGGCAAACTTGTAATAATATCAAAAAGCAGCACCATGAAACAAGAACAACATATCATCAAGTCATCAGATATACATGCAGTATCTCAAGCACAAAAAAAACATAGACAAATCACAATGGCACATGCAAATAAACAGTGGTGCATGCATTCATGCAACCAGAAACCCAAAATCCAGGCCTGCTTAATTTGTCAGGATCAAAATCAAAATCAAAATTACGCTTTAATTTACTCACACCCCACTTTTGACAGGTGATCACCAGTCGCTGGTTATCAACTGGCAAATAAAACTTACAGTGTCACTTGTGACACACAAGGTCAGCAGGAACCATTCATAAGGGAAAAAATGCAAAATCATGAAAAAACATTTCTTTTCAAAGAAGTCATAATAAAAACCCATCTCTTTTCAACATACTACTAACACAGCGCTTAACAGAGTAAATCTCAACTGTAAAAGTACTTTCACAGACGCACTGCGTCCCGTGCACCAGCCCATCCTTGAGGCCCTTGAGACCCTTGGCCCTCAAGGCCCTGGAGGCCCTGCTTTGTTTCCTCTCTCCAAGGCTGATCAGGAATGCACTTCTCGGAGACAAAGCCCTAATGTAATGAGCTGCAGATGTGGACGTAAATGCCTCGCACAAGCCATCTAATGTGCAAGCTTGAGTTTCTGTTAGCCAGAGAAGCTTTTACCAAGCATTCATTGCTCCATCTGTCTTCACTTACTGCTAAACCCCCGTCTCACTGACCTTAAGGTCAAACTCTGCCAGGCGAACCGTGCGCTCCTTCAGACCCCCACTTCCTATTTCCTCACTCGAACTGCCAAAGGCAGAAAACCTTCCCCACTCTTTCTAAGCTACAAAAATCAACCCTGTTGAACAACACATGTTATATAAATGACTTCTTTTAGGGATAAAATTCATTTAGTCCTATATTATAAAACATTTACTATGAACAATTTGCAGAACATAATAACATAGCATACCAGCATTAAATTAAATGTTTGCTACCACCCTATGCAATGGTACTCATTTATCAACCCTACAAAGATGAAAGTCAAAATGGGCCCGACCAAAGTTAGAACCTTCAACTCTGATATTAAACATAAACCTCTGCACCGGGCACAGTGGCTCACTGAGCTATGAAGAACAACCTTGAATAATAACAACCCACAAGTTTGTAATATACACAAATATGCATTTTCTGAAAGCCAGAAACACTGCAAAGCTATGGTAAATGACAAGAATGCTGTGTTAAAAAGTCCATTTAACTCAATTTCGACTTTTGACGTTGGGGCACTTAAAAATGAAAATCCTACAATTGCATTACATATTAATCATCCTCAGAATGTGCTTTACATATTGCAAAGAGCGAACATGAGGCATATCTCATGTAATGACTTAGAAAAATGAGCTTTTACGCCTGCGCCAAGTGAAAACCCAACATGCAAATGTTCAAATTATGCAGTCACACATTACTTAAATCAAACTTTAATTTTAGGAGGTCATAGTATGAGTATTAAGCTTGATAAATATCTAAAAACGATTTTAAAAAGCACATGTTTTTTTTCAAATAATTTTTTCATAATTTAACAATTTTTTTCCTAAACCCAATCTTAAGTGCTAAATCCACATATAAAAAACAAACTGCATCCTTTGCCTATCATTGTAGACGCAGTCATGTATGAGCCTACGCACAATAGCCTAACTTAAAACAAGACACATTTTCGCGACAGAATTTTTAAAGGACATTGAGCAACAAAACCAGGAATATACCCCTTTTTTTTTTTACAGTGTTTAAAAAGAGAGGAAAACCACAATTGAAATGTCTTCCTGTGATACAAAATAATGAACCTTATTTTTGTAACCCTCTAAAACACTATTCTGAAATGCTAAATTCAAACCGTGATGAACTAACGGCTAAGCCCTGGCTGAAAAAACAGTCCGATGTTATTCAAGGCCTTTCAAAAACAACATCTGCTGTTCTCAAGGCGGGAAGGGCCTGCACAAAGCTGAAACCCAGCACACTTTCAGTCTTACTGAAAACAGACATTTTCAGAAATACGTGTGCCACAAGATGCATTTAAACGTAGCAAAAATTCACTGTAGCTGAATTGTTAGCATTTTTCATGTATGACAATGCATGTAAGTAAAAAATGCTACAAATTCGTTTTCCTACAAAACACACAATTTATTTTTGAGGCCTTTCATATTCCTAGTGAATGTAAATTTTAACTTTATCTATTTTAAGCATTTAACATTTTGCACATATGTGCCTTTACTTAGTCTATAAATTAAAAAGCAACATATAGCGATTTTAGCAGGTAACATGGCAAATTACTGCATTCTTATTTAATTTCCACCTAATATCAATTAATCCAACATTTTTCTTAACAGACTGAAAACATCAAGAAATCCACAATCACGCATTGAGCCTCATTTCACACAGAAACAGAAATATTTCAAACATTCAGGACACACAATACAGCGCTTAAGGCATGTGTTTCATAAATTCGTGCCAACGCTATTCACAAACAGAAGTTACACTAACAGGAAAAAAAACACATTTAAACACACATTGAACCCACAGATCAACACATAGGACTGAAACAAAAGACAACCCCCAAAATGAACTTAAACCAAACCAATTGTAAATGCTAGTTGTACGTCATATTTACAAGGAACGCTTGGCAATAGTGTTTCAACTCACAAGTTTTGACTGGCAGAGCACCAAAAATCACTCTGCATTCCCCATTCATAAAAGTGCACAGAACAAAGGATCCTTATATGTATTATGTCCATATTTTAATTCTCTGGGGATACAAAATCACCAAGGAAGAAATATGTTTTCTCACCTAAACCTATTTAGGTATCCCTTCTAAGGGAAGCCGGCTCATTTACTTCACATCACATTATGGTACCATCCACAAAAGCAACACGTTTTAACATGTGAGCTTAACCAAAGACAACAACAGGCATGCCAAAAATAGTGCAAAATATACACTCCTATCAAAAGTGGAGGAAATATCCTCGCATGACCTGCCTATATGAGTTGCAACACATACATATCAAATCAAATCAAATAATATCAAATCATATTCATATCATATTCATCAAAGGTCAAACAAAATCCAAAGTAGACAAGTCTATCCCAAATACAAATATGCCACGGTAAGCGTTCCTAAGACTACCTTACCATACAAGGGCATCCAAAACCTAGAACAGGCGCCGCAAAATTACTCCTACCAAACATAAGCTGTCCGAATTCTAACTGCCAAGTTCTAAATGACCTAATGGTCTCTTTTTTAATTTTACATTTTTTAATAATACTCACGCCAAAAATGTTCTCAGTCAGGGGTGACATCATGTGGAGGATCAAAAATCAGGAAGGACAGAAACACACTGCTGCAGACACAAGGAATCACCAGAAGCGCCGTGCACAGCATACCTTCTTTGCAGAAACCAGTCCCATGCTGCTCAGTAGTTTTCTGTCTCCTGACAAGATGATCACTCCTTCAGATAGCCACCTCTCTGATGAGTCCCTTCGTGGTCGCCATCTGTTGTAACCAAAAACCTGCTTCTCCAGGGAATCCTTAAAAGCGGCAAGAAAGTGACACAGAAATCTGGAATATCAAAGGACATATTTTATTACACTCATATGAGGTGAGGCTGCGTCGCCCCGGAGCCGTGGCAAATGAATGAGGCAGTCTGAGGAATTCAGAAAGCTGGCGATTTATATACATTTCAGACTTACACAGTAAGCATAAATGCAAGGGGCAGCCCTGGCTCCTGTGAGCACACAAAAATAACTAATATGGACATACAAGTTCTCTTTGTTCAACCAAGTGGGAGGAGCTAACAGTTTTCAGAACGTAGTGAACACATTCCTATGTGAAACTAATCAGTAACAGCTGCAGACTCTACCGGGCATTTCTGAGCATGCGTTAAAGTGGAGGAGGCTAAATATATCCTGTTACTAGGCAGACTTCAGGCGCAGCTAAAAGGAAAGTAGGACAAAGTGATGGAGTGAGAATTTGCACATAAAGCGACTTGCTCTATTCATGAACCTCGTTAACTTGTAATAGTATTAAACAATCCTGTTTGTTACTAATATTACCCTTTTTCAGTACACATGGGTGTCCTAGAGATGCTTGCATATGTGTTCACTAACCGTAACACCGCTTGCATACTACAGAATGGCCGCTTCGCATAAATTCAGTCTGCGCATGCGTCGGTCATACCCATGTGATGTGACGCATTCGCAGATTTGGAGGGAGAAGTTTGCTCATGCGCATTGTAGCTGACATGGCCGCTTGTTTCTAACCATGCGACTTGCTTGCATACGCTGCTTTGCATTTCTATCTATTTCTGCATAATTATTAATCGCTATAGTTATTATGTAGTAAGGGGTGCAGAGTAGATTATCATGGTGTACAGTGTATTCTATTTTTCTGTTATTAATTTGTTTTCGCTTACTTTTCATGTACCACGCATCCATGGGCCTGGGTGAGGGAACAAACTCCATATTGAAACCCGTTCCGACCCTGTCACGTGACGAGGGAAAACCCACACTGCGCAGAAGCAGAACCAAGCCAGCTGGCTTCTGAAGCAAGATGCGCCTGGGAACCTACCTAGGTCCTGGGAGAAGATGCTGCAATCTACCTAAAATGTGTTACATTGTTTCTGTCTACTGTATGCAACCATTGTTTTTCCCTACTCCTATGCCTGGGAACACGAATGTAGGGGGCGGGTATGAAAAATTAAATATTCATTGTGGGAACGTAGAATTTAGGAGGTAATAGTGACCTAATCACCTCTCCTGACCAATCATAAGTTGGGACCCTGTCACTTGCAACATTTGTGGGTTGTCTGGGGAACCAAGAAGGGTATAACTAGCCTAGTTACTTAGGGAAAATTGTCCGACTTGTCCGAATAACTGACCTGTCACCGACCCCACGACTCTATAGGTGATTGATACAGAGAGCTGCGGAGCGCTCTGTCCGAATTTTCCACCAAACTCCAAGGGGTGGAAATAGTCCTAAGTGCTGGGGAAGCACTTTGCTGGGAGATTCGAGAACCCAATTGGGGTTATTGGCGGATTCCGTGCAGTGAGGGGGTAACGCAGGCGTTGCATCCGAAGCTGTGGGGGTTGGTCGTGCCCTTTGGTGAGCCCAGTCCTGACCCAAATCCTGAGGGGTATCCTGTCCTGGTTTTCCGTGAGCTGTTACCTGCTCACCTACTGGCATCCTAAATCCTTGAGGGTCCTTGTCCTCGTCCTTTCCCGAAGCTGACCCGTGGCCAGGGTTAGTCCTCATTCCCGTCTTAGGTAAATATACCTATGGGTGTCCGTCCTCTATCCTTTCCTTTCTGTTCTTTAATAAAGCCTCTATGCCCATGATATTTTCTTTCTGTTCTCTCTACTGAAGCATTTGAAAATTGTTTTGTTAGCATGTTCCTTTTTTCCCTTTCCTGTAGGGCATATTGAAACTGTTTTTGCTTAAGTAAGTGTGATGAATATTTAGGATCTAAGCTAGATAGACTAAGATAAGGGTTTGAATCATTAATAGGCGATAGAAATTCACTGACTAATGTGTTTAAATTTACCGTCCTTAGTTTAAGCCTGAAACTGAATAGCATGTTCCCCGTTACCCTTACCCAATAGAATCCCAGTTGCCCTCAATGGTGTTTTCCCTTATCCACAGTTACATAATTTTTGTGATTCGGCTTATTGATGTCCTTATCAGCATTGCCTTATACTTTTGTCACTTTAAATTTTACATTTCTACATAAAGATTTTAAAACGCCTCAGGTGTCTGTGGTCATTCAGAAAAGTCTAAACTAATGTTGTGGGAATAAACCAAGTGTTTTTTTGAAGTGTTATCACCTATCCTCGAGCTCCTGATCCATCAGGAGGAGTAAATGCCTGTGGTAAGTCAGGTGCTATGGTAATAGTGTTTCAGGAAACACACATAGAATACTGACAGTGGCGTGTAAAATCACCCAGCTTTTCAAAATTATATCTTGAAAATCACGTCATGGGCCCAAGTGCGTGAAAATCTGGTAAACTCTGAGTCGGGTGACCTGCGCGCTCTATCAGTATTTTCTGGTAGCAGTCAGATGGTTTGGACTAGTTAGGATAGATAGATAAGAGAGTTACAGGTGAACCGTGAAAATTAAAATGTGTTGCTGATTTTTATATACATACTGCTATAAAGAGGATTGTTATTATTTTTAAATGTCAAAGAATAAGCTTATTATATTTCATGCAATATTGAGTATTATTACTAACCAATTGTGAGTAAGTGTTTTATGTTGTGGGGATCCCCGGGGAAAAGAAATAGCAGGTGGTGAGTAGAATCCACTTGCTAGTAAGGTCACTGGCTAAGGGAAAGGTTAGTGCATGGTTAGGTAAAACTGGAAGCACTAATCAAGGTTTTCCTCCTTTTAAATTTTATTTTGAAGTGTAAATGTTAGCTACCAAAACCGTGGTGAAACTCTCATTGTGATATCACCTAGTAAGGGTCACAGACGGCAGGAGTAATAGGTTCTTGGAGCTTGAGTGGCAGCAAGGGAGAGCATTGGTGAAAATTGACTTAGTATATATCCCGGAAAGCAGTGGATTAGTCAAAAGAGTAGCAGGTTCTCTATTGCTTGTGTGAAAAGGATAGGCGGAAGGGATCTATCCGAAGTGAATGAAAAGTAGACAAAAGTGGTTTACTTGCAGTAAAAGAAAGACTCTTTTCTTTTCTAAAACCCTTAGGCACAGTGGCAGTCGTTTCACGTTGTTGACTAAAATCTGCACTCGCACTTTAGGAAAAATTCAAAGTTTCCGTTACCTTGTAAAGGAGGGAGTCGATCGCAAGGCTGCGCTGACGTCACTCCGTGCCGCGCTGGTATTGGTTGAGCCAGCGGGTGTGTGGCGAAGCTAGAGTTGTAAGGGAGGGGTGAGCGCCGCAGAGTGAGACCGCGTTTCACGAAGGGGCCGCGCACCCATTGGTCAACAGATTTTGAAATCTCAGTGCTGATTGGTTGTTGGAAGTTGAAAGACGCACTAGCATTGGAGGTACAAAAGTAAACAAAATTTTCCGAACCGAGCTTGTAGGCTGTTCCGAGAGGTGTATGTGGTACCCTGAATTTGTGCCTGATCCCAGAAATTTAGGTTGTCATAAGGAGTTGATAAGCAGAGGTAGACCTCACAATATGTACGGAGTTAAGAGAAAAATGTCTTTTGCCGAAAAGATAAAGAATTATTTAAAAAAAGACAAGCCCATTCGAACTATGGAAGGAGTAATCATTCCCCCTCCTAATACTCCCGCCTCATTCATGATGTTTGATAAAGGGTACCATACTTGTGTGTGGTAAGAAAATTGGGTAAAGTACACGGAAGGTGATGGAGTCCTAGCTTTTCCCCTCGATGGTACTTTTAATGGTAGGATCTTGTTTAATTTGAGAACCCGAATGAACGAATTACACCCCGACCCAGACTAACGCAGTATGAAGCTTTAGAGGAATGGGAAATTGAGGCTCTAGAGCGAGACAGGCCCCGAATGGATAAGGGAGTGAGTAAATGGTATCCAAAATTACATCGGGAAACAAAGGAGCAAAAGATGAAGCAGTGGAGACAGAATATGATGGTGGAGGGACTGTTTCCGATGTTTGGGGTAACCGAACAAGCAGGTTGGAAAAAGACAGAAAAGAGTCGACCTTTAATGGCCATGGGGGACTCGGAGGATGAATATCTGGAGGATTTATTGATGAAAAATCCACCTCCTTATGCTGAAGCTTCAGGAACACTAAGTTCGAAAAATC
Source organism: Lissotriton vulgaris (assembly GCF_964263255.1). NCBI lineage: Eukaryota > Metazoa > Chordata > Amphibia > Caudata > Salamandridae > Lissotriton > Lissotriton vulgaris. The sequence goes on along the minus strand of NC_141698.1, from coordinate 864,031,870 downwards.
CTTTTCTCCACCATGCCAGAAGTAGGAGGGCAAGCGAAACAGATATAGCTGGTATTTTTAGTAAATCCAGGAATAATGATGAGTTTTGCAGACCTAGTACAGCAGTCCCAAATTACCGACCTTTTGGTGAGGATAGACCAGGGTCAGCCATCCCCACTGCCCCGAATATATACCCTCCTTTGGTGCCTCAAATACTGCATGATAACTCGTCAGAAAGAGTTCTACTAGAAAGAGAAAGAGATGCCCTGATTAAGCAAAGAAATGATCTGATTCTGACTATAGCTCAGATACATCCCAGTCCTGATGCCCTGACAATCCCTGTAACTATCGGTCCCGCTATACCCCTTTATGGGGATAGACAGGCTAGTCCTAAAACTCCTGTCCTTACTCCGATGCCAGCTCCCCCCAAAAAGGAGCCACTTATCGTAGATGAACAGGCAAGCGAATGTGAGTCTGTAATCTCCCTAATGGATCTGCCCATAAGAGAGCCAGGTACCAGTGGATCTCGGTCAGGGAGTCAGACCAAGGCCAAGGAAGTCCTAATCGAAACAACATCAGGAATCCGGAGTGCCACAGTGGTGACTCCAGAGGAACTAGATAGATGGACTAAAGAAATGGATCGAAAAACTTCTCCACCCAAACCTTTGGATATTTACAGATTAAGAATAGAAATAGAGGAGTTAATGGCTGGAAATGTAGGATTAGACAGATTAAACACCCTTAGCGAAGAAGAGTTGCTGTTTATCAGCAAAAGCCTTACCCGAAATACTAGAGTATTCCATGAAAAACTAATGGACGCTGCTGCAGACATGGGGATTGATGTAAGTCGATCCAAAGTCCTGAAGAAACCGTATAGGGCAGAATTTTCAGACAAGGATTTAGAAAACATGAATGTGTCAGGAAAGAGAACTCAGATAAAGGAATTGTTGAACGTACTGCAGAAATGGGGAGATCTGGATAAACGGAAAACCAGGTGGGCAAAGAAAAAGGAGGAGAGTAGGGCAAAACCAAAAGCTTCTGAATTTGTGCTAAAAGAAGTAGGTCAAGCAGAAAAACTGTATCCCATGAGAGAAGTGCCAGGTGGGAAATATGTGCATGTCCCGTGGTCCCGGCATGACATTGTGTCATTTACCAATGATTTCCCAAAATTAAGGGAGAAGCCAGTGGAGTGGTATAGACAGGTGGAGCGGTTTGTGAAAGTTCAAAAATGTCTCTTGAAAGACCTGGATGGGTTCTTTGACATTGTAGTTCCGGTAGATTTATGGACCGATTGTAAAATAGACGTTGATTGGCCCAGTGAAGAATTACCAAGAGACCCCCAAACTGGAGCTCCTTCCCCAGAGGTAATGAGAAAATATGACCAAGTCATACAATTTCTGAAAAAAATGTGCCAGCAAAGGAAACTGATTGGACCCGAATAGATAGGACTACCCAGGACCATAATGAAACAGTTCATTCATATTATGAGAGGCTATTGCAGGTATTCAAGACCTACAGTGGCATCGATAATATTGAAATGAAAGACATGACTCATTTTATTTATCGATTCGTGCTAGGGCTGAAACCAGAAGTATCCCAGTGGATCAGAGATAATAAAATCTGTTGGCAGGGAAAGCCCATAGATGATGTTCTCAAGTACGCTAAGTACTGTGAGGATGAAATGGAGAACAAAAGGAAAGCCCTGAAGGAGAAAGTAATGTGGGCACAGGTAAAATTGGCCGAGCAACAAGAGAAACAGTTAAGTAAAATGAATAGCAATGCTCCAAACAATAACTCTGGAGGGGGAGGGAAACCTCGAGTTAAAATGAGCAAAGAAGAGGCTAAAAAGAAGTTTCCCTGTTACGGGTGCGGGCAGATAGGGCACTGGAGAGACGAGTGTCCACATTTACAAGCTGGTAATGCCCCCGTAAATGGTTTAAATCCACAGGTGCAAAAAGAGGGGCCACGAAAGAATCAGCAACAGGTAAATCCACCTCCATTGCCTAGAGCTCCTAGACAAAATTGGATTGTGGGATTTGCTGTTCTAGCCAAACCTCTGATAAAAATGACCAAGAAAGGGGCAGACGATCCAGTTACTTGGGATGATGAAAGCATGACAGCTTGGATAAATTGCAAAACTGTCTGTGCTCTGCTCCTGCGCTAGGAATGCCGGATTACTCTAAGAACTTTGAGTTATTCTGTGATACACGAGACAATTGTGCACTCTCGGTCCTAACTCAAGAGCACAGACTGACTAGACATCATGTGGCCTACTCTTCAGCCACTCTGGACCCAGTGGCTGCTGGGCTTCCCGGGTGTCTGAAGGCAGTAGCTGCCACATACACGAGTCTGGAACAGAGTGAAAACATTGTCATGGGACATCCTGTAACAGTCTATGTTCTACATTCAGTTGTGATCCTGCTAACCCGAACCGAAACCCAGTATCTCACTCCTAGTCGGCTGTCTAAGTATGAGAGAATTCTTATTGGTGCAGAGAATGTAATAATTTCCAGGTGCAAGATTTTAAACCCTGCAACGCTGTTGCCCCTTACCCAAAATGCAGAAGTGGAGGGTGAAATCGAACATAATTGCAGTGACCTAACTGAGTTTAGTACAAAACCTCGGCCTGATATAAAAGAAACGGCCCATGCCATTGAGGACCTAGTGATGTTTGTTAATGGCTCCTGCTTGAGACATGAGGACGGTGGGTTGTGTGCTGCCTATGCTGTAGTCACTCTGGAAACAACCCTAGAGGCATCATATTTAAGTGAAGTCAAATCTGCCCAAGTGGCCGAGCTCATCTCATTGGCCAGAGCTTGCAAACAAGGGAAAAACAAACGAGTAACCGTGTACACTGACAGTCAATATGGTTACGGGGTTGTTCATGACTTAGGCCAGCTATGGTTACAAAGAGAATTCATGACTTCCTCGGGTACCCCCATCAGAAATGGAAAGGTGTTGCAAAACCTATTGGAAGCAATCCAATTGCCCAAAGAATTGGCAGTAGTCAAATGTGCTGCTCACAAATCTGGAAATGATGAAGTGACAGCCAGAAACAGATACGCTGACCAAATTGCCCAATACTGTGCCCGATATAAAATGTCCCTGAATATCCAATTATAGGGGGGCGGAAACAGCTGCCAACTTATGGTGTTTGAGAATGTATCTACCTGGAAGGAACTGAGATAGTTGCAGCAGGCAGCAGATGAGGATGAAAAACTCAGATGGGAGACTGAGGAATGTCAGCTCAGAGAAAAGGGATGGTATCATGGTTGATAAGACCGGTGTGCCTATATTGCCAGACAGTATGGCTGACCCAATGGTTCGGATGATTCATGGAGATACCCATATTGGAAGGGATGCAATGTGCCGCGTATTTGACAAGGTGTTCTACAATTCAAAGTTCAGGAATATCGCGGATATTCTCTGCCAGAGATGCCTGGTGTGTCAGCAGTTTAATGCAGGAAAGAGGACTGTGGTAGAGCAAAGCACAATTGGAAAGGCAGAAGGCCCCTTTGTCAGACTACAGGCAGATTTTATACAGTTGCCCATGTGTAAAGGATACAGATATGTCTTGGTGATAGTTTGCCTATTCTCAAGGTGGGTGGAAGCATACCCAGCAAAGAAAAACGATGCCATTACCGTGGCTAAGTTGTTACTCAGGGAGCTAATACCTAGATTCGGTTTTCCAGAGACAATTGAAACAGACAGGGGTGGGCACTTTGCCAACGCAATTCTAAAAGAGCTCTATACAGCATTCAAGATTGAGCCTAGACTGCACTGTGCATATCGTCCAGAGGCTTCTGGAATAGTGGAACAAGTGAATGGCACTATAAAGTCAAGATTGGCAAAAATGTGTGATACCACATAGTTGAACTGGATAGAAGCTTTGCCCCTTGTCTTGATGGGATTGAGGAGCATCCCAAACCGAAAGACAGGCCTGAGCCCCCATGAAGTACTAATGGGAAGAGTGATGCGACAGGCATGGGTACCTGGACACAAACTGCTGAGTATTTCTGATGATTTGGTGCTAGAATACTGCAGGCAGCTGGGTGACCAAGTGCGTTCTATCTCTCACCAGATTGGAGAGACTGCTGATGATTGGCCAACCACTCCAGCCCATAAACTGAGACCTGGAGATTGGGTGGTGTTGAAGAAACACACCCGGAAGAGTTGCCTTGGACCAAAGCGGGGAAAACGAAGGCAAGTGATCCTTGTAACTTCCACTGCGGTAAAGTGTGCTGGAGTACCAAAGTGGATTCATGCCAGCCATACCAAGAAGGTAGCCAAAGAAGAGGCAGCTGAGGCTGAAGGTGGTACAGCTGAGGAGACTCCAGACGAGGGTCCAGATCTAGCTGACGTAATACTACCAAGCACCAGCCAAGACGAGTGGTTTCCAGCGGACGACCTGATTCTTGATCCAATAAGAACCAGAAAATATTCCTACCTAGGTAGGGAGTGGGATAGTGAGGGTGAGACAGGACTAGAAGAGGAAGGTCAGGTTAACGAGACTCACATCAGACCTGATCAGGAAATAGGCCAAGTAGGGACAGACCAAGTTATCGACACTCCCCCAGAGACTCCAGAAACTGGAAAGGGACAAATAGTAATTAAAGCTGAAGTTCATGCGGAAGAAAATCAAGGGGTCGAAGTGCATGAACAGGAACAGATAGAAATAGACGAACGTGTTCAGGAAGCAGAGTCCAACTTGGTTGGAAAACAAGATCAAATACAAACCATACCTGAACAGCTTAGAAACCAGGCAGAAGAAACCGATGAAAGACCTGGTCCTAGTCAGACAGGAAAGGAAAAAGACAGTGCCAATACAATAGTGCCACAGCGGAGTGAAAACAAGAGGGTTCACGAGGAAGGCCAAGTATCCTCGACCACTAAAAGGCTCAAGAAGAAGGAGAGACCAAAATATATAAAGAGACTGAAACTAAGACTGAAAACTGTAGAAGAGAAATTAGAAGACCGAAAAAGAGCTGCTAGTGAAAGACAAAGAGACGGAGCTCAGCAAAATAGACGCAGTACCAGAGCCAAGAAACTAAACAAAAACTATTGGAGTCCTGAATGGACCTTTTTGGTGTTGGAAGAGATTTATGACCCTGAAGAAAGTGACAGAAGCGATCAGGATTCGATCGAGGATCAGAGCTCTGAGGTAGAGGACCCACCCTGAAAGGTGAAACTGCATGAGCCTCTTGTAGAAAGAAACAAAGAGGGGTTGGAAAGCCACCTAAAAACAAAATGTCTGATTCAAGTGTAAATAGAAGGCCGAGAGGGAATTGTTGTAAAACTTGCTGTAAGATATGCTTATGCAGTTTAGCAATAGTTATAGTATTATGGATAGGATTAACAGTCTTTATACCCTTCATGATAAGTAAAGATACTAACCTGTACCCTACTAAACCAATGACCCCAGATTCAGAAGTTGTACATACTGAAGAAACACCACAAAGTGTAGAAAGACGTGACAACTCAGTCAGCCTGAGACAAACACGACCTGACTTAGAAGCACCAGATGAGGAAGGACTACATTTTCACCACATGAAAAACCGATCACATTTAAATGTCTTTGCAAATCTTTTAGTGCATTGCGTAGAAGCTATGGAAATAGAAGATTGTTATGTCTGCATGAAACTACCTACTTCTGTAGCTGAAGTCGTGACCTATCACCATTTACCCCTGACCTATGGAATTTCCTGTAGTATATTAGCAAGCTTATTTTATAGAAGCACTTTACAGTACTATTATTCAAACAGTGACGTGATTTTTTCTGAACTGCCTATTCGGGGGCACCTGAATATTGTGCATGTCAGAAGTGAGGTGACTCGTTACATGGGAGAATACTTCCTGACTATAGGTGACATACATTTAAATGAAGCTCGAAGAGATAATTTGACTTGTTCATTACATGAGCAAGAGAAAATGTTTTTGAAAATGGCAGAAAAGAGAAGGGAGAGTTTCCAAAAAAAGGCCAATGATAAGAAGCAGAAAACTCCTAAATGGGCTGAAAACATGGAGGGCACCTCAAATGGCGAAGCAAATCCTGTGCTGTTGCTGGATTCTGAACGAAAAGGGAAACTCTGTCTTCATAGAGAGAAGACTAGTTACTATAACAATGTATTCATCGGTTCCAGCGAATGCGAACATAATTACAAGGTAATTGGAGGTTGGGGTTTCAAAAATGGGTCAGAACCTGTGTTTCCAGGAATTTATTATAAATGCGGAAACAAGGCTTATTTCAAATTGCCGGATCACTGGTATGGAAGCTGCTATTTTGGCATTGTCTTCCCGAAAATATACCATGTAAATAACGCTGCTGGAAGCAATGAAGGCACTAATGGCTTAGTGCGTAGTAGACGTGAGAGTGTAGGTGAGATTATAGGTGACATTGTTAGTGCACTGATACCCGGAATGGGGGTAGTTCTGAATACTTACCGTATCTGCAAATTGTCTACAGTAGTGGATCGGTTGTCAACTGACACTGCTGCTGGATTCCTGCTGGTCAATACTGAAATGGTTGCGATCAGATCAATGGTTTTACAAAATCGCCTTGCTCTTGATACCTTATTGGCAAAAGAGGGCGGGGTCTGTAGAATGCTGAAGGCGCAAAATTGTTGCACTTACATTCCAGATAAAAGCGTAGAAATTAAGAAATATGTGCAAAACATAACTAATTTGGAGAAAGAACTTAAACCATTGGAGGTTGATAGTGCCTGGAAAAGACTGACTGATGGTCTCTCTTCTGTAGGTAGTTGGTTTCTAGTAGGAAAGATACTGATGCCAATAGCTGGAATAAGTCTGATTGTGTTTATTATAATATTTTGCTGCAAATGCCAAAAATGCAGAAAAAAGTACACTGTAAATAGGAGGGGAGTGAAACGGAATGTGGATGAACTCGAATTAGAGGAATTAAGGAACCAGATCTATAAAAGGGCTAAAGATTCCCATCCTAATAAAACTGCTGAAAAACGGCTTAACAATAAATTTGTTGAGATAGAGATGAGTGAGATGTGAGAAAAATGAAGTTGGCATCTGTTTCCATAAATAGTGATGATAGTAAATATCATCAAAGAGGGGATTGATGGAGTGAGAATTCGCACATAAAGCGACTTGCTCTTTTCATGAACCTTGTTAACTTGTAATAGTATTAAACAATCCTGTTTGTTACTAATATTACCCTTTTTCAGTACACGTGGGTGTCCTTGAGATGCTTGCATATGTGTTCACTAACCGTAACACCGCTTGCATACTACAGAATGGCCGCTTCGCATAAATTCAGTCTGCGCATGCGTCGGTCATACCCATGTGATGTGACGCATTCGCAGATTTGGAGGGAGAAGTTTGCTCATGCGCATTGTAGCTGACATGGCCGCTTGTTTCTAACCATGCGACTTGCTTGCATACGCTGCTTTGCATTTCTATCTATTTCGGCATACTTATTAATCGCTATAGTTATTATGTAGTGAGGGGTGCAGAGTAGATTATCATGGTGTACAGTGTATTCTATTTTTCTGTGTTATTAATTTGTTTTCGCTTACTTTTCATGTACCACGCATCCATGGGCCTGGGTGAGGGAACAAACTCCATATTGAAACCCGTTCCGACCCTGTCACATGACGAGGGAAAACCCACACTGCGCAGAAGCAGAACCAAGCCAGCTGGCTTCTAAAGCAAGATGTGCCTGGGAACCTACCTAGGTCCTGGGAGAAGATGCTGCAATCTACCTCAAATTTGTTACATTGTTTCTGTCTACTGTATGCAACCATTGTTTTTCCCTACTCCTATGCCTGGGAACACGAATGTAGGGGTGGGTATGAAAAATTAAATATTCATTGTGGGAACGTAGAATTTAGGAGGTAATAGTGACCTAATCACCTCTCCTGACCAATCTTAAGTTGGGACCCTGTCACTTGCAACATTTGTGGGTGGTCTGGGGAACCAAGAAGGGTATAACTAGCCTAGTTAGTTAGGGAAAATTGTCCGACTTGTCCGAATAGCTGACCTGTCACCGACCCCACGACTCTATAGGTGATTGATACAGAGAGCTGCGGAGCGCTCTGTCCGAATTTTCCACCAAACTCTAAAGGGTGGAAATAGTCCTAAGTGCTGGCGAAGCACTTTGCTGGGAGATTCGAGAACCCAATCGGGGTTATTGGCGGATTCCGTGCAGTGAGGGGGTAACGCAGGCGTTGCATCCGAAGCTGTGGGGGTTGGTCGTGCCCTTTGGTGAGCCCAGTCCTGACCCAAATCCTGAGGGGTATCCTGTCCTGGTTTTCCGTGAGCTGTTACCTGCTCACCTACTGGCATCCTAAATCCTTGAGAGCCCTTGTCCTTGTCCTTTCCCGAAGCTGACCCGTGGCCAGGGTTAGTCCTCATTCCCGTCTTAGGTAAATATACCTGTGGGTGTCCGTCCTCTATCCTTTCCTTTCTGTTCTTTAATAAAGCCTCTATGCCCATGATATTTTCTTTCTGTTCTCTCTACTGAATCATTTGAAAATTGTTTTCTTAGCATGTTCCTTTTTTCCCTTTCCTGTAGGCCATATTGAAAGTGTTTTTGCTTAAGTAAGTGTGATGACTATTTAGGATCTAAGCTAGATAGACTAAGATAAGGGTTTGAATCATTAATAGGCGATAGAAATTCACTGACTAATGTGTTTAAATTTACCGTCCTTAGTTTAAGCCTGAAACTGAATAGCATGTTCCCTGTTACCCTTACCCAATAGAATCCCAGTTGCCCTCAATGGTGTTTTCCCTTATCCACAGTTACATAATTTTTGTGATTCTGCTTATTGATGTTTTTATCAGCATTGCCTTATACTTTTGTCACTTTAAATTTTACATTTCTACATAAAGATTTTAAAACGCCTCAGGTGTCTGTGGTCATTCAGAAAAGTATAAACTAATGTTGTGGGAATAAACCAAGTGTTTTTTTGAAGTGTTATCACCTATCCTCGAGTTTCTGATCCATCAGGAGGAGTAAATGCCTGTGGTAAGTCAGGTGCTATGGTAATAGTGTTTCAGGACACACACATAGAATACTGATAGTGGCGTGTAAAATCACCCGGCTTTTCAAAATTATATCTTGAAAATCACGTCATGGGCCCAAGTGCGTGAAAATCCGGTAAACTCTGCGTCGGGTGACCTGCGCGCTCTATCGTGGTCTATCACATGGTGAGCACATGGCAGCACATGGTAGACAAGATGGCTGCTAGGAAGGCAAAATGGCTTCTAAACAGCAGATAAGATAACTTCTAAATGCAAGATGGCTTCTGCTAACGCTAACCCATTTCTGCCAATTTACAACACTCTGAATGCTGTCCTTCTGGTGATGCGGATCAGCTGGTGGTGTTTGCAGGTGGTGTTCTTGAGGGCAATCATGTTTTCCGATGACTGGTTGTGGCGCCAGGCTTTCTCGAGGGCACGGCAGGATTTCTTGGAGTCTTTGAGATAGTTAGTGAACCATGCGACTTTCTTGCTGTCGGGATTGCATGGAGGGTTCTTCAGTGGAGCAAGGGCATCTGCGCAGTCGGTGATCCACTGTGTGAGGTTGCGAGCTGCTTTGTTTGGGTCCGTAGTGTCGGTGGGAGGATTTTGGCTCAAGGAGGAGGTGAGTTGGTCTGTGTTGATCTTGCTCCAGCATCTTCGGGGGGTAATGTAAGGGCGCTGGTGGGTGGTTGTTTTCCTGAAGTTGAAGTGTACGCAGCTGTGGTCGGTCCAGTGGAGCTCAGTGGTGTGGCTGAAGGAGATGTGGTTGCTGGAGGAGAAGACGGGGTCGAGTGTATGGCCAGCGTAGTGGGTGGGAGTGTTGTCGACCAGTTTCTTAAGTCTGAGGTTGGCGAGGTTGTCTAGTAGGGTGGTGGTGTTGTTGTCCTTGTCGTTCTCCAGGTGAAAGTTGAGGTCCCCTAGGAGGATGTAGATGGAGGAGACGAGGGCGAGCGGGATGATGAAGTCTGCCATGGCTTCGCTGAACTGTGAGCTTGGTCCCGGGGGTCTGTAGTTGAGGGTCCCTCTGAGGGTGGTCTTGGGTTCGGTGTGTATCTGGAAGTGAAGGTGCTCTTCGGTGGAGAGGGTGTCGCTGGTATTGGTCGTGATGTGGATGGTGATTCTGTGGGCAATGACGATGCCACCTCCGGTTCGGCTGACGCGGTCCCTCCGGATGATCTTGTAGCCGTCCGGGATGGCTATGGCGATGTCGGGGGCTGAGGAGGCGTTCATTCAGGTTTCCGTGAGGAAGGCGACGTCCGGCGCTGTGGTGTCGAGGAGGTCCCAGAGCTCGACGGCGTGTTTGTGGATGGAGCGGGTGTTGAGTAGGATGCACTTGAGGTGGTTGTTGTTGTTGGCGTCTGTCCTGGCGGGCGTGGTGCTGGTCCAAGTGCAGGTGAAATTGCAGACGTGGCAGGTGAAAGCTCCGTAGGTGCATCTCGGGGTGGCTTGGTAGCAGGCTGGCTGTCGGCCGGTGTTGAGTGCATGGAGGGTGGTCGTGTCGTATGTCCATCAGGTGGGCTGGCTCCGGCGTGGTCCAGGGGTCAAGGCACTGGGCATGGTCCAGGTGCGGACGGGCGTAGACGGGCTTGTCTTTGGCGTGCCAGCGGCGCGCCAGCAGCGTGCCTGCTGCGCGCGGCCGCTGCGCGGGCGCTATGCGGCCTCCATAAGAGGTGAAGGTGGAGGGCGGAGCAGCTGGGAGTCAGGAGCGGGGTGGCCAATGGGCAGTGGCAGGGGGGTACAGAAGGAAAGAACGGGGCGGGGCCACGGGGGAGCAGCGGAGGGGAGCGGGGGGGCACAGAGGGCAGGGGTGCCTAGAAACGGAATACAACGACGAGAATAACAATCAGGTCAGAATGACCGAGGCAGCAAATCCAGAGCAGGAACAAGCGCACCGATAGCAGGTGCAAGCCGGGGGCAGAGTCTCGTGCAGAAGGCAGAAGGAGCAGCAGGACGAGCTTTGCGGCGTGGGGGGCGACCTGGGGACTCTGTGTAATGTGTGTGTTATGTAAAGTGCTCTGGCACCCTTCTCTTTTATAAGTGATGCTATAAAATTAATTAAATGCATCTGAAAGAGAGTGGTTATGGAGACTGTTAAATGGTGTTGGGGAGGGAATCCGTGGTGGAGATGGTTATTGGGGGCCACCAAAAACATTGTCGCACTGGGCGCCACCGGTGCTAAAGCCGGCACTGCTCACCGCAGACCCTTGATTTCTGATGTCCGTTTGAGCGTCCGTAGCTGACGCGGCCCAACTAGCTTCAGTGCCTCTCGTCTGCTCTAGCCTTAAATTTCCTCATCCTCAGTTTCCCCAATCTCATTTTGGGTGGGCATTTTTCCACTTTGCGTAGTGCCTGTGTGAGTGTTTTTGCAGTGATTTATTTTTGTAGATAGCAGTCCCGGCAGTATGGTTAGATTTTCAATTATAGCATTGCTTGCTGCGACATCTCCACCCTTGTGTTTGTTTGCCCAAAGTTCTAACTTCAAGTTAAGAGTGTGCAACTTCTTGTCGAGCATCAAAACACTATGGGGCATATTATCAAGAGATATATGGCTAATTTTTCGGCACATAGCAACGAAAAAGCAGCATTTGTTTTAGCTCAATATCATCAAGGACATGCTAACAAGCGTTAGCACGTGTTTTACTTGTGACTTTGCATGTTAGCGATCCATATTGCTAATGACATGGAAAGTAAGAATTCCTGAGCTAAACAACATGGGAATGCTCGCTAACACGGCTTCACGATATTAGCAAGCCATACAGCAGACCCGCGAAGCGATAATAAAAGTCACGCTAACCGCGATTATCGCTGGTATTTAACGCCTGATTAAAGCCTGAGCCATCCATCGTGACAATGGGAGGTGGATAGTCAGGCTGAGTCCATACCTGCCTATCAGCAAGCTGTACATTAGCGCTGTGAAATCATTGCTGAATTTCCCACGCTATTCCTGGGAATTGCCATCTATCTCTAGAATCAGATCGTCTGTTAGCAAAACGTTGTTAATACGTTGCTAACACGGCGATGTAATCCAGCGATAGAGTTAATCGGGCTAAACGCGATTTGCGATAATTATCACATGTCCTTGTTAATATGCCCCGTTGAGTCAGCATTTATATTAGCTCTACATGGATTTTCTAGATTGTGGGACTGCCAAGAGTGATCCTTGACCACAACTAGTAGGGAGAATTTCATAGTATTTGTGATGGAGTCATCACTGGTTGAAGTGAAACTCGGGGATGATCCTCTAAAGGCTTGGACCCCAGTGCCCCCCTAGGTTCGGCATACATTCTGGTAGTATAGAACTCCATGTCGGTTAAATGTGGTGTAGAGGTTTGTTGTTGAAAAATGTGAGGGTTGCTTAAAGTCCATCGGTCCATCCTGGTTTTATCCAGGGGGGTGGAACAGTTCCTAATGAGCCTCTCGGTTTTTTAGTTCATATAAATTGTCAAACTGGTGATTCTTTGATTTATGAACCATCGCCTCTATTAAGATTTCCTGCCTTGTTCACGAGTTTGCAGAACTAGCTGCATGCAGGCCATTTATCTGTCTATCTATTGGATGTACATGTGGGCACATTTGGTCCATATTCCTGTATGATCTAGGCCTGATCTTGTGTAGTAGCATTTGGGCTTATGCCTCTGATGTTCATAGTTGATGAGGTCTCTATGACCTCTGTCTCTCCCACAGGCATGCTAATGTTGTGAAGGTTAATTATGTAGTTGATTATGCAGTTGCACCCTCTGCCAGCTCCACCATTTCCGTGATTATTGACAGTCAAGGCTGGGGCTGGTTACATGATCTAAAATGTGGGATGGCTCCGTATATTGTTTCATCCCTTCTGGCTCTGGTTGCAACGTAGGTTCCCCTTTAGTTTCCCTATTGCCTGCCGTTATCCTTGTGAAATACTTGTGCATGGGGTTTTATGTTGTGGCCAATCAAATTATCCATCATCAAAAACCTTAAACAAAAGATAATCCTTTGAAAAAGGATTATCATTTGTTCCATCTGTGCGCACAGACTTCATGTGCTTAATAACTGAGGTGTTAGATGTCTTTAGAAAAATGTATCTCAAAGTGTTCTTTTCCTCATGCTGACAAAGCCACCAGTCAACAAAACAAGTCAACTTTCTGCCCTACTCCAAATATCATACCAAGAGAAGAATTACGTTTAGAACAATCAGTTTGCAAGGCCATCAGTCAATTTGGAAACAATGTGAATATTGTAAAAACAACCTTTCCAAGCTGCAGCACTTAGTTCTTAAGAAATGCTAAGTGAAAATACTATTGTCATCCAGTCGGTTGACACATATGTGTTGTTGTGTAGCCTTTTTTTATGTTTGAAAGCTTTATTAAGGTAAAAATTGGTAGTACAATAAGGTGACATCAGCAAATAACAAGAAAAAAGGGCAATTTCGGGAGAAACCAAACAGAAGTAGCTGGTGGCACAATGAAAAAGCAAAGCATTTTAAAGTTTTTTAGGGGGGGTGGAGGGGAGGGGAAGAGAGGGAAATAAACCCATGATAATACCATATAAGAATGAAAAGAAATAAACATAATGAATGTTGGCAATAAAGTACAGTAAATACACAATTTTTTCAGCAGATACATGAACAAAGAACGTTAGAAAAAAAAGAAAACAGGAAGAAAGAATAAAAACTGCATTAGTGAAATATTAAAACACCATAAACTGCAAGCAGGAGTACAAATGCTCAAGGGGGTTTGAAATTATCCGAGGAGAATGGAGAGTACGTCTTTTTGGCGGATTGATCTAAATGTAGGGTGAGAGGCAACCAATAGAGTTCAACATTTCGAGAAGGTTTGCAGGAGGACGCAAAAGCAACATCAAGTCTATGTGAATGACATAATAGATTCCACCAGCAGATTAAGGACAGTTTGTTCAGGGATTTCCAGTTGGAGACAATATGTTGTAGTGCAAGGGCCAGCATAAGGTCAAAGAGACCATGTGAATGTGGAGGGAGATCCAAAGATTCTGAAAGGCTACCCAGAAATACTAAAGAGGTGGAAAAAGGAATAGAGAGACTAAAGATACGGGAAATACGCGACCATATCTGCTTCCAAAAAAGTCGAACTGAGGGACAGAGGAAGAAGAGATGAAAAAGATCAGCATTGGGGGCATTACAGGTCCAACAATTAGCCACAGAAGAAGATAGAAAGCGAGAGATAGAAAGAGGAGAAAGGTAAAGTCTGTAATAGAAGAAAAATAGGGACTGAGTGAGATATGCAGTACGGGAAATCTTCAAGCATTTAGTTCAGAGTTTGTCCCAGAGAGAAGTCGGCCAGGAGTAACCCAAGTCTTTTTCCCAAGAAAGTTCCAATTTTGATTTGGGACGATCAGGATCAGGAGCTGAGAAGTATCGATAAATAAGGGAAGCTTTAGGAATAGTGGAAAGAATGGTAAGTAGAGAGGGAGACGAGGCGGGAAGAACTTCAGGAATAAGAGAGTAATATCGATCAAGAATGGTCTCCATAAGAATGAAGTATTTCTTTGCAAACGAGGAAGGGCAATGAAATTGGGATTGAAATTGAGGAAACGAACAGGGAGATGAGCCATCAAAAAGATGACGCACCCAGATGATACCTTTCGATCTCCACGAGGGCCAGGCGATAGGTCTATTGTGTATTAAAATGAGTGAGTTATACCAGATAGGTAATAATAGGAAGGATTCCCGAGAGACAGAGACGGAGGAAACTAAAGGCCGCAAAAGACAAGAAGTGTGTTTAAATAAGAGGGGATTAAGACATGGAGCTTTAGCAGTGAAGCGAATTACCTCCTGAAAAGAATAAGGGAGTAATAATTCATGTTCAACAGAGAGCCAAAGGGGAGAAAAAGGGGAGATCTCCTGTGATAACCAGCGAGAAGCTTGGCGAAGCGAGAAGGACTTATGATAAAGACGGAAGTCTGGAAAATTGATCCCACCATTAGATTTAGACTTACGAAGGGTTGAGAGAGATATACAAGTCTTTTTCTGTTTCCAGAGAAATTTAGACAAGACAGAGTCAATGCGACGGAAGTAGAGCGCTGGGATACGGATTGGGAGCATGGACAGTAAGTAGATTAGGATCGGGGCAATCATCATCTTGATGGAATCAAGACGACCCCACCAGGAAAGAAATAGAGGATTCCAAGAGGAGAGTAAAGAATCTATTCTAGAGATGACTGCATTCATGTTAAGTTGAATACAGGACGAGATAGAGTTAGAGAAAAGAACACCAAGATATTTTATTTTCTTAGAATTCCAAGCAAAGCCGGTGAAAGTAAAAAAATGAGGAAGGCAAAATTTAGTTAGAGGAAGAATTTCCGTTTTATCAGAATTTATTTTATAGCCTGAAACCAAGGAACATTTCTCAAATTCAGCTAATAAAGAAGGGACAGAGGTAACCGGGTCTGAAATGAATAAAAGGATATCATCAGCATAGGCAGATAATTTAAGATGATGATCAACATACGGGAATCCAGAAATGGAGGGATTGTTACGTATAGAAGATAGGAAGGGTTCAAGAGCTAAAATAAACAGAAGAGGTGAAAGAGGACAGCCCTGACGAACTCCACGTTGAAGTGTGAATGGGGAAGTGAGGTGACCATTGACGAGAATGGAAGCCCTGGGCATAGAATATATTAAGGAAATATAGGAAATAAATTTAGGACTGAAGCCATGCCATTTCAGGGAAGCCATTAGAAAAGACCAGTCAACCCAATCAAAGGCTTTCTAAGCATCAACTGAGATGGCCGCAAGAGGAATAGAAAGAGAGGGGGCCTTACTTAAAACATTAAGGAGGAGTCTGGAATTGTCCGATGTAAGGCGGCCCTTAACAAAACCACATTGCTCCTTTCCAATGAGATGTGGCATGAGCGGGTCAAGGCGAAGAGCTAATAATTTTGCAAAAATCTTATAGTCCACATTAACTAGAGATATAGGTCGATAATTCTTAAAAAATTTGGGATCTCTACCTTCTTTAGGGATAAGGCATATGGTAGCATCTTGAAATGAGCCTTGGGCCAGACCAGCAGAACAAAAAGATTGAAAAAGAGAGAGAAGTTTGGGTAAGAGGAGATCGGAGAAGTGTAAGTAAAATTCAACTGGAAAGCCATCAGGCCCTGGAGTTTTGCCTTTAGTTAGAGAGGACAAAGCAGTGGATAATTCAGAAATAGTGAGATCAGTATCAATGTCCGAAAAGTTAAGTTGGGAAGTATCTGGCCTAGGCAAGTTCTCAAAGTAAGATTGGAGGAGATCTGGGGTAGGGGGATTTTCAGGAGAGTATAAAGATTCGTAAAAAGAATGAAATTGGTCCAAAATTTCTGCATCTGTATGTAAAAGGACATTAGAAGGGGAATAGATAGAATCTATGTTAGTTCGTTCTTTACGCGATTTTAGATAATTAGCCAGTAATTTACCCGATTTATTGCGACCTCCATAGTATCGTGCACTGCTCCGGAGAAGAAAAGAGGAAGCTGAGTCCGTAGTAAGTTTGTTAAAAGCAATTTTAGCCTGAAGAAGTTCAGGAGACATATGATTTGGAGAAGAAGTGTAGAATTGATGCTCTAACGACTTAATATGCGCAAGGGTAACTTTACGTTTTCGAAGGAACTTTTTCTTCTTTTTGGAGACAAAATCGATAATAAATCCGCGGGCCGTGGCCTTGAAGGAATCCCAAAGAACATGAGGAGGGGTGTCAGGTTCAGAATTAAGTTGGAAAAATTTAGAAGTGAAGGAACGAAAAGAGGAAGAAAAAAGAGGATCAGCAAGAAGAGAAGAATTAAAGCGCCAGCGAGAAGATTTAGGAGCAGGAGGAAGAAGGTCAAATACAGTGATAATAGGAGCATGATCAGAGATAACAATAGGTTCAATAGAAGAGGATAGAAGGTTTTGAGATAGAGATGAGGATAGAAAAATATAGTCCAGACGAGAGAAAGAAGCATGTGGAGGAGAGAAAAAAGAAAAGTCTATAGTATCTGGGTGAGTGAGTCTCCATGAGTCTACAAGATGCACCTGAGTAATAGTATCAAGAAACTGTTTATGGGGCTTGTGGGGGGTGAAACGAGGATTTACGATCTAGAAAAGGATCGATAATTTGATTACAGTCTCCGCCTAATAGGAAAGAGTCATCTTTGTATTGAATACATTTTGCTGTAATGGAGGGCCAAAAAGAGGAGTCAAAGCATGTAGGACCATAAACATTGAACAAAGTAATTGGGATAGCATTAATAAGCAATTTAGCTAAAATCCAACGGCCCTCATCATCCTTTTCTTCAAGAAGTACTTTACAATTGAGACGTTTGTGAATCAAAATAGCAACACCATTCTTTTTCTGAGAAGCTGGAGAAAACAAAACAGTACCAACCCACAGTCTATTTAGCTTTAAAGATTCAATATCTGAAAGATGGGTTTCTTGAATAAGAACAATATCAGGATTGTAAGAGGAGAGGTGTGAAAGTACTCTCTGCCGCTTAATAGGATGGTTAAATCCTTTCACATTCCATGAAACTACTTTGAAGATGAAAGAATAATAAACTGTTCAAAATTGAAAAATGCAAAAACATACTGTACAAGCAATAATTCAAACTTTAAGGAGGTAGAAAATATGCAAACCGTTAAAAGAGTAGAAGGAAGAGTAGGAGGAGGAAGAAGAGAAGGGGAAAGGGAGAAGATTAGGGGAAAGGAAAGAGGGTCAGCAAAGGAAGGAGAAGAAAGAAAAGAGAGAAGGCATAGAAGACAGTACAAATCCAAAAGGATGACTGTAAGAAACATACCTGAAAGGGGAGATACACAAAGGGGAAGTGGGGAGGTGGTGATGCGTTACAAGACGGGCAGACCAGGAACAGAAGCGAAACCACACTGAGACCTCACAAAAATTACAAAGGGTGGAACAAGATGACGAAGGGAACAACCGATACATATCTGCATGGGGAGAAAGAAAATAATTATTAGAACACGGAACTTGTGACACAAGGTATATAACAAGAGTACATGAGACTAGAGAAAACAACTAGAGAGCAGTACAGGGATAGAACAAAAACATTTCAGCCACTGTTTGATGGCGAGGAAGAGGCTTCCATCCCCTCCTCATTCTGCAAAAAGATGAAGTTTCGTAGTTCACCAGGATCTTGAAATGACCAAGTCTTATTCCGATGAGTAACTCGGAAGGTACAAGGATGGAATAAACCATATCGTGCTCCAAGGGAGCGCAAAGAAGGACGCAGTGCTAGAAATTCCTTACGTCTGGAGGCAGTAGCATTAGAGACATCTTAAGACAAGTAAACTCGCTGACCCTGCCAAGTTATTTGCTTCTTAATCCTTGCTGCTGAAAGAATCGAGAGGAGATCTGTGAACTTCAAAAAGAGAATAATAACACCACGAGGTTTAGTAGATGAAGTTGTTCGTGCACCCAGCCTATGAGCTCTTTGAATACTGATGGACGTAGAAAAGGGCATGTCCAGAAGTTTCGGGAGAAAGGAGGTAAAGAAAGTCACTGGATTGTCACCCTCAAGATTTTCTGGTAAATTGTAAATACGAAGGTTGTTTCTTCTATTGCGATTTTCCAAATCCTCCGTAAGTTTCTGCAGAGAGAGGACAGTCTTTTCCAATGCTACAATGCGTTGCGTGTTGGATTGAACTTCAGGGATCTGTAGTTCAACAGAAAAAATGCGAGCATCCATGGACTCCCATTTATCTTTTAAAAGTTGCATATCCTTGCTTGTCTCCTCGATGAAAGGACGCATTGCACGAATTTCTTCCAAAATTTGATCAATAGGTGATGAAGAAGAGGAGTTATCTGGTGTAGGAGAGTCCTGTTTAGGTCGCTTGCTGGATGTAGCAGGAGGAGAGGATCTATTGGAAGACGAGTGTCCCGAAGAGGATCTTTGAGAAGAAGAATTCGACATCTTTGTAGAGTGAGTTGATGTAGACGCAACAGTTGAAGAGCTCGCCGGGGTAATCACAGAAGGAACAAAAACAAATTTAGGTTTGCGTAGCCTCACCATAGGAAGTGCGCACTTCAGTCAAAGAATTAATCTCAATGTGCTGAGAAGCAGACAAAAGTGTGGTGTCTCAGAAAGTCATTGTAGCATAAGGTAAGCCAGGAACAATATACTACAAGATGCTCCAGAAATATAACTCTGTGAGTAATTCCAACAGGAAAAGAAGTATCAGCGTTGAAAACCTTAGTCGAACATGGCAGGGTTCACCAAAACATCTTCGGTGGATCCAAGGATTGTACGTGACATGAAAAACCTGGTATATAGATATTAAAAATATAGAACTTGAAGGTGTAGTAGCATGAGGTGGATAAGGTGAAAATTATTCCCTTTAGGGAGCACTTGCGAGTTGCACTAAAAAGCGCCAATGAACTGAATGGCGCCGATGCTAGCAATGCTGGAGAGATAGCGCTCCCAAAATGGCAGTTGGGGAAAGCGTACCATGAAGCAGCTGGGGCGCAATGATATAGACAGTCAGTTGAACAGAGAACCATCACCAGTAGCACTGGCGCACCCCCAGTTGGTAGGAGGGTGCACAAGTGAGGAGAAAACTGCAGCGCTGAAGGGACGGAGCGTCTAAAAAAGGCGGGTCTCACACAGGCAGCGCCATGACGCAGAGTTCAAGCAGTTACTTCCCAGAACAGACAGCGCAATAAGAGCATAGGTTAAATTATGGAACACTCCAATTGCTCACCCCCAAGTCCGTTGACGCCGGAGAACACATGAGAAAGGAAGGTGTCCTGGCGGGTTGTGGAGGCAGAGGTCCGGTAGTATGAGGAGCGTCCAAGATGGCGGTTCCGTGAGTAGCGACCGTCACGTCGTGGAATTAAATGAAAAGCGGCACTCGGAAAGCCGCAAAGCCACTCCTTTTGTTCCGCTTGAGTTCCGATGCAGGAATTTGGCAAAGAGGCGGAGAAACAGCCCCCTTCACATCGGTAAAGCCGCTCTGAGGTATAACGGTGCGGCGGAGCTCAGCACCTAGCCGGCCATCTTGCGCGGCACCCAAGCCACGCCCCCCGTTGTGTAGCCTTTTAAGCTCCGAGTGAACTCCCAATTCATGCCTTAGATAGGTACAATTCACATGGCCCTTATATAGACATAGAAATCAAGCCCTTATTTAGCCATAGCCCATGCTACCCAAATACGGGCATGACTACTTCCACCCGTACCAAACATCACAACGACTTCTTGGAAAAACAGCTTAAGCAGTCAGGGACTTCCCCTTGCTTGAATATTGATTTGTGCAAGAACTCAGTTACTTTAGAAAGAGCATCTATTCCCTAGGGGTTCTTTCCTGACGTTCATATGCCCAACTTTAAGTCAAACTATGGCATTCCTAAACGCCGTCCAGGTATAAATATACCTTCACTTGCTCTAGTAAGATACAGTGGTTCGGAGCAGTTTGAAGACCTACTTGCCCGATGCAGCTCGCTACAGCAAGTGCAGAAGGAAGCCGACTCTCCAGCTGACGCACTGATCAGGAAGCTGCCCTTCTCCTGCCAAGAATCCAGCTCCATTGTTTACGGCTCCCCTTGCGGGGTGTTGGGAAATCGAGTCCTGAGACAGAGATACCAGACCTCATTCATTCTAACAAGGTATGGAGCTGATTAGAACCTAGAGAAACTTTTGGTAGATTCTTTGCAAAAACTAAACCTATGCTACACAATACTTACTTCTTCCCTCGTTCTAGACTTAGGTTAGGTACATTGGGGTAGGCGTTTTTTAGAAGCACCAGTTGAGTATTTTAGTCAATGTTATTTATGTATGTATTTTTATATGGCTTAGAAACCATACAATGCTCTTACAGTATTATTTCATACTACTGTTTACGCTGTACGCTTTATACTTTGCAGTCTGCATAACGATTGTAGCAGTCTACCTCTCTTGCATGAGAAAGAAGACTCTTCAATAAACCCATTTTATTGAAAAAGCCAGTCTCACTATTTCTCTGCAACTCTGTTGAAACGACACATGCACGATTGACTGAGTGAAATACTTATCTATTGTTTCCGCGACTCTGAGAGATATATTCTTATTCTTGAAAAACAAAGTTGTCATGTTTATGCAGTTGTCAGAAACTAATCCTTTCTTGTGTATTCGAGGAAGTTTCTAGTGACCTCTGAGTTAGCTGGCACACACACAATTAAGTTTAGTATATTCAATAGAGAACTAGTTGACCTCAGTCCTACGTCAAATCTATAGGATATATTATTCCAATGCGCAGAGCCAATTGGGAATATAGAAACTACACTACATGGCGCCCAACGTTTTTTAAGGCACTAATTTAATGCTAGATACTAAAGTAACTAAGTTGTGCTTTTCTCAGAGACCCCTTTTTCCGTAATACTCCAATAGACGTCCGGAGTGGGTAAAGGGATAATATCCGCCATAACTGAGTAGGACGAAAATCCTATGTATTAGTTTTTGTTTTTTCAACGTTGAAGGATACAGTTTTCCAAAATATTGTGCACCTTCTCTTTGTTTCCTTGAAACTTGCTTTGCAAACTTTCAGTCAACAAAATGGCCGACATAGATAATCCCGGGGCCAGTGGAGCTACAGGCGAACCTGAAACGCCAGTAAAAAGACTTTTACCCTGGGCACTTACTTCCTTCTCCTCGCGCAGCCGATATTAGCGCTGCCGAGGGATTCATTCCTGACGCCATTTCCCTGGTGACACAGGCGACGCCCACTGCATCAGGCCACGCCCCCCGCCAACACTCCATAAAAGCGCGCTGAATGCTAGCGCGAGCCCGTGGACTATTGATCTCCTGAGGCACAGTCGGGAGATAGCGTGTTTATCTTTTTAAAATTTAAACTTTTGTGTGATAGTGTGTTGGTTTTAACCTCACCCCCTCCCTGGGCACTTACTTCCTTCTCCTCGCGGAGCCGATATTAGAGCTGCTGAGGGATTCATTCCTGACGCCATTTCCCTGGTGACACAGGCGACGCCCACTGCATCAGGCTACGCCCCCCACCAACACTCCATAAAAGCGCGCTGTATGTGGACTATTGATCTCCAGAGGCACATGCGGGAGATAGCGTGTTTATCTTTTTAAAATTGAAACTTTTGTGTGATAGTGTGTTGGTTTTAACCTCACCCCCTCCCTGGGCACTTACTTCCTTCTCCTCGCGCAGCCGATTTGAGCGCTGCCGAGGGATTCATTCCTGACGCCATTTCCCTGCTGACAAAGGCGACGCCCACTGCATCAGGCCACGCCCCCCGCTGACACTCCATAAAAGCGCGCTGAATGCTAGCGCAAGCTCGTGGACTCATTGATCTCCTGAGGCACAGCCGGGAGATAGCGTGTTTATCTTTTTAAAATTGAAACTTTTGTGTGATAGTGTGTTGGTTTTAACCTCACCCCCTCCCTGGGCACTTACTTCCTTCTCCTCGCGCAGCCGATTTTAGCGCTGCTGAGGGATTCATTCCTGACGCCATTTCCCTGCTGACAAAGGCGACGCCCACTGCATCAGGCCACGCCCCCCGCTGACACTCCATAAAAGCGCGCTGAATGCTAGCGCAAGCTCGTGGACTATTGATCTCCTGAGGCACAGCCGGGAGATAGCGTGTTTATCTTTTTAAAATTTAAACTTTTGTGTGATAGTGTGTTGGTTTTAACCTCACCCCCTCCCTGGGCACTTACTTCCTTCTCCTCGCGCAGCCGATATTAGCGCTGCCGAGGGATTCATTCCTGACGCCATTTCCCTGGTGACACAGGCGACGCCCACTGCTTCAGGCGACACCTCCCCAACTCCGGTATATCAATGTGTTTCTCCCGGCCGCGCAGCGGACGAGCGCAGCGGGCGCGCCGGCAGCGCGCCAAAGGCGCGCCTAAGGCAAGCCTGTCTGTGCCCGTCCGCGGCTGGCGGGGGCTGGGAGCCAGAACCCCTGCACGATCTCAGATAGACCTTTGTTATACCCGCCAGGAACTTTTGGATTTGCGCACATACGCTGAGTAAAGCTGCTTGCCTATTAAGGATAGTGCAACTGATGGACTTGGGAATACGTGCAGTCACTGTGGCTACTCATTCAGCCACTGGAAGGCCTGTAATGGATCCGCCAGAAAGCTTGGATGCGCATTGATCAACTGCAGGTCCCTCAGGAAGCACCGAATGGAAGTGCGGGACTTACTTGAGGACAGTAAACTAGATATCCTGTTCACTACCGAAACTTGGCTGGACGAGGAGTCATCCCCCGAGGTGTAGACGCACTCCCCCCAGGTTATGGCATTTGTAGGTTAGATAGACCATGTGGGAGAGGCGGAGGGGTTGCGATTATCCATAAGCACGGGATTGAATGTACTCTGGAGGCCATTTCAATATCTGATAGCGAGGCTGGAACCTTTTTTATATCTGTCTCTAAAAACTATATAATAAAAGGCCTCCTAGTATACAGGCCCCCTGGAGGTAGCAGTCAGTTTGCTGCCAGTCTGATACAGAATATATTATCCCCAGCTTTGCGCTATGAGAAATTTCTGTTGTTGGGTGACCTTAATCTTCATTTTAACGATGCTTTGAGCATCTCGGCCCAAGAGGTCCGTAATGACTTACTAACTCTGCAATTAGTTCTTAAATCGGAACTGCCCACACACCGACTAGGGCATACGTTAGACCCTATTTTCTGTAACTGGGACGCCCTCATAGTTGATCCCCCAGAACCAATGGTATGGACGGATCACTTTTTGGTACCATTTCAGATTAATCAATCCCCTGGAATTCTCCAAGGGAAAAGGGATGGTACTCGCAAGCTACAGAGGCGGTGGGCTAGGTTTTCCCCCACAGACTTAAAGACCGGTTTGGATCAGGGAGGACCACCGGAAGGTCTGGGCCTAACAATTGATGGGGCGTGCAAAACACTTGATCGACGCATCCATGCTGCTTTGGACGCTACAGCACCATGGTCTAATAGG
This sequence comes from Lissotriton vulgaris, assembly GCF_964263255.1. Taxonomy (NCBI): domain Eukaryota; kingdom Metazoa; phylum Chordata; class Amphibia; order Caudata; family Salamandridae; genus Lissotriton; species Lissotriton vulgaris. Next base: position 864,007,999 of record NC_141698.1, on the reverse strand, counting down.
GGACCTATGCGGCGTACTAAATCCGCGGCTTGGTTTAATGAGGACTTAAAATGGGCTAAGACCGTATGTAAGTGGTTCGAAAGAATCTGGAGACAGGATTACGCACCAGACCATGAGAGGGAATATAAGCTGAACCTTAAAAAGTACCATGCTCTGATAAGGAAAACACGGGCAGATTATTATACTGAAAGGATTACTAAGGCCGACTGCTCCGCCAAAGAACTCTTCACAGTATATAAGGAATTATCCTCTCTGGCCTGTCTGAAAGAAAGAGCAGCTACCTCGGTGCAATCTTGCAATCAGATAGCTGACTACTTTAATAAAAAGGTACAGGATATATATGCCGCCTTCTCCAACACAGCCAGGGCCGGTTCCAGCTACCAAACCCTGCTGGATGAGGGACTTTGAGCCACAAATAAGCTGTGTGCTTTTCTGACTCCTGATATTGTTGAACTGAAAAAGGTGGCTGGAAGTATAAAATCAGGCTCTCCTAGAGATCCGGCACCCGCCAAAATTCTGAGAAGCAATATGGAGACAATAGCGCCGTATGTCAGACATCTCCTGACACTGTCATTTGACTCTGGCACGGTTCCAACGACATGGAAACAGGCTGTGGTACTTCCACTTAAGAAGAAACCACGGATTAACATCGCTCAAATGAGCAATTTACGGCCTATCTCACGTCTCCCTTACATCGCCAAAATAGCGGAAAAATTGGCGAACCAACAACTTACGGCTCACATTGAAACCCAACAACTCTATCACCCCACCCAGGCTAGCTTCCGTGCTCTCCACTCCACGGAGTCGGCTCTCCTCTATTCCATGGAGATGCTTAGGAAGCATGCCGATGAGGGTCAAACTGCGGCACTGATTCTTTTAGATCTCAGTGCCGCGTTTGACACTTTGGCCCATCACACTCTGCTACAGCGCCTGAGAGAGGGAGGAGTTGCTGGCAAAGCGTGGCACTGGCTGAAGTCCTTTCTCCTTGGCCGCAGCTTCTGTGTGGAGCAGGGGCCCCATAGGTCCAGAGCTATCGCCCTGAGCCAAGGAGTTCCCCAAGGCTCGAGCCTAAGTCCCACTTTATTCAACCTCTATGTTGCCCCAGTGGCATCTATTGCGGAGAAACATGGGGTTGTTGTTGTGACTTACGCGGATGATACTCAGCTGGTTGTAGCTCTTTCTCAGCCAGCTGAGCAGGCAGCTAGTCAGTTTACATCCTGCCTGCAAGACCTGGCTAATTGGATGTCAAACAATTGTCTCAGATTAAATGGAGACAAGACGGAGGTGCTTATTGTAGGCAAGTCTCCGTCTGTTTGGACATCCGCATGGTGGCCCCAGACCCTGGGCCCCTTACCTCAACCTAAAGAACAGGTCAAGAATCTGGGTATTTGGATGGACTCAAATCTATCTTTTGAGTATCACACTAGACGTGTAGCTGGTACTTGCTTTGGCATTCTCCGTTGTCTGAGAAAGACACTCGACCTGCTCCCAGTGTCAGCAAGAAGGGCCCTGGTCCATGCCCTGGTGACTTCCAGGCTGGTCTACGGGAATGCCTTATATCTGGGAGCTAACGTGAGATGTCTTCAACGTTTGCAAGGTATCCAAAATGCTGCTGCACGCCTAGTGTTATCACTGCCAAAAAGATCTTCCACCAAAAAGGCATTGGGGACGCTCCACTGGCTCCCAATTAAAGAGTGTTTCCAGTTTAAAATCCTGTGTATAGGCCATCAGATTGCTCACGGTAAGGGCCCGAGTTTCCTGAGGAATCTGCTCACATTGTATAAACCTACTAGGCCCCTCCGGTTGGAGGGCACTGGGCTAATGTGTATCCCGAAGACTTGCAGGGCCAGGATGGGCGGCAGATCCTTCCGCCTTCTGGCAGCACGGAGTTGGAACACTCTTCCTCTCAGACTCCGGATGGAGCCGTCCGAAAAGGTTTTCCGCAAGGAACTCAAGACACATCTGTTCCCCAAATATTGAAGTGCTCTTTTCTGGCTGTGTTAGGGATCTTTTAGGCCACTATTAGCGCGGGGACACACTGACTAGTGTAACCAGGCGCTTTATAAGCTCAGTTAATAATAATAATAAATAATAATTTTAAAGAACAAGCAATAGACTTTTTTCATCACAAGGAAAAGACTTATCTGGTTTCACCATGGATTGAACTTTGGATTGTGTTGGGTGTACTTTTCCTTCCACTTGGTTGACTCTTGTAATAACTTTGGGAATGCTGATAAATGGAAGATATGTTAAAAAAGACACAGCAAGTAAGAACATCAACTTACTCCTCAAGCCACACAAATCATCTCATAGTGAACAAAGAGACTTGTTATCAGTGAACATCACAGCCATTCCCATACCTGGTGGTATAGCTTGGGACAGAACTGATTAGGAAATTTTTGGTCCGGCAGAGCTGTTGAAGATTCCACACCAATTCAAGATTTCCTTGAATGACTTTGTTTCATCTAGTACTTTTTCTGATGATTGGGACTTCGAGACTGTTAATAATATGATGTCAGACTTAGAAATGTCTGCTGTATTTACAAATCATGAATACTTCGAAGGTTTATCAGATTATAAACAAGTGTAGTGTTATAATCACTATGGTCATCATTTCTTGCACAAATCTGCAAATCCTAAATTTATTGAAATATAACCAATTGGAACATTGTCCAACGCCACCAAAGGGTAGCTCAAAACATTTTATGGCAAATTTCCATACTTTTCAGGTTTTAATGTTTCAAATACAGAATCATTTTACTTTAAAAATGTTAATAGAACAGGAATGAAAATTACATTGACAAATACCAGGCAAATTTATTCTGCGGCCTTTTATGCTCAACTATCTTCGTTAGGTTTCGACTTTTGGAAGGACAACATGAGAAAAAAACTGTCTGGGGCACAAAAGGCTGGCAGGTGCAGGGTTTAGAAGCTTTATTTAGAGCCTGCATCATCCCAGAGCAAATAATGTTTTTGAATGACACTGTCCAACAGACATCTTGTCTTGGGTTAGCCAAGATAAAAGATTTAAACAAACCGTCAATACCTACACCTACACCTACACCTGATAGCAGTAACACTTCAGAGGGGGTGGTCGGCGTACATACTATTTTGCTTCACAACGGAACAGATCTAGATTGGAAAAAATGGTTAATCTGGCCCACAGACACAAACAACTGTCAAGATAGATTTCTGAATAAGACAGAAGGGTTCACATTCACTAGGCCAGATCCAAGATATGTTCAGAGACAGCATCCAGGATTAGTAACAACATACAGTGTAGGGAAACTGTGCCTTGAATGGCTACACAAGTATACACTAAAGGAAGTAAAACAACACTTATCTTTATTTAAAGATGGCGCTGATCTGAGGGACTTCTTACATGGACCTACTAAACCGCGTCATAATCGTTTTAGCCGGCAGAACGAATACGAGAAATTGATCGTATTAATTTAGAGTAATCTCTCTCTGTAGTTGACAATGGGTTAACGACTCTGTCATCCAGGATATATTCTTTGGCCAGCATAGTGTCCTCTGCCATAGACATAATGGAACAGACTTGGTCATGTTGCAACATGGTCAGTCGCAATTACTTTCTATAATGCTATTAGGCTGGACGTTACAAAACCTTCGTTCAGGCTATGTGCCTTGGCGTTTAATAAATACCACGTTACTGTTTTCAGAATTCAATCTCACTAATTAACAGATCAAACTGGCACCGAGGGGAGCAGACTATTTGGTGCTGAGCATTGAAAAACTGGAAAGATTGCCATTTACTGTTGCTGAAAAGCCAACCATTGAATGGATAATACACAGACCATCACTCTGCCTGTTACAAGTTTTCATTTTCAGTATTGCTTAAAACATATACCAGAAGGCATATATGAAAGGTTGGGTAAAGAATACATCAAGACATCTTGGGAATTACCATACACACACAGATGTTGGAGTGGGGGAAAGAAGTGTTTCTTAGTGGTAAAAATTGTGAAAACACACTAAGCAGCTCTCTCCTTTGTCAGGGTATTAATTTACACAGGACCTGCAATGGTTCCTCTAACAATGTATCCTGCCACCTGCAAGGTTCACCAGCTGCAGTGATTGATCCAATCTTTAGGCAACTTTCTAATGGGCGTTACATTATGTTGAATGATCACAGCTGCTGTGGCATTTTGCCAGGTTTAGCCTATCTCGTAACTGTGTCAGCCAGGGTCACTTGCTGTATGCAAGTATTGTTTCCAAAAACCAAGACAGACCGGGAGTCGCCGTTATGGCCTTCCCTAAACATCTCTTCTATACGAATTGATACTTTAAGCAGAATGAAAGCCATTTTTTTACAGAAAACTGATCCACTGACCTCGGCCAAAGAGACTATGATCTGCAACTCGCAAGGACTTCTGCAGAGATACACACCCTATTAACTACAAATTGTCCTGTACATTTCTCAGCAATGTTAGGTTGTATCTTAAATATGTATGATGCGAGTGGTATTGTATATGTATTGAAGACAATGTTTTCGGGACTGTTAGCACCTTTTAAAGCAGTCCTAGGCATATTTCCAAACTTCGTGCACTCTGTGTTTGGCAGATTGCCTCTCATTTTGGGACTCGCTGCAGGGATACTATTTTTGCTCCTACTGCTTTGATGTGGCAAGCCAATCCACAGCAGACACCCAGATCACCGTGGAAAATACTCTACTGGCGATAAGGTGTCGTGAGCGCATAGTCCAAATTTTGGGATTAACTTGTTTCAGAGAATTGAATAACACATGGGTTATGTCATTCAGACCAATCTGGCAAGATTTAATCTTACCTGTTCTATGATGCCAGCTATGCGGAGCAGAATTCGTGTTAGACATTTGTCTCACACTCTCATCAGTCCTGCCAACGGATATTGATACTTTGCTTGGACCAGTGACGGCTCATGCACTGTGTTGTCCCCAGCGGCAACCAATCCTGATGACGGCACTCATTGAGATCTCACAGAAGCAAAATGCTGACGCTGAGGTGCGAAAGGCACACAGGTACCATCCAATCCGAACATCCCTAACGCAACCAACGCTGATGGCGATGCTTCACATCTATGTGCGATTAGTCTTCTTAACAAGTTAATCCAACTTTCACCTACAATGGTAGACAAATTGTTTACAGACTTAGAAGATTTGATGTTTTCTCCAAACAATAAAACTGACTTTTGATTTGGCACGCAGTGTTATGAGAGACTCTGAATTCGACCTGCATTTTTCAAAACAAAGTCCTAACTTTGGAACTCTATTTTTTTTCCATGATCAAACTTTTGCTTTTCCAAATTTGTATTTTTTCATTTTTTGGCACAAAGTAATCTGTTTAAAGTAGAACTATTCATAGAGAACTAGAAGTCTTTGAAAACTTCCAAGAGACAATATTTGACCTTGCCCACACTCAAACAGTGTATGTAATTTGCAATGGAATGGTCTCGACTTTTTCTTCTGTAATTGAGAGCCATTTCATAAATGTATTTTCGTGATTCATTCGGATAGCATTTCCAAATGTCAGCTATGTGCTTTGATTTAAACAATGCTTTAAATGCGTACAGCACAAATGCTTTTTGTGTACAACCAGTACCAATGCATTTTTATGTATTTTTGGTGGGTTTTAACACATCATGTTTAGATATGTTTTTATGTGTTTAGAACTGAGTAATGTCATACATAAGAAAGTGGAGTGGGTGTTATGTGGTGTTTTAAGCTCCGAGTGAATTTTCCCGATTCATGCCCTTATATAGGTACAATTCACATTGCCCTTATATAGGTATAGAAATCAAGCCCTTATTTGGGCATAGCCCATGCTACCCAAATACGGGCTGGCTACTTCCACCCATACCAAACATCACAACGACTTCTTGGAAAACCAGCTTAAGCAGTCAGGGACTTCCCCTTGCTTGAATATTGATTTGTCCAAGAACTCAGTTACTTTACAAAGAGCAACTATTCCCTAGGGGCTCTTTCCTGACGTTAATTTGCCCGAATTTACATCAAACTATGGCATTCCTAAACAATTTCATGATATAAATATACCTTCACTTGCTTTAGCAAGATAAGGTGGTTCGAAGCAGTTCGAAGTCCTACTTGCCAGACGCAGCTCGCTACAGCAAGTGCAGAAGGAAGCTGACTCTCCAGCTGACACACTGATCAGGAAGCTGCCCTTCTCTGCCGAGAATCCAGTTCCAGTGTTTCCGACTCCCCTGCGGGGTGTTGGGAAATCGAGTCCTGAGACAGAGATACCAGACCTCCTTCATTCTAACAAGGTATGGAGCTGATTAGAACCTGGTAGATTATTGGCAAAAACTAAACCTATGCTACACAATACTTACTTCTTCCCTCGTACTAGACTTAGGTTAGGTACTTTGGGGTAGGCATATTTTAGAAGCACCAGTTGAGTATTTTAGTCAATGTTATTTATTTGTGTATTTTTATATGGCTTGGAAACCATGCAATGCTCTCACAGTATTATTTCATATTACTGTTTACGCCGTACGCATTATAATTTGCAGTCTGCATAACGATTGTAGCAGTTCACCTCTCCTGCATGAGAAAGAAGACTGTTCAAAAACCCTTATTATTGAAAACGCCAGTCTCACTATTCCTCTGCAATTCTGTAGAAACTGAGCATGCAGGTTTGACTGAGTGAAATATTTATCTGTTGTTTCCGTGACTCTGAGATATATATTCTTGTTCTTGGGAAACAAAGTTGTCATGTTTATGCGGTTGTCAGAAACGAATCCCTTCTTGTGTATTCAAGAAAGTTTCTAGTGACCTCTGAGTTAGCTGGCACACACATAAATAAGTTTAGTACATTCAATAGAGACCTAGTTGACCTTAGTACTAAGTCAAATCTATAGGATATATTATTCCAATGTGCAGAGCCTGTTGGGAATATAAGAACTACACTACAGTGTGACTATTATTTTTCTAAAGAAAACTACATTGCTTAAGGACATCAGCAAGTTCTTGCCCAGGAATGTATCACAAGATCCCTTCAGATTCGACTAAAAGTATTCAAGGAGATCTCCTTAAAAAGAAGTGGCATAACACAGGCTACCCCAGCCATCGTGGTACAGGGGACCCCCAATTCCCAGGGGGCCCTTCAGCACACTACTGTCCATGATGAGATCCATAATGTACCTTTCAGGGGAGCCCACTCATGTTTTTTTACACCAGTGACAGGAAGGCTTTGACAATGGGTTTCTTGGCCCCAAAGAGTTTGGGTTTTTAGATAGCTAAATCCACGCATTCCAGTCATTTATTTTCTCCCAAAAATCCACAAAGATGCATCAGCCTACTTGCGATTCATTTTCTTGAAAGTCACTATTCAGAAATTGATCACAAATGGACTGTCTTGTCAGTTATCCACAATGCCCCCAAGGAGGTGATTGGGAACAAAACTAAATAAAGAAGAGAGGTAAATTTAATTTTATAATTTAATACAACTATTGGGGGTCTTAATGAAATGTCAGAACCACAAAATAATTGACACTTGACAATGTTTGCGCTCTCATCAATGATATTATGAGATGAAATTTGGAAACTACAAGTACCATCGTTCTAACACAAGGAGACTGTCCGTGCAACCCGGTCCCTCCTGGCTGTAGCCTTTAGGTAAATCAACAGAGATGTGCTTAAAATGTATTCTCTAAGAGACTGTTAAAAAAAAAAACTCCATTGGCAGCTGTTCATGTTATCATGCTGACAAATGCAAATTTGTTCTGGAAGTCAGATCCTTGGAGAGGCTATCCGAATCAAATGACTACTGGCATTTGCTCACAACCTAAGTTTGAATTCCTTGGGATTCATTCTCTATTTCCACCGCCCAAGTCTTACCAGCCACGCTAAGTAAGGACGAATAGCCTGCATAATTTAAAGGTATATTAATTCATCACGAACCTAAAATGCTGTGTACCTCGCTCACAAAAAATAGAGCTGGAATATATACTGTAGCTCATTTCCATTCCCCTTATGTTCATTTGTGGTACATCTTCAATGATATGATTTCACCAAGCCACGCACTAAGGGCTCGATTACAATGTCGGTCTCCGACCCACACTGTGGAGGTCTCAGAACGGAGCGACCTCTGGTGGATTTAGGTCCAGATCACTGTACTGGAGTGTATGTATGACATTGTTCTGCATTCTGTCCATTAACTGTTCTTTTTTCATTTTCACCCGACTGGAAAGGGTATGCCCAGACATGGGGCCTGTGCTCTCCATGCCTCTGGAGGCAAAGTAGCTTGGCTAAAGAGAAGTGTTTCCCTGAAACCGGACCCAGGATGCTTGTTTCCAGTCCAGGGAGGACCTGGCCTGGAAACTCAGGCTGTACTGTTCACATAGGGCGCAGGGTCAAGATTGATTTGCATATGGTTGGGTTCAAACTGGAATGGCATGCAGAGCAAAAAAACAATGGATTTAGGCCCATATCTCTGTACTGGGGTGAATGTATGACACTGTTAACCATTCTGACGGGTATGACCAGACATGGGTCCCGTGATCTCCATGCCACTGGAGTCAAGCTAGCTTGGCTGTTGAGGGGTATTACACCGAAACTGGTCCCAGGATGCCTGGTAGTTCGGGCTGGACTAATTATATAGGGAGCAGGGTCAAGATTGATTTGTATATGGCTGTGTTCAAACTGGAACGGCATATGGGGGCAAAACAAAATGGATTTAGGCCCAGATCTCTGTACTGGGGTGAATGTATGACATTGTTCTGCATTCTGTGCATTAATTGTTCTTTATGCAAACTCTAAATTATGTTATTTGTACTGTTCTACGAAGGTGCTGCAGCTGACCTGCAACTCAGCTGCGCAGGAGCGCAGGAAGATTCTGACCTATACGGTGTTCATGAGTAGCTGCAACAGCTTTGGCCAGAGCCCAAAGTTCCTTCTCTGAGCATACTCTTCGGATAATTTACAAAATCACTTCGCAAACACTTATCCCCTAAATGTCTCAATCGCGACAGCTTACACTTGTGCCCCAAAGCTACCTTTAGTCTTCAACTACTGCTGTTGTAGTACAGTCGGAAAAGACAGACTTCCTGGAAGTGACAGAGCACGTGCAGTAAGTGGAGATTGGAGAGCGGAGCCACGTGCTGTGTGCTGCAGGGATCCCTGCTTCTAACCAATTGGAAGCCGAAAAGCCGTAGCCACAGCCACTGGTGCTACCACAAGAGCGCAAGAATCACACCCTGCCTTGCATCTATCCTGTATTACCTCTAGTCCAGGAGACAGAGAGACGTGAAGAGGATGGTATCATCAGAGGCCAGAGCTGCGGCACTACTTGTTCTTGCGGAGGTGGCCGGCGTTAGGCCAGTGCGGCTTGCAAGTCGGTGTGGGCCGCCCTCAGCCCACCTGCTTTACCTCTTCCTGCCAGTGCACCTTGCCTCATCCTGACAGTGCCCACGCTGCATCATCGCAGTGTTCACATATGCCAAGAGTTGGTCAAGATATATAGACGATGTCTTTTTTATCTGGGAGGGCCAGCCTGATGTTCTCTCTGAATTTGTTTCTTGGCTCAACCTTTGTGACAATAACATTGTGTTTACAGCAAATATTAGCACGGGTGCCATAGAATTCCTGGATATCATGATTAAGGTCAAAGAAAACAAACTGATAGTTGACCTCTATACCAAACCGACGGCATGCAACACATTGTTGCATTTTAACAGCTATCACCCTAGAGCTCAGAAAACTAGCACACCATTTGGGCAGTTCCTGCGACTTGGAACTGCACTGACCTATTTGACTACAATAAACGAGCTGCAGAGATAAAGGCCAAGTTCATCTCCAGGGGCTACCGAAGAAGAATACTGCGTGACTCGTATAAAAGGGCACGTTACTATGACAGACAACATTTGTTGACACCGAAAGAACTGAAAAAGAATGAATGGTTGGTATTTGTCACCCGCCATTCTACCATGAACGACAAAATTCAGTATATCGTCAATTCGAGCTGGCATAACCTGGATGAGACCAGAGACGGATCAGCAATCATACCCAAACCTCTTTTTGCACATTGTAAAAATAGAAATCCTAAGGATTTAATCACACGGTCGCGGTTGACACCACCACTGAAAGAATCTCTACAAAAGACACTGAGTGGGGCGGCTGCCCCAACAGGCAATTACAGATGCCGGTCATGTGTATCATGTCAGTATGCCATTGAAACTAAAGAATATACAGTAAATGGCCCCAAGATAGAACTCAAATCTCTAACGAATTGCAAGACAACAAATCTAGTATACCTGGTTGCATGTTCGTGCCACTTGACATATGTGGGAGAAACCTCAAGATCTATGGCTATGCGCCTTAAGGAACATAGGTTGGCAATCAGGACCAAGAAAATCCAGGCCCCTCTTGTTCAACACTATATGGATGCCAACCACACAGAAAATGACATCCAGTGGCTCATTTTAAAGAATACACAAAAATGGTTCTGTCGGAACTGCGATCCCCAAACGTAGAGAGGTCTTTTGGATCTTTACTTTGGACACTTACAAAAAGGGATTGAACAATGAAATTTCTTGGGCGCAAGCAATAGTGTACAACAATCATTAATTGATGCACCGTACTTTCGGTCACTTTGATCTGTAAGATCCGATCTAAAGGCCTCGAGTCATCCAACTACATATTTTTTTTTATCGAAAAGGCACGCATACCTATGCGAACCCCGCAATTTTTCCCAAAAAAATGTTGGGGGGTCTTGAGGGTCCTTGTGGGACCCCCTGAGCATGCCTAGGGGGTCAGGGTGTTTCTACCCTGCCCCCTTTGCGTGTTTTCCACCTTTGTTTCCCTGCTTTCTTTTGCCTCAGTCTACCGAGGCACAAGATGGCTGCCAACACTTTCTGGTTTAGAGTGTTGACAGACAGTTGCCAGCCAATTAGCATTCAGCTCGTGCTCAGGAAGGTACAGAGTATAGTATGCTTACAGTAAGCTTACCGTAACACCTCCAATATATATCTAAGATTTTACTTTCGTTTTACTCAGGAACTACTGAACGGATTTACACCATTTAACAAAAAGGCCCATCTGCGAACAGAACTCTACCTTTTTGCCAAGTTTGGTGTAATTCCTTTCAGCCGTTCGGGCTGTAGTCCCGGCTAAAGGTCCTATGGGAAATTGCATGGGGAAACACGTTTTGGGACCCCCTTTTTTCTCGGCCCCCGCTTCACAAATCACCCCCAAACTTTCAGGGAAGAAGCGGAGCAGAGCAGGCCATCTTCTTGGAGAAATTCGCGAAGATTCGTCCACCGTCGTCAAAGTTATTCCAAATAGAATGTTGCGGATTTCCTATGGAAACTAGGTTTTAACTATAACTACCTACTGGCAACCGCCAGGAGGTAATATATATGGTTTCACTGTTTTACACTTCTAAACCTATAAAAATAAAAGGGAAGAAAATAAGTTTTTGTATTACCTAATCAATTATTTGGGCTTGCACTTTTTTTTCTGATGTATTTTTGGTCCACATGTTGAACTGTTTCCTATAGATTAATTTACATGCATTGTGCGGTTGAGGCCAGAGGATTTCTCAAGCTTTGCAAAAAGCTATGCATGTCCAGAGAAGCAAGCTTGGAAGCTATTCTGTGGCAGGAAATATCAACCAGTCAGCAGGGACGAAAACATTGCTGTCACGTAGAAGACACCTTGCTACTTTTGGAAGCAAGAAAAATCTAGTGTACCACTCCATCTCAACAGGTCTTTAAAATGAATATAAAAAGAGTGTTTGTTCTCAGTCTTTTCACTCAGATAGAGTAGAACTGACAAAACATAAACATGCCTGGTCAATCATATCGCGGTTTAAGCCAGAGATTGTGGTGCCACACCTGTCATATACCTAAACAGTTGATTGGAAAAAAAGATTTCCGACCCTCAGGATGGGGGAATGGCCTTTATTGCATCATCCACTTGGTTGGAGCCACATAAATGATAATACCATGTATATGGGGTGCGGGTGCAGTAAGGAATTGATTGAGCATGTGGTGTGTCTCTGCCCTGCACTACTTAATGAATGAAGGACGCTGTTACAAGGCGAATGGAACAAACTTGGTGTTCGCTCCTGCCGAAAAAAACATCCTTGCATCCATGAAGCCAGAGTATCCGATACTCAACACCTGGTTCACTAGGTTTGTCATAAGAGTGGCAAAAAGGCTTACCCAGTGGGAGAGCCTGTAAGTTAATAACTCCAATCCTGCATTGGGGTGCTTTAAATGGGAGACATCCTTTACAACAGAACCGTTACAACGCTGTAACGTTACACCACAGGATTTACAACGAAAGTCATTACAACAACTTTCGCTAGAGGGCGCTCTAGCATAAGGGATAGTTTAATTTACTATCCAACACCTTCCGTACTATCCACGGGGACTGGAGTTGGAATAGTAAATTAAACTATTCACTATCCAGCGCCCCCCAACGCAAGTCGTTGTAACAACTTGCGTTGTTAAACCTACGTCGGAAAGGTACGCGTTGTAACGGTACGCGTTGTACCGTCATATATCCGCTTTAAATCCAATAAGATGTTAATCTGCATGTTTTACTGCGCTAACTGATAGTGACCCTCTCCGGTAAGCTGTCTGCCCTTTCCAAGGCTTCGTGCTTTTTGTGATTTTACCGTTTTTACCATCTCCCTAGGGGTTCATTCTTCTATAAATGCATCCACAAAGCCAGTTGAATTGCTAGTAGGATTTTAATGATTAGAGCTCTGTCCCCTTCTCTTATTATGAAATTAAAACTTAATAATGCATTACTGCTTCTAATTGTGATCTAATGGAAAAGAGGTTTAGCTAAGATTAGAATGAATCCTGTGACTTTTTCTAAATGCAGTCTTAACCCAAAGTAGCATGAAATCAGAAAAACTATGAAATTTTAAGGGTTGCCAATTTGTTTTTATGTAATTATCGATAGTTAAATATTTCAATCTGTTATCATTTGCTCTTTAAATGTGACGTTACTAATGGATTAAAGGCTATATTAGGATTCCCACAGAATGCGAAGAAAACATGCAGTATGGAATGAGAAACTAATCAATTCTGGTTTTTAAATATTACTGTTTGTACGTTTACTATTGTAATGATTTTTAATAATCAAAAAATAAAGGGGCAGATTTATGAGGCCCTTGCGCCACGTTTACGCCGCTGTTGCGTCACGCAAGGCGGCGTAAACGTGGCACATCCCTACAAACGATTTACAACATGACGCATCAAGGCAGATGCGTCACGTTGTAAAGCCCTGCGCCGCTTGTGGGCGTTCCGGCGCAGGGTGGGCGTTCCGGGGCAGGTGCGCCTCGCAAAAGTGGCTGAGTGAAATCTATGAGATT